>NW_024343732.1:5590748-5926566 GCF_902729225.1 Pteropus medius | reverse complement strand
TACACCCTTGGACTCAGATTGTTGAGCATCTCTAGATTATTTCTCTTTTTATCTAGTGTTACGGCCATATTACTTTCCCTTATAATCCCCCCAAAAACATATCTAAATTAAACTGCTTTAGCATTTTATCTCATGGAAGTCTTAAAGAATCTATTTTTCACCTTAATAGGCCTTTTCCTAAGCTCATTGACAATCAGAAGAAAAGAACAGATATTCAGTAAATAATAATCTTAAAAAGCTCAGTTAAGAATAAATACCCTGAGATGGGTTTCATACAGCTTGCTTACTTATTCCAAGTGAACTCCAACCCAAATTTGCACTTCAAAGAGAACAAAACAATTTATTCATTTATTCTTTCATCGCAGTGTGTTAATAAAAGCAGTTTAAATGCCAAATAGAAAATTCAGTATTACAAAATGTAATATTTTTAGACCTTGTGCCGTAGAACACTAGTTCAGAGAAGTGTAACCTCTTGAAGGTTGACAATGAGTATTATATAGCAAAGGCCCTGGATGCCATAAAGAAATGAAGACCGCTTATTTGTTTAACCCAGTAATTCCTAAACTTATTTGACCACAGAATACAATTTGTTTATTTGTTTACCACATCGTCTCTCATCTCCATGACTACCATTCTATGCAATAAACTCCTGGGAAACTCTGATATAATGACCAATATTGCAGCCACTGAAATATTGATTATAAGACTATGTAGCAGCATAGATGTATTAGTCTTCTCAGGCTGCCACAACAAAATATCACAGACTGGGTGACTCAAACAACAGACATTTATGTTCTCACAGTTCTAGAGGCTGGAAGTCCAAAAGCTGTCTTGGTTTTTGGTGAAGCCTGTCTTCCTGGCTTGCAAATGGCCACCTTCTCACCGCGTTCTCACAAGGCTTTTCTTCTTGCATGCTTGAGAGAGAGAGGAGATCTCTGGTGTCACTGCCTCTTCTATAAGGACATCAGTCCTATTGGATCAGAACTCTACCCTTACGACAATTAATTATTGTCTCTCCTTACAGGCCTTATATCCAAATGCAGTCTCAGTGGAGATCAGGGCTTCAACATATGAATTTGAGGAAAACACAATTCAGTCCATAACAAATTGTATCCTGCTTTATTAACATTAACTATGGGTGATATTGTGATTTACAATAAATATATATTTGGTCATTGTCCATGGTTCCCAGTTCACAGCTCCCAAAATCCTTGGAATTTCCTGAGTGATAAGAGCTATGGGAGCACATTTTGTTATAATATTTGTTCTGTTATCCTCAGTTCCTGAAATAGCTTCACAGCCATAAAGGTAAAATGAGTATCTTGGTATTCGTAACAAGTCTCTTTCAACCACAGCTGAGTTTATGTTAATGAGGTGACTTTTGGAAATCCCCTAAAGATGGGGGGATGTGTTTGCAAGGAATAGAGGGTTGGAACTCTGAGTCCCAACCTCTGATTTCCAGGCAGAGGAGCGGGGCTGGTGGTTGAATCAATCACCAATGGCAGATGATTTAATCAATCATGCCTCTTAAATGGGCCTCCATAAAAACTCAAAAGAAGGAGGTTTGGAAATTCTTCAGGCTGCTAAAGTAGAACACTTCCACAAGCCACCATGCCGAGCCCCAAATTCTGGAGGACTGAAGCTCTTTTTTTCAGGATCTCCCCTTTTTTATTTCTTTGTACTGTCTGTTGACTTGTATTTTTCAATATCCTTTGTAATAAACCAGTAATCCAATAAGTTTCCTGAGTTCTGTGAGTTGCTCTAGCAAATTAATCAAACTCAAGGAGGAGGTTGTGGGAATCTCTGATTCAGAGTCAGTTGGTCAGAAGCACAGGTGACAACCTGGACTAGTGATTGGTATCTGAAGTGGGGGCAGTTTTCTGGGACTGAGCCCTCAACCTGTGGGATCTGATGCTATCTCCAGGCAGAGAGTGTCAAAATTAAGTTGAATTTTAGGACAGCCAGCTGGAATCAGAGAATTTCTTGGTAGTATGGGGAAAAATCCTCACACATCAAAATTGTGACCAGAAGCTTATTATGCTATTAATTACATTAACTACACTGCGTAGTTACATTAACTATAAATGCAATTATATGGAAAATATATGTAAGAAAAAGGAGTAAGGAAGGAAATATATGAAAGGGAGAAAATTAATTGTGAAATAAATTGGCTTATTATTTTTCTCTATTTTCCAATTTTTGTAATATAATGTAATAAAAACTGATATCATTAAAGTATTTTTTAATGATTTGCTGTAAGATACACCATACATGGTGCTGGTTGACTGTAGATTGCATGGCTGTGCCCTTAAGGATGGCCGTCCAGTTTAACAAACGCAGCTGCAGCACACGTGTCTACAACACACAGACCTCCATGGTCTGAGGGGAGGAACATGAAATCCCCCAGGTCCCATGAGCCAGCACCGACCTGAACAGAAAGAGGCAGTATTCTTCCTTCCATTTTGATTTGGTAATAGGTCAGTCACTTAAGTGTCCCTCGAATAAGTCTAATCCATGGAAAAATAGCAGAATAAATGGACAGATTTTACCACCAAATGTTCTGATCTCCCATTGGGGAGCGGGGGACCCTAAAGCAACAGAAAACTTTCTTCCTATTTCTCAATTTCAGACATAAACTACGAATTACAGGTAAAAGGAATTATAAGATTTTTCATAGTGCCCCTCTGAAAATACAAAAACTTGTTGTCATAAGCTCAAGAAATAAAACGGAACCTGAAAAAAATCACTAAATTCAAAATGTAATGCAAAGCTCATCCTTTCTCCTGTTCTCAATGTTTCCCTAGACACTTAAAGAGAAGGCTTGAAAACCAAGTGTAATTTTAGAGTCAAAATTGATTTGCATTTGAGAAAAACACATATGCAAAATCCAGCTCATTTCGAATGGTGGGTCCATTCAAATACAATAGTCAATGTATATACTTTTAACACAAGAAATCTGAAGATAAAAGCAAATTCAGAGACTAATAGCCAAGATTTGCTTACCTGGAACAGAAGCTGCAAAAGTCACAAGCTAGTAGGAACACTTAAATGGTAATTTTAATGAATTGCTCAAGGCTGAGTGTGCACCAGCTTGAGAGTGAGAAACTTGTGGGTGCATAGTCTCAGAGGGACCCCCTACACTTTCATGGATTTTTATCTCCAGGCATTCCACCAGGGTCTCACTGTGAAGAGTCAAGGAAGATCCTGTCCTGGCTCTAGCAGGAGAGGAAAATTAACCCTTAAAAAATACACCCAGTGCAATCTCCATAATGAAGTCCTACTCTCCGGGGCAAAATAGTTTTCAGAACTTTATCTGAAAAGTGGCCGACTGCAAGTCTCAACTCCGGCCTTCCCTACAATAATAATAAGGATCCACTATACACTTATGGGAATGACCAAAATCCAGGATGCTGACACCACCAAATGTTGGCTAGGATGCGCAACAACAGAAACTCTCATTCGCTGCTGGAGGGAATGCATTTTGGAAGACAGTTTGGCAGTTTCTTACAAAATTAAATATGCCTTTACCATATGATCCAACAAATCACACTCCTTGGGATTTATCCAAAGAAGCTGAAAATTTATGTCTACACAAAACCTGCTCACAGATGTTTATAGCAGCTTTATCCATAATTGCTGAAACTTGGAAGCAACCAAGGTATTCTTCGGTAGGTGAATAGATAAATAAACTGTGGTATATTCAGAAGATGAATTATTCAGTGCTAAAAGAAACAAACTATCAAGCCATGAAAAGACATGGAGAGACCTTAAATGAATATTACGAATTGAAAGAAGCCAATCTGAAAAGATTATACACAGTATGTTTCCAACTATATGACATTCTGGAAAAGGCAAAACTATGGAGACAATAAAAAGATCAGTGGTTGCCAGGAGCTGGGGGTGGGGGGAGGGATGAACAAGTGGAGCACAGAGGATTTTTAGGGCATTGAAACTAATCTATAGGATACTATAATGATGGTACGTGTCATTATACATTTGTCCAAACCCATAGAATGTACAACATCAAGAATGAACCCTAATGTAAACTAAGGACTTTGTGTGATTATGACGTGTCAATGTAGGTTCATCTATTATAACAAATGTACCACTCGGATGAGGATGTTGATAATGGGGGAGGCTGCGCATGTGTAGAGACAGGGTGTAGATAGAAAATCTCTGTACCTTGCTTTCAATTTTGCTGTAAACCTAGACCTGCTCTTAAAAAAAAAATAAAGTATTTTTAAAAAAGAAGTTATTCAGGGAGAAAGAAAATAAAACAGATCAGAAACTAAGATCTATATAACTAGAGAAAGAGCCCTGGAGAAGGAATAAATGAACAATTGAACAATGTTTCAGCACCCCAAAACCTGTATCTCTCTACAGCCATGATAGACAGTAAACTTAAGTGGAGTATCTTCCTATGAATATTTAAAAATGCAGGCCTTATTTTAGGTGTTCCCAATGGAGGTTTGATTGTCTCCCTTCTTGAGGTAATTATTTTTGAGGTAGTAAAATATAATCTATACTCAAAGGGAACAGAAAGAATTATCTGATCAAGAAAAAATATATAATTAAACAAGAGATCTTGGATCTTATTAAGCTGAATGCTAATTATTGGATCAACCAGTCATGTGTGATGTTATTTGACACTTACATACTTGAGATTAAAAGGAGAAATCTGTGAGGGGGAAAAAATGAGGAAGGACCAGAGAGACTGAATTCTCCAAGGTGACACTGCTGGCAAGTGACAAAATTGAAATTCAAATCCAGATTTTACTTCGTATTACCATGAATTATAAATAAATTATGAGAATCCAGATTTTTCCCAAGTACACAATTAATAAGGAGACCTTTTGTAATATACAAGAATTAGACAACAGAATGGTACTTTTGTGACCTTAAGAAATTTTTGCAGGTTCCCAAAGGATCTTATTCATATCCAGGAGAAGCTTAAAAAAAAAACAGGACACAATCTGCTGTGACAGTTGTTTCAAGCTGCTGTTCATTGAATTACAATAAGGAGTCCACTTGCCAGCATGTTTCTAGAAAAGAAGAAGCCAGACTGGAACTTTTTCACTGGGGTCAGTTTCCTTACTCCTGGAATGGCTTAATAAACAGTAAGGGCCTCAGAAAACAGACCCAGCCCCCATCCCCCTGGGCATCCTCAAGCTGATTAATCACAACAGCTGGATTGCACCGGCTGGAAAATATCCCTCCCTCCTCTGAACCGGCCTAGTACTTAGTGTCTATACCATTCATCTGATATTTCATGTACATTCTATTAGATTGGTGGCAATATTTTTAAGCGCATTATTCTTGTTCAAATTCTAAGCTATCTGAGGCAAGGACCTACATGTCATCTTCCAAAACACCCAGCAGTTTGTAGGGTGTCCAGTAGATGCTCCACCAACGTTTATTGAATGATTGTCTCCCGATGAAAGGAAAGTTGTCCAAATATTTAGAGGTAAAATTGTTCTAGCGTTGGTAATTTGGAGGCATTTTAGCAAACTGTAATGAAGAGGTAAGGCTCAGATTACAAGAATTAAAAGTAAACATGTTCATTAAGAGGTGATATATTCCTCTATCTGACAAATATCTCCATACCCACACTGTACTATGCGAATGGTGGATTCATGTTTGGAAAAATGTGACCATAAAAAACAGCACTATTGTCTATGGCCATGCTACCCTGAACAAGCCCGATCCCATCTGATCTCGGAAGCTAAGCAGGGTTGGTCGTGGTTAGTACTTGGATGGGAGACCACCTAGGAAGACCAGGTGCTGTAGGCTTAAAATAAGGGATTGTAAACTGACAAAGTCCTTGCAATCTGTGAGATCAACCAAGGGTTGCCTCACCTAAAAAATTTTAAAAAATAAAAATAAGTAAATAAAAAACAGCACTATTAATTATTCTTACCAACAGGCTCCACCTTTTCATGTTAATAATAGCATAGTTGTATTATTCTATCTAGTCGTCTATATGTGTGTTTCTCTATCAAGAATGTGAACTTCCTGATAGCAGGACGTTTTCGACCCAGACCTGTATAGTTTCCAGTGTGTATGTGGTTTATAATTTATACATTTTACATCCAAAACTTACATTTATATTTTGTCCAGTTTCATTTCCCAAAAGATTAGGGAGCATCGTCTCCCATCTGACAGAAGCCATGCCCTTAGAGCAGCTTGAAGATTCTTAATCATTTAACGAGGGTGCAGACAACACCTGTCCAGGAAAATCCTTGTCCACATTTTATCAGACAAATCTTCGTCTGGTTTTTGGCCCTGAATTGCTGACTCATCCAGCATCTAACTCCCTGGTCATGCTCTCATCGTTACCATCCCAAGAGGCTCTCGTGTTTTATAGTCTTTTCCCAACATCCTGACTTTTTAACTTACCAGCTGGTTTTGGTTCTACACTGCACGTACTGACATTGTATGTGCACATGAGCCCTATCTCCTTGGCATGGCCCTGATAAATGGATTCATGTTTGGAAAAATGTAAGTGTTTATTCCTTTTCAAACACTGTGAAAATCCTGGTGACACAAAGATGAACAGTCTTTACTATGAGGTAATTCAGTTTCTCCGCAATGATGGAAATTCATATCTGTGCATCCAATATGGTAGCCACTAGCAACATGTGGCTCTTGAATCCCTGACGAGGAAAGTACGACTAATGAAATTAATTTCTAATTTTATTCAGTTTTAGTTAACTTAAATTTAAGTAGTCATCACAGGTGGTCACTGGCATCTGTCTCGGACTGTGCAAGACAAACGTACAATTGTAGAAAAAGACAACTGGACAGATGCTATATTAGTAGCATGAACAAAATATTATGTAAAAACAGGGTAAGGAACATTGAATTTTGCTTCAAAAGGCTGAGCAAATTTAGCAAAATTGCTAATTACAGTTGCAATTTAAATAACAAGGAAGATTTCTACAAACAGGCATTTCAGATGAGGAAACGAAACAAATAAATGCCAGACGAAAAATAAGTTATTTAAACCTATGATTCCAAAACCCAATTACAACATACTGGGGATGGGATGATGTCACAATTCTGTGACACCAGCTGAATGTCCTACAATTCAAAACTATTCCAACGTCATATACTTGAGGACAAGGTCATATCCTACAACCACAGAACCAACTCAAAATGGCCCTATCCTCTTTCTAATAAGATACTGAGTTGCTTTTCAGAGACATCTGTCCAAAATCACAAGTCATGCAGCTGAAGCATGTACAGAGGAGAGAACTTTGACCTCCAGCTGCACCCAGACCTGACCCCTCTAAGACCTGCCCCCTCCTCATGGATCCAAAGGACCGGGACATGACCAGAACCTGAACATCAGAACTCTTTCAGAAGCAAAGGGTCCACTGTGCAAGAAGATCCAGTGCTGAAGTCCCTTACCACGTCTTAACATACACAGCCAAGTTCCAACGCTCTCCAATCTAAACCTGCACCTTAGCATTTCTGCCTACCAGACTGCTCCCCCTAACCCCTAACTATCAATCTTTCCTTTTAAAACTCTTGATTAAAAGCCAGCGGAAAGTTTGGATTTTAAGCAAGAGCTTCCCATTCTCCTTTCTTAAAGCCCCGTAAATAAACATCTTTATTTCCTTCATTGCTGACCTTGATGTTCAGGGTTTGGCTTTGCTGCACATTTGGTGGGTGGACCTTCATTTGGTTCGGGAACAACCCCACAGGTTAAAGGTTCAGTCCCACAAGACTCCCCCCGCCACACACACACGCAATTCGGATGCCAATTACAAGTTGAGTTTGTCATCTGTGCTTCTGACCTACCAGTTATAGTTTGAGGTTCCCACAACCTCCTCCTTGGGTTTGATTTATTTGCTAGAGAGGCTCACAGAACTCAGAGAAACATTTACTAACCGGATTACTAATTTATTATAAAAATATGTAACTCAAGAAGAGCCAGAAGAGATGAACAGGGCAAAGTATGGGGAAAGGGCACAGAGCCTGCATGCCCCCCACTGAGAAAACCACTCTCCCTTAATCTCCATGTATTCACAAGCTCAGAAGCTCTTTAATCTCAGACCTTTGGGGTTTTTTATGGAACCTTCATCACATAAGCATGACCGATTAAATCAGTTACCACTGGGGATTGTATTCAATCTCTAGCCTCTCTCTCTTCTGGGGGGAAAAGGTATGGGGATGTGAGATCGAAAGTTCTAACTCAACCATCTAATCACATGGTTGGCTCCACTGGCAACCAGCTTGCACCCCTGGGGGCAATCCAAAAGTCACCTCAACCCACAACTGTACTGTCTATCATTAAATTCTAAAAAAGGTAAACTTGACATATCGGAGAGTTCTTTGACTCATGTAACAAAGAAACTACTCTGAAGAAACTGGAAAATTTGTAATTAAAAAATAAAAATATAATGAAAGCTATCTTTTTCAGTTTTATAGATGACAATAATTTATAACCTCAATCGTCGTGTCTTATGCAACAGAACATTGTTGAATAGCATTCTGGTGTCAGTTAAACGGTGGCATCATTTTGAGATTCAGTGTCTAAAGCATTGGCTAGAGAAGGGAACACAATAATAGACTTTATTAACGCTTCTACATTTGACATTTGCTGAATGCCTGCTGGATGAAATTTTGGATAAAGAAATCATGACACTGCCACTTTCCAAAACTATAATAACTTGACAAATTATTTAGCTGTAAACATGAAAATTGAGTTCATATCTCATCTGCAGAATTGCACTTTTGTTTTGCTATAGATGAGCCTATAGATATGACTAGACTTATAGTTTTTCTTGAATTTGCCTGGTATTAGCACCAACTAATGATCAAAGATGTTTTACATGAGTGCTTGGCAATAAACACAAGTAGTACTGAAATATTCAAAGCTTTGAATAATTTTTAAATATCTCATGTTTTATTTGGACCAACTATGTTGGCATTTGCAGTGATGGTACATTAGCAATAGTGGATAAAATTGCTGATGACTTAAATCAAGGAAGTAGCACCAAACTACTCATTGGCAAAATCTTTCAACCACATGTACTTGTATTGTAGGGGGACAAAATGCGCATTTCTTTTTAGAATATCCTTGGTGGAAAAAAAGAAAAGTCATAATGTTACTTAATTTTAACTTCAGAGTACATGTCTTTATAATATTTAGTATGACAAAATAGAGTGTATACATTCATGAAACACTTTGCTACAAACAAGGACAATGGTCGTCTCAAAGAAAAGCACCTGTGTGATTATTTGAGCTTGAGCTGAACTATCTGTGTGGTTCATGGAGCACCAACCACTTTTATCTGAAAGAATGACTAGACATAATCCTATGCGTATTTAGATTTGAGTATTTGACAGACATTTTCTTGAAAATGAAGAAAATGAGCCTGTCATTTAAAAAGAAGCAACCGTCAGTATTTGTTGACAATGGTAAAATTGGAATTTTCAAGAAAAAATAAAAATATTGGAAAACTTGTATACACCACGAGCTTGATAGCTTTCCAATACTTAGAGACATTTCTGATGAGGTGAGGTTAGTGATTGATGAATGTGATTTTTTAATAAGACGACTCAACATTTGGAAAATTTTCATGACTTGGTGAACTCATATGTTCCCAAAAAACCAAGGTAGGAAAAAAAGATGTATTTCAATGCATGAATAAAAATTATTGAAAGTGCAAGATCACTAGATCTTAATTTCACAGAGCACAAAAATTTCATTGATAAGGCTTCACATCCCACATTGCATTAACCTTCAAGAAACTACCACTGTTACGCTTTGGCGAACTATCAAAGAATAGTAAGTTATCTGAAACAACTAGTAAAATACTCCTTTTTCTAACTACATATCTGTATGAAATTCCTGCCGAATATACTTTAAGCAAAATGGTGTATTGCGACAGACCAAATATAAGAGCGGGTATGAGAATGTCACCTGTCTTCTAAGCCACAAATGAAAGAGATTTGCAAAAAGAAAACAAAAAGCCACCCTCCACATTAATTTTTTTGAAAATACAGTCCTTTTTTTTTAAAACATGTTATTTAGGATAACATGTAATGGGTGTATTATTGTTACTATGAAATGAGCTAATGAATATTTTAAAATTTCCTCTATTTTAATTTCTGCCTTAGTAAATACCAATAAATATAACCTGAATAAACAAAACTACTGAGGATTCCTCAATAATTTTTATGAAGTAAGAGATCAAAAAGTTTGAGAACCACTACTCTTAGCTCTCAAGAATCAAAAGTGTCTTTTAAGACTTAAGAACGCATCCTGGTCTTAAGTCTTAGAAATGAAAGAGAAAGAAAAGAGAGATAAAGATAATCACCTTTTAACAATCTTCCAGATTCTCACAAAGTTATACAGGACATTGTTGGGACAATTGAGAATATCTGAGTATGGACTTTTTGTTGAGTGATAATATTAAATTTGTGTTCATTTCCTTACATCCGTTAACAGTGTGGTTGTGTGTGAGAATTCTCTTTTTCCTGGGAGACGCATGCTAAAGTATGTGGTGAGCAAAGCGTCATGATGTTTTCAGCCTATTTAGGAATGATTTGGGTGGTTTGGCACAAAGGCAATCTTTATATAGAGAAAGCGACACGGAGATGGTGCAGCAAGATGATGGCCGTTGGAAAATCTAGTTGAGGAACACCTAGCGTTCTTTATAGTTCATGACGGTGTTTTTACTTATTCAATTTTCTGTGGATTTCAAATTCTCTAACAAAATAAAATAACAATTTACTCTTTAAAACAGAGGATTGCCAAACCATCACTCAGGGCTTTCCTTGACCTCCCCGGACCTCCTCCTCAAAAAGCAGAATTCCTTTGCCACAATCTGAGCATGCTTGGGGGAGAGAGGAATCATAGAGGCCACCTTCATCAAACATCCCCCCGCCGAGCACTTCCCAGGATGCTCTGCTGAGGATGGATTCCATGAGCTCCTTGCAGTAAACTCTAGCCTCCATAAAAGGTACGTGCTAGAGTGTATGTCCACTTCATCCTTGTCAAGCCTCCAACTCATATACAGGGTGGTTTGCAATAAAACCCTATTAATTAGAATATCTCATGTATTGATGTTTCCAGGCAATTAATTTGGAACCCCAGAAAACATTTTTGCAACATTTCTCCCACAGCCCCTCATGCAGATGCCATTTTTTCTGGGTTTACTTTCCTGCTTTGGCAAAGTCAAGCTAATTCTGTCCAGGAAAAAGGAAGCACCACTAGGAGCTTTATTTATATCATAAACCAGATTGTTCCAGCACCCACAGTGGGTATGGGAATCTCTACTGACCCCAGAAAACACCCTGGAAATTTCTTTCACGGTTAAATCCTTTCATGAATTTATTTTTCTTGCCATTTCTACCTTTACCATTAAACAAGATTATAATGGTACAAACTAGCCAGGGATCCAATTAATCTAAGTTTCAGTTCATTTTTTTATTTGGTAGATTTGTGAGGAGGATTCTAGAATACACTTTGTTAGTTCTCTAGGATTACACAGTCATTTTCCTAAAATCAAGTGAATGTTTACTAATAAGTTTAGGATTTGGATGGTTATGAAGGCCTCACATTCTAAGTACACATGGAAATGATTTAGTTAAGTAATGGGATTAAGAGTTATTTCATTTTATATAGTTCCTGTTGTTTTAATATGATTTTGTCAATGTCATATTTTTTAAAGTATTCAAGGACTTTTATTTCTTAGACTGGTTGATTTTCCTCTTGTAGCTTTATATTGTACTTTACAGCAGGATGTTGATCCCCAACTTAGAGTCCATGGCAGAAGGCAAGCAGTACAAGTATCATCACCTCTAGGGGAAAGATACATTCCATTATTCTATCATAGCCCAGGGTTTCTCAACCATGAGGGCTGTCCCACGTACTACAGGATGGTTAGCAGCATCCCCCATCTCTAACCACTAGATGAAAAAAGCTTCTACGACTTCAAACAAGTTGGAAAACTATTAGTCTCAAATATTCTGGGATTCGAGCCTTCAAATCCAAACATTAACAAACCCAGATGCCTGGATCAAATTGTGGAACTTTACTGGTTTAGTACGTTGACCTATAGAAATTAGTGCGCGCGTGTGCGCGCGCGCACACACACACACACACACACACATCACATCACACACACCTGTCTTAGGAGCTAATATTCTTCAGATAGAGCCAAAAAGCAACCAGGAATTAAATAGCAGAATAGGCCCACAACATAAAGTACTTGTCAAGTGGTGAAAGGATGGGAGAGGGGGGGTATAGAAATACTTTTGATTATTTGTTGTTGTTATTATTTTGAGACCAATGCAGGTGAGGCAGCACCTAGAACACAGAGAGTGATAGATTTGCACAGTCGCGCAGAGAGCCTCTGCCTTCAAACCTGGTTCCCAGGCCTCACAGTTCCAACAGCACCTGTGGGTGTCTGCACTGATTCAGAGGCTGGTGAGAAGGAAGCCATTACTCCACCAGGAAGCATGAGCACTGAAGTCTCATACCAGCTGCGTGACCTTGACATGCATGTCACTGGTCTGGGTCTTCTGTCAAACACCAGTAACAACTCTACCTAGTTTCACCTGGGAGCAATGGTGTGGATTCCCAGTGTACTTCTAAGAAATGGTTCTCACAACAAAGCAGAGGTATTTCCCCCACAATTTCACTGCCCCTAAAACTAGAGCTAGTGAGTGGTCTTCGGTATAGGGTGACCAAGAAAACTCCTGCCCCCAAATATATCTGTATGAAATGCCTGAAAGTCTACTACTAGCTACTCTTCCTAAGACCTTTCACTAAATGCTATACCCTGAGAGAGGATACAAAATGAAGTCAATAACACTTTATAGTACGTGAGAATATCTGATTTCCTGGAGAGGCCCTGAGCCTCAAAGCAGGGGTCATCACACAAAAGACAGGGAGTAAAGGCTAGAGGCCCTGTTGGCCTTGAATTAGCCCTGCATGCAGGGCAGAGGAGGAAGTGGGGTCTTCGCCAGCAATGGTCTAGTGCCCCATCGGAGTGGTCTTTTCCTGAGGATGTGAGATACTGTTTCGGGGGGAGAAAAATCCCACTGCCCTGAGAACTTAAAGACTAGCACCCTAGACCCACTTCACTGCTAACCTAGCTGCATGATCTTGGGCAAGTCGCCGCACATCTGGGATGAAGTACTTTCCTCTTTAAAATGAGTATGTAAGATTATATAAAACCTAAGTTCCTTTCAAGTTTAAATATTTTATAACAATTTGGTCCTACTTTTCTAACGGCCCCACTCTCAACCTAACAGAATTGCCCCCTCCCCGCTCTCCCCTGCGAAGTCACATGGTTATGGGAGCGTGAACAGTGGGTTGTCCCATCTGCTTCCATCAGTGGTGATTACCTTCTACTAAGCTGTGAGCTCCCTGAGAGTAAGGACCTTGCTTTGTTCCTTTGTTTCTCCAGCACACTGCCTAGCAGAGATTATGTATGCGATCAGTGATTGTTGAAAAGACAAAGTATAAAGCTCTACATAAGTGTAAATGTTATTTTTACCCTTTTCAACCTAAATCGTCATGGGCTGCCCTTGCCAAGGCCTTTCATAGATAGTGTGGGAAACTCCAAAACTGAAAATCCAGCCCTTGCCAAACCTGTTTTGTTGTTTTCTCTTATAAAAGAGCATACTGCCTTATTAAAAAAAGAAAAAAGAAAAAAAAAAGAATTAAATAAAAGCTCTTTCTCAACTCCCCAACTAAAATTCAGTGTAAAGGGAACTAAATTCATTTGGGATGTATTAAAATCAAACCAACAAACCAAAGCTACACCAGTGATGGGGGAGGGGCAGCCCCAGTCCCTCTGCTGCCTTGACCACATCCATCCCTGTGCTTTCTGCCTCAAAGTTCTCATGAGGCTTTTGTGGCTAAGACTATATCATAAACAACTGTTAGGAAAATGGCATATCAGTTGAATGGCACACGAGTTTGTGCAAAGCCGGGAGCTTTGGGCCCTGGTCCAAGGAAGGCCGAACTGAAAGCTATGAACCTTCTTTGGTTCACCCATCATCAACCAGCCTCTGCCATGCAGCTGGTTTTAAACAATCCAGGGAATTTGTACAAGGTCATTTCCCAGGCAAAAGGAAAATAGCCAGGTGACTGGCCAGCAGTGAACAGGAGCCATAATTAACAATAGCAGAGTCTTCAAGCATGAAGGTTTGGATGGAGTTCAGATAATCACCCAAAGGTTGAAAGACATTCTCAAAATCTTGTGGGGTTCCAAATTTAGACCACTGTTTGGCTGAGAACAAGCTGAATGAAGCCTCCTTGGAAGGAAGCCATAGGTCCTATTTTAGACTGGACGCGAAGAGGCAAAAGATAAAGGATAAATGTTAGCCAGTAGGGTTGAATGGCTGGGCTGAACAAAAGTTTGAATTGACAGATGGGTAGATAAATAGATAGAGGACGGAGAGGCAGACCACTAGACTCAGGTATAATAGAAAGATATGTCTTTATGTTTGTGGCAAGAAGCCATTCTGGAGCATTCTTATTTTACGACAATGAGTAAACCTATCTTTTGCAGGAAGAGAAATTTGGATCAAGAACTTCTGCCATGGTTAAGGGAAAAAAAAGATAGACAATAGATGATAGATCAATTGATTGATAGATAAAGAAAGGTAGGTAGATAGATGATGATGATGATGATGATAGATAGATAGATAGATAGATAGATAGATAGATAGATAGATAGATAGATAGAAAGACAGACAGACAGACAGACAGACAGATGATAGATGGACTAGATGGGAGAGGGAAAGAGAGATCATTCCAAGGCCAACTGGCAGTGCTCCGACCGCCCCCCCCCCGCCCCCACCAGAGCTGAGTCACAGTCCTGGCAGAGGCGGAGGGAGTGATGGAACGGCCTATGGAGGCCAGCTGTAGTTCAAAATGCAGCTGTTGATCACGCCCTTCTAACCCTGTTGCAGTTACCCTAGAGCAGCATCTCCCCCAAAAAAATGGAAGCTGTTCAATCTCTGCAGAATGTGCCTGACGATCCAACACTGGGAGAAATGCTAACTTATTATAGCTGCATGTTTTTCAATTGACAAGAAGACTATAAAATTATTACAATAATCTCATATCGTGTAGTTTTTTTTAATAATAGACAAAATACCTTAATGTAGGTTATCTTTCTTGACCCAGCCACTCTATAAAACAAGCAGAGGTTTCTGTTCTTTTCTGGCTGTTTCTTTTGGAGTATTTCCCATTTAAAGACAAAAAAAAAAATGAGTCCTGTGGAAAGTAAGTGCCTTGAGTAAGATCACAGAGCTAGTAAGAGGCAAGTGGGACCAGAACCCAAATCCCCTATCTCTGTCCATTCCTTTATCCATCACATTATGCATATGACATCAGTGCTCAGAGGGATCCACAGAAGGCTACATTTAAAAATGTCTGACCTGGAAGTCATGCACAGAAGGGTTCGAAGCAGGCTTACACGTATTTTGTTTTTTATATATTATGCAATCATGATTGAATCATTTCTTTTACCATAAAATCGAGGCTTCTTTTCTAATCATTTCCTCAGGACTAATACAATAACACAACATTGCGAGTATGAGAAGAGATACATTTTCTGCCCTCGTCTTTTGAATCAAAATCAACTCATGCCAAATGAGTGTCAGCTACATATCAGGCACTAATAGGTAGCTTTTGTTATTTGATGTCTAGGATGGCCTTGAAATGTAAATATTATTTTCCCTATTTTGCAGAGAAGGAAACTGAGTACAAAGTAGTTAAGTAACTTGCTCCAGGCAGCACAGCAACCCATTGCCTTGCATTATTAAATGCAAGGGTAAAATGAATGCAAATGGTAATGTGTTCTATAAAAATTGAGAGGGAAGTAAAATCGTGTTCACTTGCAGTGCTTTGGCAAGTGTGTGCTCAACACTGAAAAAAGATGACAACAATATTGTAATAAGTATGTATGACGTCAGGGAGGTATTAGACTTATAGGGGGATCACTTAGTACGTAATGCAAATGTCTAACCACTTCCCTGTATACCTAAAACTAATATAATATGGTCAACTGTAATTGAAAAACAATGGGCTGGGCTGCCTTTTGGGCTTTTTTAATGCAGATGAGGACAAAGTGGCTAGTGAATCAGAGCTCAGGAAGCCAGGATTCCAGACTGCTTTTCGCTGGACATGGCCGGAGAGGAAGAGAGAGACTCAGCGTGGAGGGAGGAGCGCATGAGAGAGAAAACAGCCAGCATGGGCTGGGTTTTAAGATGTTTTGGGAAATTTTGAGAGTGAAACATGAGATTGAAGACAGCTGCTGTGCTTTGTAAGACAGTGCAAGCAAGAGTGAGAAGGAAAGGACGCCCAGCGCCCTGCGACGCAGTGTGGCCAGAGCCTCACTGCCAGGGTTCAAATCCCGGCTCCTCAACTCACGCTGCAGGAAATCACAAGCAAGACGTCTAAGCTCATCCATCCCCGACTCATGATCTGTAAGTGAGGAACACTAACGAAAAGAGTAGTGATGAAAATTAAACGAGACACTGTGCAAAGCGCTTGGCACGGAAGCGGTTACCTTGGTGAAGGGGACACTACTGCCATCCACCTTCGAGAGCTGTTCGAGAGAATTTAGCAATGATTTAAACTAAACTTCAATGCTTTCTTAGATGTAGGACTTGTGTTTCCTGAGAATGTGTCATCACGTAGAAAGGATCACAAGAAGAGTTGCTGTTTTAAATAGGGTGGTCTGAGAAGGCTAAAATCAAGCGAAGATGCAAGGAAAGTGAAGGCGACAGTTATGTCAATAACTTAAGGGGGGAAGAGTTCCAAGCAGATGGAACATCAAGTTCAATGGCCCTTATACGTGTTCAAGGAACAGCAAGAAGCCATTGTTGGTAGAGAAGTGAGCGAGGGGAGGAAGAGGAGGAAATGAGTTTGAGCGATGGCCAAGTACAAGGTCAAGTAACACCCTGTACGCTGTGGTCAGACGGTAGATAACATTGTAAGTGCAATGAGAGGACAGACACTAGAGAGTTTAGAGCAAGAGGGTGGCACCTATTTTACATTTTAAATTTCTCATTCTGGCATCTGTGCACATAATAGATGCTGGACAAGCAGAATGGAAGCAGGGAAGCCAGGTAGAGGCTATTGAGTTTAAGAGCAGAGATAGAGTTGGGGCTCAGACCAAAGGGGAGCCGTGGAATTTGAGAGGTGCTTTCAGATTTAGAATTACTTTTAAGGGAGAGCCAACAGAATTTGTTGAAAGGTTGAGTATGGCATATACATGAAAATCAAAGTAAAGGATGGCTCCAGAGATGAGGGTCTGAAATTAATTGGATAGTACTACCTTTGTCATTTATATAATCGTCTCTCTATACTGAATATTCAGATTGTTTCCATAATATTTGGTATTTTAATATAATGGTACAATAAATGTTCTTATACATTTATCTTTAAAAACTAATAACAATTTCTGAGAAGCAGATTGCTAGCCTTTCTCAATCTACAGGTAGGCACGTTTTGCATTTTTAAGAAAAGACTGCCAATTACTTTCTAGAGAGCTTGTAATCAACTATAATGCCAACAGCAATGTGTGAGAATACTGATGTCCTCACTACCCTGTCAGCAAAGGACCTTTTAATGGTTTATATAAGTCTTTCAGTTTGCCAGTCAGATGAGCAAAATACAGTATTTCAATATCGTTTTGTTCTTCCCTGACACCTACTAAGGGTATGTATCTTTCTGCATTTTATCGACAACTTATATCTCCTTTTCTCTTGTTTGTTCATAACTTTTATTTTATTAGGTGATTTTTACTATTAATCTTTAAGAACTCCTGGCAAACAAAGAATAGTAACCCTTTTTGTATTTTGCATACATTTCCTCTTCATTTATCACCTTACTCTGAACCTATTTATATTGTGTGCCATAATAAATTTTTTCAGTTTTATGCAATCAAATATCTCTACTTTCCTTTTATGATTGCTGGGTTTTGTAAAAAAAAAAAAAAAAAATTAAAAGAACATAGAAAAAGAACACTACACGTACTAGGACCTTTTTAAAAAATAGTTTTTAAAATTTTTTTCCAATTACTTTATTGCTACTGTGCTGTATTGGTTTTGTATTTCTTCTTGAGTCAACTTGATGATTTATAAGTATATCATTCATTTATGTAGTATTTTCAGAATTGCTAATATAAAGTCATCCATATTTTTTACTCTTTAAATCATCTCTTTCCCTAGGATATACCCTTCTTCTTATTTCTTATATTAAATATTTATATTTTCATTAACCTTTGTAATTTATGTTAGCCAGAATTTGTTCCATTTTTTTATATTAAAAGAAATATCTATTAGACTTAGTAATCCATTATATTACCTTTAGGAATTCTAATTTAATAATATCAACTTTCAAATTTTCTTCTGGCTTTCCCCGGGTATATATTTTGTCTAACCTCTTACATTTCTCAGTTTCTTTCTTCTCAATTGTTATTGTTTATTTCTGGAAGCATTCACTGCAGTGACCTTCCCCGTGAGAATAACACTGGCCTAAGTTGATATGTGGTATTCTCATTGCTGGTTCTTTTCTAAGTAGTCTATTATTACACTTTTGATTTCTCTACTAACCCAAGAATTATTTAAGGTCATTTTTTAGTTTAAAAACTTTTACTGTTAATTTTAATTCGTACTGCATTATGCTTCATAAAACTCCTCCTCTGGTCAAGCGCAGGAGAAAGAACGTTAGACGAAACCAAATATGTGAACAGCTGTGGGTAAGTCACATTGAAAAAAATATATATTGATCCATCTCTTGTGATCTCGTATCGCTGCAGCCATTGTTGCCAGCTGCACAGCTGCAAGAGCCCAGGAAAGACTACTGAGGTGCTCTTTGAAAGGATAACTTGAGAAACTCAGAAACCTTCGTCTGTTCATTCTTTAAATATATGCACAGCTTTGGTGAGTCGCCCCGTTTCTCATCATGTAGGTAAGGAAACTGAGCATGGACTCTATGCTCTAGTGACTATTTTTTAGGTTTACAAGATCTGCTGCCAGCCTAGTTCCACAGCTCTCAATAGAAACAAGTAATAGTCACCTATGACACAAGCGAGATTAAGATTCCTCCAACTGCCTGGTAGCCAGTAGTAGCTGCCACCTGCATATCTTGAGATAGAAAGCAGGAAGGAGAATGGCAGTGGCCCAAGTACCTAAAGTCAGCTTAAAGGCTGGGCATAATGAGAGTTTGCACAGACCCCTAGATGAAGTGGCCCAAAGTGGCCTCCTGGTATTAATGGTATCCCATTGAAATTTTGCCATATCTCTTCCTGAAGAAACAAAAAACCCTGGCAGCATATCATTTCGAATGTATAACTCAATGTGAGTATAATCCAGAGCTCAACAGAGGACCTAGACTTAAATTACTTGAATTACTGCACCCCACACACATTGCGCCGGACCTCAATTTCCAAGATCTAGAGAAGTCCAAAGTTTGTTTCCTAATTGCACTCCTCCCCAGATTTCTCTGAAATCAGAGCTACACAGTCTTGAGCTCTGCCTTCCCACTCAACCACAGGCAGATTCGGCCCTTCACCAGCATCCACAGGAGAGCCAGTCATACCAAGCGTCTCCAATTATCTGGGATCTGGGTAGAGATCATCACATCAAGGACACAGCATTCTGCCATCATGTTCCCCTTGTCTGCTGAGTTCTCTCCCTCTCCCCATTCCTCACGGCCTTCCTCCCGAGTACCCCATTCCTGTTGCACCAAGTATCTTTAGGCTTCAGAAACCTTGGCACCAACATCCACATCCTGGAGTTTCAATTCCTACCCCACGTGGATGAAGAAGGCATTTTCCTAGGAAAGATGCTGAGACACTCTCTAGAGGAATCCTAACACTTGCTACTAAGAGGAAACACTCCTTTTAATTAAAGGAGGAGCATCGAGTTCAGGATGCAGGAACCAAGCAACTCAGCATTGAGTTTCTACTAGATGCAAGGTGTTTTGGTGTCTGGAGCAGTGCAAGGTATGACTGCCCTTGAGATGCTTTTAGTCTAGGTGGACAGGATCGAAGAAGAGGTCACTTCTAGCTGCGAGCTTCAGGATGGAAAAAAGTTGATTAGAAATGTACTGAGGCCCAGGTAAGAGGCCCAAGCCAGGTGGCATCAAGCTATTCTCAATTCAGCACACATTACTCTACATATAGGTAAGTAATGCGTCTCCTGAATCATTACCATCTTTCAAAACAAAATGTGAATGAGCTTGGCAGTGAGAGGATGCGAGACATCAGAGCTGAAAAGCAACATCAAAGGTCAAAGGAAATGGTAGTTAAGGGTCTGTGAGGAAGCTGACATAACCTCCTTGGAAAAGGACCAATAGTCAGAATAAGTGACCTCACGAATGACTGAAAGATCTGTAATGCTGGGAGCTCAAGCCACTTTTGTTTTGAGAGTCCATTTAGAAGAGCATAGCATGGGGAGGCCAGGGGATGACTGAAGTGAATCAGATATTGTCCCCAAACCATAACTGGGAACAGCAGAGATGGAGTTAGCAGTAACTACACCAGATCAATGACTTTCACAGGTATTATTTAATTTCACCATACGTAAGGTAGCTACAATTGTATCTCAGTTTATAGAGGTTCAGAGTGATGATGTCACTTGCCCAAAATCACAGGGCCACTATGTAATAAGCAGGTATGTAACAGTGGAACTGCCGCCTCCAGGGCCCCAGAGCCTTATAATCTGGTGGAGAGATAGCTACATACATGAACAACTCTGAATCAAGGCAGACCATCCTAAGTCTGTAACAAATGAGTAAACAACACGTCAGAGGGCTATAGGACAGTAAAATATTCATCTGGTCCTTTCTCTGCCTCACTGATATTTGCCCTGACCATGTCACAGAAAAAAGATGTACAGTCAGTAAAGAAGAACAGGAACTGCATGTACAATCAAGAACAAAGAGCCATATCCAGATCAAAACTGCAATGGTACATTCATTACTCAAAGGAGAAAAAAAAAGCATCCTCCAGTACATCAAGAGGAATGAGAAAAGATTGAACTGGGAGTTGGGAGAAGTGAGTATTCAAGTTCCCTTTCCATCAAGTGTGGTCCAGAGCAAGGTATATATTACACATCGACTCTTTAGGTCCGTGTCTTCATCTGAAGAAGACTGGATCATTCATTAGACTGGATGATTTCCAACTTCCTTTGTCTGCCATGAGCACCCAGGGTTTCAGCATGATGCCATGGTCTCCACAGACAGTAATACACAGAGCGGGGACTGCCCCGAGTATGTGCCCAGACAGAGGACCTCACAGAGCATAAGTCTCCTGTGATTTTTCCACCTGACTCCATTCTAATCAGCAGTGTAGTGAGTGCTATTGTCAGGCTGCCCATCAGATAGAACATTCCACCTCACAGGTGGATGCGTTTCAGTGAGCTGCCAATAAACTGCAAATAAATCCCTACTTCTAGGATCAGATAGTCTGAAATAGCAGAAGTATTAACAGACTCTTAATTTTCGATGCAGCTGCCCTATGGAACTAAAAGCAAGCCAGAGTCCCCTTGCATGTTCAACTAAGTGTCCCGAGTTTGGTATTTAAACTCCGGAATCTTCTGTGGCCTGAGTAAATATAATTAAGTCTAGGTTTACCCCTACTGGACTTAATTATCATTCACTCAGTGATGGCAATAACACTAATAATAAGTTCTTACGTCAGTACTTTTCAGCTTTCAAATGGCTTTGACATGCTTTATCTCACTTGAGCTTAATAATAACCATGCAGCATAAGTAGGGCAAGTATTATTATCTCCATTAATACCAACAATAGCTAACATTTAGGTAGTCCTCTGCATGGACAAAGTGCTTTCATACCTTTTTCCCATTGTGCTAAAAGTTGAGTTCCTGAACACCTGGACTGTGTCTTATTCATCTCTTTACCCTGCAGCGTTTTGCACAGGCCCAGGCACACAGAAGCCACCCGATACAGGTGTGTGACATCTGATCCTGTGAAAACTCCATCAAGTTGGTAGGCAGATATTTTTATCCCTGGTTTTCAGATAGGGAAATTGAGACTCGAAGAGTTTTAGTGACACGTCTAATGTCACACAGGAGTGTCCAGACCCAGAAAACTGTAGTTTCTAATTAAGTCCAAAACGTTGTGCTCCTTCCTCCCTACCTGTGCCCGTCAAACTTTAACATGTAAATAGAACGTTCAGAAATCTTGTTAAAACGCAGATCTGATTCAGCAGATCTGGCGCAGGGCATGGGATTCTAAGCTTCTAATTAGCTTCCTGGTGATATGGAGGCTGCTGGTTTGAGGACCACTTTTTTCCTTTTCTTCTCTTTCTTTTTTTTCTTTTCTTTTTTTTTTCTTTTTGCCTTTGTTGGATTTTTTTTTTTCATTTTTCTTTTTTTCTTCAGCTTTATTGTGATATAATTGACGTATAACATGTATAAGCTTACGGTACACAACGCGACCATTTGATATACATATGTAGTGAAATGATTACCACGATGAGGTTAATTATAAGATGAATACATTCTGGAAATCCAATGTACAGCATAGTGACTACGTTAGCAATGCTCTGTTATATAGATGAGAGTTGCTAAGACCACTCTTTGAGAGGCAAGTGGACATAAGAAGACAAAAGCAATTAAGTGACTTTCCGAAGCTAACCTCCTGAGGTAAAAGTGGAATTAGAAGCGATTCCATGGACCCCCATCTTTCCTTAGACTTGTTCCAGATATGTACACTCATGATTCAATAAAACGGCACTCGAGAGTATTTCCCCACTTACTGTCAACCCCTACCCAGCTGGGAAAAGGTTATGGACCTCTCACTTTTACAAATATTGAATATTAGAGTCAAAAAGAAACCAAAACATTTTATTGTTGTTTAAGGAATACACACAAAGAAGTGTAACTGGGGTAAAAATTGCACTTCAGAAAATCTGGCTGAGTTCTTGTTGGGCCACTTGTACTGGCTCCCTTCAAATACCATTATTCTATTGACTTTATCCCTTTACACCACTTTGCAGGACCATTAGACAGAGAATCCTCTACCTCTTTAGTCAGAAAGGCCCAGATGCCCTGATGGCCTAGAAAATCCCCTTCTGGGAGACACGAGCAGAGCAGGACTTGGCCCTAGGTAAGGTCATGCTTGAGTACTGGAAATTCTAATCCTGCCAAACTAGAAATTCAGACAGGAATTAGTAGTAACCAGGCACCAGACCGGGCCACACAAGCTGGTTGAAAAACCGCTCTGTGAAATTTACACCTTTATCAGTCACGAGCCCCATCACCGTATCTCAGGCAGAGCACAAAGCTATGCAGTGAGACCTGAAGGTTCTCTAGAGAAATAGAACCAATGGGTAGGTGGGTGGGTGGGTGGGGTGTGTGTGTGTGTGTGTGTGTTAGGAGAGAGAGAGATTTATTACAAGAAATTGGCTCACAGGATTTGGAGGCTGGTATGTCCCCAGATCTGCGGGGTGAGCTGGCAAGTTGGAGACCCAGGCGACCTGATGGTTTAGCTCCAGTCTGGGTTGGAAGGCCTGAGAACCAGAGGAATGACAGTATAGTTCCAGTCCAAAGGCCAACAAGACCCAGGAGAGCTAAGGTTTCAGTTTGAGTCCAAAGACAGGAAAAGGCTGATATCCCAGTTTGAAAACAGTCAAGCAGGAAGAATTCTCTCTTACTCAAAGGAGGGTCGGCCTTTTTATTCTATTCAGGCTTTCAACTGATTGGACAAGGCCCACCCACAGCACAAGGCAGCAATCTGCTTGACTTAAATGACTAATTTAAATATTAATCTCACATTAATTCTGGGAATACCCAGAATAATGTTTGACCAAATATGTGGGCACCCAATGGCCCAGTCAAGTTGTACATAAAACTAACAATCGCACCAGGGCACCAACCACGTCCATATGCTATTCAATTACACTAAGTACCAGAAATCTAGCACACTGACACCTGACACCATGCATTTCCTGTTTTACAGGGTCACCTCCTTCCTGAAGAAATTTTCTCAGTATGACCGTGTAGCTCCATGTGGCTCTGCTAGTTACCACTGCCCAAGGCATATTCAGGAGGTACTGTCTCTGAAAGACTACTAGCCAGAAGGTAGATAGGGTAAAATGGCACATTCCCAAGACAGGATGGCTGATTTCAGTGTGAAATCCTTTCTGTGATGTCCAAGGGCTCATGCAGAAGGACAGTCTTTGACCTTATTTCTATCCCTAGTTATCTCTGAATACCAGCTCTTCATCCATAAATTCAACTCCCTTCTCTTCTTGTAGCTCAGGAAAGGAGGAATAATTTCTCAAAAATCAGATGAGCATTAAAAATGAATAATTATATGGGCTCAGAAATAGTGGAACAATCTCTGGATGGGAAAGTAATTGCGAGAGCAGGCACGACCTCAAGTTGGGCTATCTCCCATGTGGTAAACAGCCACAGCATGGCCAGTCCCCAAATTGATGGAAATATACGCTGATGACTGTGCTTCAAGAAGCCCTCCATGGCCATGGTCCACTCTGCACTGTCATCAGAGGCCTCGAGAAAAGAATTGTTAGATTTCCTATATCCAACAGGTGACAATAGAGGGTTCTAAAAAATAAGGTGCGTGCACTAATAGGCAAAGGGAAATGGGTTGAGTCTAGTCTTCAGAAGTGGAGAATATAATTCTCACTGAGAAAAAAAAAGGTGTCTGAGATATTCTGCTTGCAAACCCTTTCCCTGGTTCAATCTGAAACAAACTTACAAGATTCCCAATCATGGCCACAAGTTGGACATTGCATACATATAATATGTGACATTCAAAAATTATGCCCATTATATGACAGGCATGGTACTCATTATTGGGAAAAAATATATAAAATAACATGCTAATTTGTCCCATTTGCAAAGAACTATACATTTCATATATATATATATGATCTCATTTAGTTCCTACAACTGAATTCTGAGTTATATATTATAATCCCCATTAATATAACTGAGGTTTAGAGAGGCTGAATGCTTTTTATACAAGATTGTATACAAGAATGCATAGCTAGTATATCTAAGACAAGTCAATACATATTTGCAAAGGGTACTAAGATCTCTCCCACAGTGATCTTAGGGTGCCACAGAAGAGTTCCTAGGGTGCCTGGAACTATCTTAGGATCTCCCACATCCTTTTCTATGATGTCTTACCCAATTCATCAAACATCTAGGACCCTGTTGCTCCACCTTGAGTCCCTCACCATCATTCACCAAAGTCTACTCTCAGAAGTTCTGGTACTTACTAACCATAGGACTGTTCACGGTGAGTGACAATCGGTTTGTGACCTCCCCTCAGGGTGATTATACGTTGTTCTCTTCCTAATAGGAAAATGAAGGTCATTGTCCCCTCCCCTCCACTAAAGAAAAATATGATTCTGAATCAATGAGAAAAGAATCAGGAAGACCTCCTCAAACTGTATCATATCGACTTCCACCATATTTGCAAGTTAAGACTACAAAAAAAAGCATATTCAACTATTTTGACTAGCATTCATTCTTCACTTATTCAATCATCAATAACTTATTAACCATTATACACCAAGGACTGGGGATTGATAGATAAATAGATAGATTCTACTCTTAAGAACCTGATGTCTTACTGACAGTTGAGACAGAATGGATATACAAAGAAGCAAATATTCACAATTCAAGTGTAACGACAGAATTATGGACTACGGGGGACTTCCAGAAAGGAGTAACTAACATGGCCTGAGTGAAAAACATCACAGAAGAGTAAAATTTAAGCTGAGCCTTCAGGAATAAGATAGAGTGTCCAGATAAGGGAAGAAGAGTATTTTAAGCAGAGGAAGCTTCATGATATTCATGGAGATATGAAATGGTAGAACTCTGTAGCAAAGAGTAGAACATCTCCCCATGCTCTTTATATCACAGCTTGGTTAATGGAGAGCCTACTATGTGCCAGGCACCACGGGGCAAACGAAAATCTTTAACTTTGAGTTATAAATTGATGAAATATTAAAGGACAGGATAAGCAAGCAACACCTGAAAAGGGAATTATACCAGGAGGTATCACAAGGCAGTAAATGGCTTGTTAACTAATGAGTGAGATGAACAATAACTGCTAGGAAGTCACTAGCATTGTTCACACTGAAACTACATCAAGAGAGGACCATTTCCTCCTAAAAGAAAGAATGTAGCAGACTGCACAGTTTAACACATACCTATGGTTCTATGGTCAAATTGCATAATCCCAGATGGCATTCTCTCGGCCATCAATTGTCAACTTCTATACAATGCCTTCATGCACTGAGCACTGTAGTAGGTTCCACAGGATAGACAGAATGAGTACAAGAATTGATATCTTCTCTCCAGCACTCTACAGTTGAGTCGATACACATTCTTGAATCAATGTTGGAAAACAAGGAATTGCAATGTGAGGCAGACTAGAGATACAAGTACAGTTGAGAGACAGGAAAAGTCATAAGAGATTGCATGAAGGAGGTTTCACTTAAGCTGGGCTTTGAAGGAATGGAAGGATTTGAAGAAGAAAAGACAACATTCCACTCATAAGAAGCAGATTGTGCCAAGGTGCGGAAGAGGAAATTCTAATGGCAAATGCAGATAGAATAAGAGAAACTGTCAGCCTAGTGCAGTGGTTTTGTGTCGGAGGGTGATAGGTAGAACAGTAAACATGAGGCCAGATTTTAACAGGTCCTAACTCACAGCCAGAGAAGTCTGGACTTGACTTTGTGGGCAATGGCGAGCCATTCTAGAGGCTTCTTAGATTCAGGTGTGAACTGACTGCATGCCTTGGGGAGAATGGCTGAATTATTACCAAAGAAAGGATAAGTTGGCACTTGCCTAGGTGGCTTGTGGAGTTACATATTTTCTTTACACTCTGCTAGCTGTACTAGTCAGGACTTTCCAGAGAAACAACCAATATGATCAATATGAGAGAGAGAGAGAGAGAGAGAGAGAGAGAGAATGAATGAGAATGACATTTATTTTAAGAAATTGGCTCACACCAGTTGTGGGGCTGGCGAGTTTAAAATCTGCAGAGCAGGCCAGCAGACTGGAGATGCTTAGAAGAGTTAATATAGCTAGAGTCCAAAGGCCATCTGCTGTCAGAACTCCCTCTTCCTCAGGAGACCACAGTGTTTGTTAAATAAAACCTTGAACTGACTGACTACTTGAGGCCCACCCACATTATGGAGAGTAATCTGCTTTACTCAAGTCTACCCATTTAAATGTTAATCTTATCTAAAAAATGCCTTTACAGTGACATTTAGACTGCTGTTTGACCAAATATCTAGGTGCCTTGGCCTAGCGAAGTTGACACGTAAAATTAACCATCAAGTAAGGCAACCAGGAATCTTTCTTACCCCTCCAACCCTGCCTCCTCTGCCTGGCTGTCTCGGCTTCCTTGGGAGTCTGCAGCCTGCTTGGAGTAGATGTTTGATCTTACTTGAAAACACATTAAAAACTGAGCATTTGGTTAGTCTAAAGTGGTGCCAGTTCTTTTATCTTAGCAGGAAAATCTTCCCTGTCTTCCTAAATCCACTCTTTTCAAGGCTTGTACCAACTACACCTCTTCAACTTGGAGAGTTATCCCAAGGTTGACCCTGAGAATCCACCTTTTGCAGACTCACCTCTGGCAAAACATCTCACATGAAACTCATGCCATTAGGGCTGTGTTTTGGTTTGGTTTGGCTCAAAGATTTCTGAACCAGCTCTCAAAACTTCATTTAGTTTATAATTTACTGTGGTTTGACATGTCTTATGTTGGGGAGAAGGATGACTTTCATTTAATATTAACCAAGCAGCTTTCCACTACTTCCTCTTTTCCATTGTCTCACTTTAATAAACAATGGATTTAACAAATTGTTTAAAGTCGGCAGGGCTCTGAAGCATTCTTCTAAGTATTCTGCCTCACACATGACCTGAAGATTTTACTCAACATCTGTTTAGAAAAACACACACATACCAAACACAGAAGACCCAAACAGCCTATGCATTGTTTCTAAGTAATGGTCAAAACGTACTTGATGTTTCTGGAAAAGGAAACACTAAGCAAAAAAGTAAATAAAATTGTTTTCTCCAAAATTATTCATGCTGAACAAAAAAGAAAAAAAAAAAATCGAAGTCAGAAACGTTAACCCACGGCTGGTAACTCCCTTTCCAGCTGAGGAAGGATCAGTGATGAAAAACAACCCTTAGAATTTCTTGGTTAAAATGGTGCCCGACTCTACCAAATTCACAGTATAACATCACTGAGGGTACAGAGAAATATAAGAACTTACTACACCAAAACCTAAGGCTTAGAAACAATGTAATATCAGACTCTATGAGTAATTTCCACTGAGAAGAGATGGATTGGAACACCAGTCAAGACTTTTCCACATGGCAAAACCAGGCTTCGCTCTTTGAAACAAGAAAAGATATCTCACGAAAACGAATGGGCTGAAAGAAGGAAGAAGGCAGTAGTTCACTGTCTTCCAGGAGTGACCCTAAAGCGCTGTTTGCTGGAGAGAAACAAGAGGAACCCTATAAGCAGTGCATGCTGGAAAATACTGTGCTTCTCATCCTCTATCATTTCTGGGTACAAAACGAGAAAGTTCTGAAATAAAAGAACAAGCAAAGATATGCTAGGTAAGTGGCAAGAAAAAAAGTAGGGAGAGCTATAGTTATGGTAAACAAATTAGAATTCATAGCCAAAAGCAAAGAAAGTTTTGTTATAGTGTTAAAGTATCTACGATGAATACATAAATGGTTGCTAGGTATTTAATATTAAACTGAACAAGAAAATATTTTAGCTTCTTGTCATCACATTAAAAATAAATCCTACTGGATACGTAAATGTCCATTTCTTTAATCACTTAAAGAAATGTTTCAGCCTTCTACTGAGAAAGGATCTCAATGTTTCTGATCATTTAGTATCAGGAAATAGGAACAAACTTGCTATCCTGAGACAGTAAGAACCATGCTTTCCATGATTCTTAGTTTGAACCTAGGATCTATCCAAAGATAAAGGGCAGACGTGTTTTGTTTTGGGAGGCACCTTCATCACACAGATGTACTTTATTAAAGTACCTATTCTTTCATCAAGGAAGCTCCAGATGCTGGTGAAGTCATCACAATTCAAATGCTGCAGAATGAGATGTCAAGTAGTCTCTCCAATATTACAAGAAGCCATCTATTTCCACAGGGAAGGGAGAATGTGGCTCTGGATTTGGTCTATCATCATAGAGCAGGGGTCACACCTGCAGGTAACTACATAAATTAGTGAGCCAGATGGGAATTTTGGAACAAAGTTCACAGCCTTCAAAAGGAGCAGCTAGTACTCAACTCCAGCCTCATTACTGTGATATGACAATGTGGTCCTAATGCTATCAGATCCTCCCATGTATAAAGGAAGCCACAAATCCAGATCTTTATGATAGTACATTGAAACTGAGGTACATTTTTTTCACAGTTTTCAAATAAGGATACATCTTACAATCAATAATGTCTTACGATTACAATTGGCAGCAATTTTTTTCTTCCTTAGTGCTATATAAAATAATGGTACATCTTAAAATCAATCCTAGCATCTTAGACATCTTAGATTTAATGGAGTAAAGGATATAAAATCTACCGATATCTAAGTGTTGAACACTAATTCCAGCAAAAACAAGCAAACGAAAAACCCCATTGTAAAGGCCAAACAAAAATAACTATGGAGTGATGAGTTACCAGTTCATAGTCTTTTTTAGAAAGACGTTTTGATGCTCTCCTGGAATTTTTTTAGAGGACAACTGGCAGAAATTTTATTTGTGCCAAATCGAATTATTATAATCGATAGAAATGAACTGATTTGTCAAAGATTGAGAAACTTGGCCCAAAAAAGGTTAAAATGGCCTAAATTATATGTGATAAGATTTAAGAAATCAAATTTTACCATACATATATAGAATATATATATTCTATGTCATATAAATTACATATAAATATTTAGAGAATATTTATAAAAGTTAATCCTACATTAAGATTTTTAAAATCACTAAGTTGTAAAAAATCAAGAGTAGTCTAGACCAGGGGTCAGCAAACTGTGACCTATAGGCAAATTAAACTCACCATCTGCTTTTGCAAATAAAGTTTCATTGGAACAAAACCACTTGAAACGTAGCTCATTTTTTCACATAATGTCTATGATTGCTTGCCCGTTACAATAGCAGTGTTGAATAATTGCAATAGAGGCTCTCTATCTGCAAAGCCATACTATCTGACCCTTTACAAAAATTTGCTTATACCAATCTAGACCAAAATCTATTATCACAATATTATTCCTAAAAAAGAAAGAAAATTTTAGCAATCATTTTAATTCATGGGGGAACCAATTTAAAAACTAGAAAACACTTTAAAGCAATTTTTATATAAAATTGGAAATGCAAACCACAATCACAAATTCTTTGGAAAAATGATAAGATGCAAGCACTATACAAAGAAACAAAATTCATTAGTTAAAGTTGTTCTCGCAGTAAAATTCATACGAATAGAAGCTTTTCTGAGAGGATCCAAATCAACAAAATTACAAATGAAAGAGGAGACTTTACAACTGATACCATGGAACTACAAAAGATCATAAGAAACTACTATAAACAATTATATGCCAACAAACTAGACAATCCGGAAGACATAGATAAATTCTTTTATACATGCAACCTACCAAAACTGAATCAGAGAGAAATAAAAAATCTGAATAGAATAATTACTAGTCAGGACACTGAATTAATAATCAAAAATCTTTCAAAGAAGAAAAGCACAGAACCAGATAGCTTCACTGGCGAATTTTACCAAACATTTAAAGAAAAATTAATAATAATCCCTCTCAAATTCTTCCAATAATTTGAAGAGGAGAGAACACTCCTAAATTCATTTTATGAGGCTAGCATTACCCTGATACAAAAGCCAGATAAGGATACTACAAGAACAGAAAATTACAGGCCAAAATTCTCAATAAAATACCAGCAAATCAAATTCAGCAGCACAGTAAAAGGATCAATCACCATGATGAAGTAGGATTTATTCCTGGGAAGCAAGGATGGTTCAATATATTGTTTTGTGCTGGTATCAGCCTATCCGTAGTGATACTGTCAGCTAGAAATTTCTAGGGGCACTCACCTGGGCCCACAGAGAGCCCCTACGAATATTTTCCCTTTTGCAACCAATGCTGTGGCTCCACCAGACCTGTGGTCCTTATCATGATTGTAAGACTCACTTCAGCAATAACTATCAGGGAACTATGGGGAAAAATGAGATTTATTGTTCATGGGTCCTGGAGAATATACAGCCAGCCTGCGGCCACAGCAAAGTCATAGGGGACAGTGAGAGAGAGAGAGAGAGAGTCTGTGTGGGGTGGGGAGAGGTGGGTGGGAGGGAGGGAAGGAGGGAGAATGTCTGGCTTCTGTTTTTATTGAGATGGAGGGTAGGATGTCTAGGGTTTCACAGGTTCACTCTTTATTAGTGAATTTAAAACATATGAGCAGGAATTAAAGCACTGGAAGAGAAAAACAAGAAGTCGAACATTCAGTGATCTAACCAGAGATGTCTAATACAAAAGGAATTCAGGGGTGGGGTGGCCTGGTTCTTATCTGGTCTTAAGGCTGGCGATATGTTTATTCAAGATAGTTGTCTTTGAAGTGGATGCGTCAGCAATCAAAAACTTAATGTCATGCACTTGCATTACTATAAAAAAAAATCCAACTGTCAGGCACTTACACTATTCACATTTGTCAAAAAATGTGATATATCACACTCATAGAATGAAAAAATCACATGATCATCTCAATAGATGCAGAGAAAGCAATTTAAAAATTTCAACATCCATTCATGATAAAAATTCTCACCAAATTAGGTATAAAAGGAATCTACCTCAAAATAATAAAGGCCGTATGTGACAAACCCACGGCTAACGTCATACTCTTTCCCTCTAAGATCAGGAAGACAAGGGTGCACACCCACACCACTCCTATTCAACACAGTACTGAAAGTCCTAGCCAGAGCAATCAGGCAAGAAAAAATAAATAAAAGGTATTTGAACTGAAAAGGAAAAAGTGAAATTGTCTCTATTTGCAGATGACATAATTTTATATTCAGCAAATTCTAAAGACTCTGTTACAAGCTTCCCTTATTAAATAATAAAGCTTTCAAAATGTCAGAAAAAGATCATTCCTATAGTATTTAATGTGTACTAGACTATAGAAAACAATGGGAAGTTACTTAGTGATTTATTTCACCAAGTTCTACTTATCCTCTCTGACATCTGACCACTCAAAAACACAGCTAAAAAACAATCTCTTTGACAAAATGTATAAGCGAAAATCTGAAAAGGAGTAGTAGTAAATGAATTTGCCAATTCTCAGAAAAATGCTTTTTTAGTAAAACAAGTTTTATTCCAGGAACTCAAAGACAAAAATATTAGAAATCTATTAATAGAATTTAGACTATCGATAGAGAAAACTAGAGTCTCTGTGCATTGAGGACAGTGGTTTTGATTTGAGTACCCAAATAAAGCTCTTACTCTTAGGGGAAAGAGAATGCAATGAATTTAGATCACATAATATGAAAAAGAAATTAGTAATCTGGTAAATATCTCAGAGGGGGTATATAAGGAAGAATATTTTAAATATTAGTAATGCAATCTCTAGCTAGGTTAGGTTTGTAAGCCAGGCACTTTTGGCAAACCTTTCCAACTCCATCAGTCACCACTTCCTGGTCACCACATCTCCCCACCCCATCTTCTCATTTCTGGTACTCATGCCAGGCTAAATTGTTTGGAATGCCCCGGAAGTGCCACACTCCCTTCTATGGCACTCTGGATTTTCTTTCTCAGAAACCTTCCTTTACTTGGCAACTTGGTACTTATCTTTTACCCCGCAGTTGAAATGTCACTTCTGGGAGATCTTCCCTGCCCATGCTCCAAGGATGTTTCTTCTAATGGCCAATTATCTCATATGTACCCCTTAACAACTTACAACCTGTATTGTAAATGTCTGTTTACCTCTTCTCCAGCTCTTGAGGGTAGATACTTATAGACTCTCATAACTCTCATTTAATGTTGTATCCCCAGCCGCTAGCATTGTGATGGCATGTGTGTGTGTGTGTGTGTGCGTGCGCGTGCGTGTAGAATGAATAAAGTGCTTTTAAACTCTTTCTTACCCCTGTGCTTTCATTGTGGCAGTCCTCTCGTCAAAGCTGCTAGTACTTTCCACCCCACTTTACTGCCCAACAATCTCATTTGTGCCTAAAAGTTAAAATACGAATGCTTATAGACCAGACCAAACTTTGGGGCTTCTGCCCATCGTTCCCCAACACAAATCATCATCTTGAGCATGCTGATCCAAACTGTTCCTCAAACACACCTGATACTTTCCTGACTCCACACCTTAGCTCACATGATTCTCCTTCCTCAAACATCTTCAGACTTCCTATTCATTGATCCAATTCCTCTCCACCCTTCAAGGACTGGCTGAGTGCCTAATCCCTATAACACTTTCTTATACTCTTGTTTTTCTCAACACTTCTATTAGTTTGCATTGGTGCAAGTTAACCACTTAGCTTATAAAGACATACACAAAGAAATAATTTAAGATAAAGGTGTATAGTCTCTGTTCTCTACATCATGAGCTCATTCATTCATTCCAAAGCTCCCTCTGCTGGATCCCAGGTATACCAAGTTCAAATAAGGTTTAGACCCTCTTTTCAAAGAATTCAGTCTGATGTTTAGTGTGTGTGTGTGTGTGTGTGTGTGTGTGTGTAATTTGACTATTGCAGTACAATGTGAAAAAAAAACCATAAAAAATTCCATGCCAGACCAAATTGTGATACTAGATGATGGATAGATGAATAGGTAAAGAGATACACAGGTAAATTCTTTGGAAGTTACCTCTATTTAAAAAAAAAAAGAGAGAGAGAGAGAGAGTTGGATACACAATAATGTAAAACCAACTGTTGGTAATCAAAGAAGAAAGAAGAAATCACCCGTGAGGAAACCAATAAATCATGACTTTGTTCTTTCTTTAGTTGAGGTCTCCAGAAATCTTTTCTTCTTCCATAGAATGCTTTCTTCCCAGTATTCTCAAGACAACGTTCACCCTCAGATATCAGGTAAACAAATACCTCTCTATTCCTGTCACACATGCTGGCATCAAATCATATATCTACCTAACAGTTTCTCACATTTTCCACTTGTAACTCTCTTTTCACTTCATATTAGTCCTCTTAAACCCATGATTGTCCCTGTCAAAAGCTTTCACTGTTACCGTAGCTCTACTTAAAGTTAATTCAAACGAATTCAAGCAAAAACTGCATGTAAGCTCACCAGCAACTTTTGTGAAGTTGCGCTTAGATCGGAGACTGGTCTCAGAAGGAAAATCCTCACAAGGGACTCGGCTTAGTGTTTGAAGGGAGCCTGTGATTATTCTATGTGGCTTGATAAGAGATCTTGAGCAAATCATCAAAGAAGTCTCGGGAAAGGCACTTTGAGATAAATAGAACTGAGTTACCTCAAATATAAAATGATGAGATAAAGAGTTTAGTGCTCCCAACATGATGATGTGAAGAATAAAACAGAGAATGAAACTGAGGGCTCACCAACCTCAACTGAGGACTGGGTGAGGAAGGAAGTGGGTGTGGTGAGGGGATAGAAACTGGCCTTACCAACAAGGGGCTATCTACAGTCATGATAAGTCTTATATTGATTAAGTCTTTGTCAAATTAGGCTCATACAGAGGCAAAATGTAGGTGAAAAGAAGACTGTTCCCTGTCTTCCTCTACTCTCATATTTCTCTTTTTGAGCACTGCTATGGTCTCATAATCAAATCCTAATGGCCAAAGTGATGGCATTAGTAGGCGGGGCCTTTGGGAGGTGCATAATCTCCCGTTATTGGGATTAAGGCTTTAGGAAAGAGTTCCAGAGAGATCCCTAGCCCCTCTCATTATGTGAGGAGACAGTGAGAAGGAGCTGGCTATAGACTAGAAAGAGGCCCCACATGGGAACATAACCATGCTGGCACCTTGATCTTGGACGTCCAGACTCGAGAATTGTAAGAAATAAATTTGTTTTTAATAAGCCACCCAATATGTGATATTTTGTTATAGCAGCTCAAACAGACTAAGACAATTACCTCGTGGTTAGGATTAGTAAATTCTAAATAAATGCTAAGCCTCTTCCTTCATCAATATTCAGCTGGCCTCATGTTAAGCTCCACCATTATACTGCGATGCAGGATAACTAGTCAATCTGATACAGATTCATTAGTAAACGTTAGAAGGAGTCACATTGACCTTTGATCCTACTATGGAACATATTGGCGTTTTTACTAGCACTGGCTAGAAACACTGCTTTACTCTGCCATTTCTCAAATTTGAGTAATGCACAAGTCCTCTTGAAAAGCAGAGGAGAACGAGAACACCACTTCAAAAGGAGGCCACCGTACAGGGTGGGTGGCCTGGCAATGGCAGCCGAGAGACATAGCCCAAAGGCACACGGAAAAAAGCAGTGCATCCAGAATTGGACCTGGATGACCCATCCCATCAGGGACGTAAGTTATTCTATGTCCTGAGCTTTCTGCCTAGTACCCACTACACTCTCAGATCTGAAGTCATAAAAGGGTGACAGTAGCAGTAGTTAGAGAAAATTGTGTCACTGATATCATTAGCATCAAAGAGAAGAAACTTGCCCCCTGGAACAATATGGCTAGAGCTAAGCACCTTCAGTTCTTACATGAGGGTATACCATCATTTTTTATGCACCACGGTCTATGTAGATACTAGAGAGTAATTTCCCATAAAGGGATGGGATATGAGATTCCAGCCCTCTTTCCTTAATATTTCCAGAAATGCTGGCAGCCAGGATCTTACCTTTTCTGGATAAAAACGAAGGTGGGGGAAGACCTGGGAGGTGGGAGTATAAGTAGATCAGTTATAACATCTGCTACTGAGCTGACCAGGTAGCTAGAGGTGAACACAAAGCACCCAAAGAGCTAACAGGTCCAAATTCCACTGAAAGAGTGAGAAAGAGGTCAAAGGCATATAGGCTGTTTCCCAGAGATCCAGATGTGGTTTTGAATGAAAGGAATGCATTGGCCATTTTGCATGTAGCTGGTGATCACATAGCTTATGGCTCATAATTATCATCCTGGGATGTTTAATGACCTATTCAGGTGAGTGGAGTTGCCAATAACAGGTTCTTGGCTTGAAGCCCATTAAGAAAAAAATGTCCAGAAAGAAAAGTTAAAAGTCCTGGCAGAAACAAATCAAATAAGAGCAACCTCATCAACTGAGAAATATGAAGTAAGAAGTATCCACAAACTCCAACTGCCTCATGAGCTAAAAGGGGATTTGTATTATTTATTCACTTTTCAAGGTGGAGGGATTACATTGTGATGAATATCATTTGTTATTGTTTGCAGATTTCTTTTTAATTTTGCAAATGTGATATTGCTAGAGTAAAAGGGCAACATCTACATCACCACTGGGAGTCGTTAAAAATTGGTTAAAAGTGAGGAACTAATACCCACATTTTATCCAAAGGCTTTTTTTTTTTTTTATTGTGGTAAGAACTTTTAACATGAAATCTACCCTCTTGATACACTTTTAATTGTATAATATAATATTATTGGCTATAGGTACAATGCTTGTCAGCAGATCTCCAGAACTTTTTCATCCTATTTAACTGAAACTTTATACAAGTGGTAGAACCCTTGTGTACTGCTGGTGGGAATGCAAAATGGTGTAGCTACCATAGAGGACAGTATGAGGTTCTAAAAAAAATTAAAAATGGAACTACCATGTGATCCAGCAATCTTATTTCTAGTTATTTATACTGAAGAATTGAAGTCAGATCTCAAATTGATATTAGCAGTCCTACGTTCACTGCAACACTATTCACAATACCCAAAGTGTGGAAATAATCTAAATATTCATCAACAGATGAATGAATAAAGAAAATGTGGTATATACATACGATAGAATATTATTCATCCAAAGGCTTTAATATATGTAGACAACAACCAATTAGAAGATACAGTAGAAAAATGACACATGAAAAATATCACAGCAAAGATGTATCTATATGTGAATTTAACAAGGGATGGGCTACCGAGGGAGGCGAAAGAATACTCAACTAAATAAAATTGGAATATGCATTCTTGAATAAAATGACATCACAAAGATAACAATAACAATTCTTGCTAAATTAATTTGTAAATCAAATGAATAACAATGAGATTTTTCAACAATATAAGTTTATTCTAAAGTTGACATGAAAAATAAATAAGAAGAGCTATTACAATTGTGAAAAAGGTTAATGAGGAGAAAATAGTTTACTATATGTTAAAATGCATTATAAAGTTACAATTAAACAGTGGTGTATTAGTATATGAACAGATAGTCCACAATAACAGACTAGAAAGTCAAGAAATATATTCAAGGATTAAAATACAATAAATTATATAAAAGGCATTTCAATAAGTGGCTTAAAAATCAAAATAATTTATTTTTAAAATAAATGGTTTGGGGACTACTATCTTGAAGGAAAATAAAATTGGCTCTATATTTCATAGCATACATCATAAAAATAAATCTTAGATCAGAGATTAAAATCTTTAAAAATTAAAACCATAAATACTACTAGAAAAATATGAGAGAATTTTTTATTGTAATCTCAGAATGGAGACAGTTTTTTCTGAATATAACACAAAACTGAAAACTCATAAATAAGAAAATTGACAGAACCTCTGCTCCTGGCCATGATGGAGTAACTGCTACCACACTAGTCTCTTTATCATTAACAAACAGAAAGCTGGACAACGTATATGAAGCAATTCTTTTAGGCCCTGGATAACAGGCCCTGGAAAACAAGACTGCAGTATCTAGGAAGGAAACTCAGGAGATGAGCACTACCTAGCAATCCTATTGGGCTGAGGAGGCAGAAATCCAAGTTCAGATCAGTTGAAATAATGGATTCTACACAAGAGAGTGGGAGTTTTCAAAAATCTCTGTTGGGTACCTCCATAATGATGGCTAGGCTGTACCTACACAGGAGAATTCCATTCAAGGCTTATCGGATAAATAGCAATTGCTTCAAGTTGAGAATGGAAGTGAGATTCTAGAGATTGGGTTTTGCTGACGTAAGAGCAAGACCAGGGAGTTCTGACCCTGCTGACATGGAGAATCCTCATTTATACCCTGACGGCGGGCTGAATTACCAGAAAAGATTTCCTTAAGAGAAAGGATACTGCCCTAATGTATCTAGGCTTTCCTAGAATCAGCAATGCCTTGAACCAAGCCCTGACAAGAACTTTTTGAAAGTTGAGATCTATCTTTTCATAGGGGACTGCCAAGACTTCTTGGGGTTTGGGAAATATCCACCCAAATAAGCTATAAAATCAAACTTACACAAATTCAAAATGATCGGCCAGCTATGTCACTGCCTGCTAAAACATGCCTCAACAATCTTCAGAGAAAGATAACAGAATACTGAGTCTCTACAATGTATCATTCTAAATGTCTAGGATTCCATTAAAAACCACTAAACACACAGAAAAACAAGAAAATGTAACCTATCATAAAAGGAAAAAAGTAATCAGGAGAAACCAAAAGCAAGATTGCCCAGATAAAATATTTAGCAGGCAAAAACTCTAAAGGAGCTATGACAGACTGTATTTCCCAAAGATGACAATAGTATCTCCATCTTGCACGCCCTTCTTCAAAGTTATTGTGCCACACTTCCATGGCCTGACCTTAGAACATTTAGATCAAGAAAATCCAGTGGAAGTGACCTCATGAGATTTCTTAGGAAAGATTATGAACCCTACAGTTTCTATTTGTGTCTCATGGAACACTCGCACAGCTGCCATGGTATGAGAGTTGGAGCTACATGGAGAATCCACAGGTAGGTATATTTGACAGCTCCAACTATGCTTCCAGCTGACAACCAGCATCTGCTACTAGTCAGGTGAATGGGTCATTTTAGATGTTTAGCCCAGTCTGTCTAAAGACAGAGCAATAGAAATTTAATTTATGGCACAGATGAAAAAAAAAAAAACAAAAACAAAAGATTGAAGAAATGTAAACACATTCTTAAGGACCTGTGGGAAAATATAAAATGTTCTGATGTGTGTAATAAGAATTTCAGGAGGAGAATAGAATCAGATAAGGCAGAAAAAAAAATATTTGAAGAAATAATGGCTGAAATTTTCAGAAATTTGATGAAAAATACTGATCCAAGAAACTCAGTATAACTCTAAGCAGGATAAATATAAAAAGAACCACTCTCTAGAATACTATTATAAAATTGTACCAAAGATAGTATTTTAAAATCATCCACAAGAGGGGGAAAAAAAGGAGCCAATTACATGGAGAGGAACACAGTTAAGAATGACTGCTACTCCTCAGCAAAAAACAATGGAGGCCAAGAGAGTTCTAGTCAGGATGGTGGGGTATATAAATCCTGTGCTTGCCTCCTCCCATGATGACTTCAAAATTACAACTAAATTATAGAACATTCAACCTGGAGAACCATCCAAAGACTAGCTGAATAGAAGTCCTATAACTAAGGATATAAAGAAGCCACGTGGGGATTGGTAGGAGGAGTGAAGTCATGAAACAAGCTGGCCCCACACCCAAATGTAGTGGTTGAGAATCGGGAGGGATACGTCAATTGCCAAGGTTCCCCCTGAGGAGCGAGGGGTCCCAGTCTCACACCGGGCTCCCCAGTCAGAAACATCAGTGTCCCAAAGAGGAGCTCCCACAATATCTGGCTATGAAAATCAGCAGAGATTCTGTGGTCCTGGTGAGACAGAGGAGTGCTAGAAACCCAGGCACCCTCTTAAAAGGCCTAGACTCACTCATTCATAGGCACTCACTCTGGGCACCAGCAGAGGGACAGCAGTTTGAGGGGCACCAGGGATATACAAGTAGAAACTGAGTTGCGTGGCTTCAGGGCAAGGGCTAGAGGGCGACCTGCCACTGTCCCTGTGTTGAACCCTCCCGCTACACAGTTAAATCTGAATCTGAATTAGCCTGGTGAATTCTGCTCACTCCACCCTGGTGACTATCAGATACTCCACCCCACCCTACTCCAGCACTGCCAGAGGCTCTTTCGGTGGTGGGGAGCAGGCCCCACATTGCAGTCCAGGGACCCTAGGTGGGTGGTGGCTGGCCTTGATGTGCTCTGTGCCTTTTAAGAAGTGGACACAGGCTCAGCAATCTTGAGAAAGAAGAATAAAGTTGGAGGTAAAACAACACCTGATATCAAACTATACTACAAGCCTATAGTAGTCAAAATAGTATGGTACTGGCATAAAAAAAAGACAGATAGATCATTGGAACAGAATAGAAAGCCCAAAAGTAAACCCACAACTATATGGTCAATTAATCTATGAGAAAGGGGGCAAGAATATACAATGAGGTAAAGGCAGTCTATGCAATAAAAGGTGTTGGGGAAACTGGACATTAGTACAAAAACTGAAACTGGACCACCTTCTTACATCATATACAAGAATAAACTCAAAATGGATTAAAGACTTAAATGCAAGACCCAAAACCATAAAAATACTAGAAGAAAACATAGGCAGTAAACTCTCTGACATTGCTCTTAGTAATTCTTTTTCTGATATATATCTTTGGGCAAGGGAAACAAAAGAAAAAATAAACAAATGAGACTTAATCAAACTAAAAGGTTTTGCACAGCAAAGGAAACCATCAACAAAACAAAACAAAAAGACAGCCTACTGAATGGGAGAAAATATTTGCCAATGATACAGCCAATAAAAGGTTAATATCCAACATTTAATAGACACACACACACACACACACACACACACACACACAAACTTAAAACCAAAAAAACCAACAATCCAATTTAAAAATGGGCGGAGGACCTGAATAGATATTTCTACAAAGAAGACATACAGATGGCCAATAGACATAAGAAGAAAAGATGCTTGACATCACTAATCATCAGAGAAAGGCAAATTAAAACCACAAAGGGATATTACCTCACACCTGTCAGAATGGCTATCATCAATAAATCAACAAATAACAAGTGTCGGCGAGGATATGGCAAAAAGAGAACCCTTGTCACTGTTGGTGGCATTGCAAACTGGTGCAGCCACTATGAAAAACAGTATGGAGGATCTTCAAAAAATTCAAAATAGAACTACTTTATGACCCAGCAATTCTACATCTGGGTATGTATCTTAAGAAATCCAAAACACTAATTCAAAAAGATATATGCACCCTTATGTTCATTGCAGCATTATTTACAATAGCCATTGAAGCAACCTAAGTGTCTATCAAGAGATGATTAGATAAAGAAGAGGTGGTACATATAACCAATGAAAGATTACTCAGTCATAAAAAAGAACGAAATTTTCCATTTGTGACAACATGGATGGATCTGGAGGGTATTATGCTATGAAATAAGTCAGACAAAGACAAATATCATGTGATCTCACTTATATCTAAAGAACAAAATAAAATAGAATCTAAAGAACAAAATAAATGAATAAACGAACCAGAAACAGACTCATAGTTACAGAGAACAAATGGTTGGCAGATGGGAGGGGATTGGGGGACTGAGAGAAAAAGACAAAGGAATTAAGAGAATACATTGGTAGTTACAAAATCATCACAGGGATGTGAAGTACAGCATAGGAAATATTGTCAATAATATTGTAATAACTATGTATAGTGCCAGGTGGGTCCTAGACTAGTCAGAGGATCACTTCATAAATTGTATAAATGTCTAACCGCTATGCTATACACCTGAAATTAATATAAAATAATATTAAATGTAAACTATAATTGAAAATAAAAATAAATTTAAAATAAAAACAGTGGAGGCCAAAATTTAATGAAATGACATCTTTGAAGTGCCTAAGGGAAACAAACTTATACAGAATTTTATATTTGGAAAAAATATTCATCAAATATTTGAACACGTTGTAATGCGTATAATATGCTACCACAGAGGAGGGGGAAGGGCAGGAGGTGGCAAAGTGGGGACAGCTCTGGAATGACACACAAGAAGTTGATTACATCAGTTGTTCACAGGAGGGAAAGCGAGAGCTAGTAATGGAATGGGAGGAAAACTTTTCACGAATTAACCTTTAGTGCCTTTTAAATTTCGAATCGTGTTAATGTTTTCTCTTTCAAAATATTAAAGTCAAAATAAATACAAATAAATTAAAACAAAAAACCTACAACTGGACAAATTTAACAAAAGTTCAGATCTCTAAAAATAAATAGGAAAACCAAAATGCTCCAGAAAATTTTTTAAAAAGTAGGTTACTATCAATGGAATGAAAATTAAATAGGCATCAAAATTCTCATCTGTAATACAAGATGCTAAAAAGTAGTGAAGAACTATTGCCATGAGCTAAGGGAAAATTATTTTGCATATAGAGTTCCATATCTGACCGAACTAAAACTAAATGAGGAAAACTAAAGATGTTCTCAACATGTAAGATCTCGGAAAATTTACCAGAGATCCTCTCTGAAAGAATGACTTAATGATTTACTCCATCCAAACAAACAAGTCACATAAATGTGCCTAAAAAGAGGAAAATAGGAAATATGTAAATAGTGGTTACTAGAGAATCCAATAAAAAAAACCTATAGTTAAAGCTAAACAAGTACTTCTGTAACTTTAAAATATTAAGTTGAATCTGGCTCTAAAATCCCAGATGATAACAATTTGGGATGCGGTAAAAGTAGAAAAAGCACAAGTTGTAGCATGCTAATATTCTTGAGGAAGAATATTAACTCTAGCCATCACTAGAAAAACATAAGTCAAAATATGTTCAAAAATATTACTGCTACCATTAGAAAACTGGAAGTGATCAAAATAATTATTTAAAAGGACTCCAAAAAGAAATTATAAGTTGTTGAGAAAAAAATGATACATGAGTGTACCTGATAACAAAATTTTTACCATGTGGCCAAAATAGCTTTCAGGGAAATATACTCAATGCATTATATAACAAGAGATTTTTCAAATAAATTAACTAAACTTTGAATAAAAAAAGGCTATAAAACAGCAAAACAAACATCTTAAAAGTTAAAAGAATAAACTAATACAAATAAAAATAGAAATTAATAATCCAGTACAAAAAAATAGAAGACAATAAAATGGGGAAAAAATGGTGCTTTGAAAACAATATAATGAACAAATCTTTACCAAGTCTCATTAACAAAAGACAGAGAAAAGATACAAATAAGCAATATTAAAAGCCAACAAATGGTCTTAATCACAGGTACAGGGGAAATTTTACAAATTCAAAGAGACTAATACAATGGGGAAATTTATACCAATGTAATGAAAATGTACATGAAAAATTTTTTCTAGGAAAAACATAAATTGACAATATTCACTCAAAAAGAGTAGAAAACCCAAATAAAGCAAAAAAAAATGAAAATATATTAAAAATAGAAGAATCCACTTTGAAAGACAATATCTAGGAAACAAATTAAAATGACAATTTGAGTTCACTAAATATTTCCTAATTGCTGGTATTTTCAGCATTGGTGAGTATATGGATGAAATATTTACTCTCGTAGATTATTCAGAGAAGTAGTGTAAAGCAGGATGCTTTTTCAGCCTCCGTAAAATTTTATGTGCTTACCCTTTAGCCCAGAAATTTCACCTTGAGGAACAGACTACAGAAAGGTTTAGATGTGCCCAAAAAAGAATTGACAATGATGTGGAGTAATTTGTAATATTAAAATACTAGAACAAGCTAAATGTCCCCTCCTTAGGGGATTGGTTCTATATTTTGCACATTAATTCTATAAAACAATTTCAAATAATATCTATCTGTATATACTTAAGTGAAAAGTGTCTACAAAATATTTTTAAAGAAAAGAAGCAAATTATGGAGCAATGTATGTGATGTAATCCTATTTAAATTTTAAAACAATGAGAACATTGTATAGAACATTGTACCTAGTAGAATATTCACCAAACTGTTAAGAACAATCACATTGGGAGGTCAAGGTATGTGGAAACTGTATAAAGGGACGAAGGTGAGATACAAAATAGGACTTTTAATTTTTATTTTCTGATCTTTCACACTGTGAATTTTCACAATGTGAAAATGATTATCTTGTACAAAGTACCTCAACATTTTTAAAAGAATTGTTAAAACTTGCTGTGACTGAGAAGGTACTTGCTTTAGGCAGGTGTTTAAACGTAATATTTTTTTATTTCAATTTTTTAATAACATATGGAAGACCTACAAAAAAAGAAGAAATCCAATGAACTATTCTCTAGCCAGAATATAGAACAAAAGAGAAAATACATAGGTAACCAATAATAGGAATGAGAGAAGTGACATCATTACAGAGTCTACAGATATTGAGAGGAAATAAGGGAAAATTATGAATGACTTCATATCAATAAATTAGACAACTTAGATAAGAGGGATAAATTCCTCAGAAGACGCAAACAGTGATTGCCTGAGGACTGGACAAAGAGGGAGCAATATAATGGAGGGAAAAGAGGAAGCAAATGATTACAAAGGTCATGAGAAAACTTCCACCATTATGGATGGATATATGCTCTTCATCCTGATACTGGTCATAGGTTTATGGTACCCTTCTAAATATGCACGATCTAATATATGTGGATCATACCTCAATAAATATGTATACTTTTTTGAATTCTAATGTACAATTATCAACCCTCGCTTATGTTAATATAGTGAACATTATTGGTTGCCCAACCTACATCCATCGTTTTTTTAATCATTCCCAAAAGAACTCCAGTTCTGTGCCTCAAAAAAGGATAACTCTATTCCTATTTCCAGAATAAGTCTCATTGCTTATGTATCTTCACTCCCTTAGCAGTAACAATTTTGGCAAATCACATTTATGTCATTAAGTGCAATTTTTTTTTTACAGTCAGGGTTTGGTTCAGGAATAAGCATGTGAGTCAATTCAGTTTAATAAGCTAGGAGTGTTATCAAGGTCTTCTGGAAAATGTTTTCTCATTCTCAACTGTGAGCAAGTAGAAAAGACGAACTCACTTTTGACACCAGGAAGTACTGGTGTGAAGCCAGAAGCAACTTCAACCATCTTGTCTCCGTGAGGGAAATAGTCTAAATGTAAAACAAACTCACAGAGGAGGATATACCTAAGGAAATCCAGAGTAATGAAGGCAAAATCATTAGAATAAGGTACTCTTGAAGCCTTGCATATTTCTAAAATTTCAGTTAGAAGAGTCAATATATATCCCAGTTGTTTAAGCAGGTTTGAGTCAGATTCTGCTGTTTGCAGCTGGAGATATCTACTTTGTATCCTTAATCTCTCAATAGCATTGAACAGTTCATTATTCCCTTCCTTCTTCATGAAACATCCACTTCTCTTGCTTTTTTTGTTGATTGCACCCTCTTATCTCTCTGAACTCACCTTTTAAATCTCCTTTGCAACCCCCTTTTCCTGTACCCAACCATTTAATGTGCGATTTCCACACACCTCTTTCTTTTTTGGCCTTCTTTGATTCAATTCCAACACTTTCTCCTCAAATAATCTCAAACACTTCTATGGTTTCTATAAGCTGACAAGGACCAGATTTATAACACCAGTTCAGATTCCTTTCCTGACCTCCAGATCCTTATATCCAAGCTCCCACTCAAAATCTCCCGTTAAATATCTTAGCATCTTAATTCAGTCCAAACCCGAGGTCATCATTTTACATTTACACCCAAAAAACTCTCTCCCAACAGTATTTCATATCTCAGTAAATGTCACCTCCATCCATCCAATTCAAGACAGAAATCCAGTTGTCGTCATTGAGTCTACTCTCTTTCTTCGCTATCCTCCAACCCTAAACATCAATTACCTGATTCCACTGATCCAATACCCTACGTATCTATCAGACTCATTCATTTTTCTTCAATCCCACTATCACCGTGATCCAAAGATCATTCATTATCATTCATCTCCTATTAATCTATCTATTCTACCTTAGTTTTCAAGCAGTCTATTCTTCATACTGTAGTATGAAATATACACTTTTTACATGTAAATCTTACCAACCACACTTGCTTACTTAAACCTCTTCAATTGTCTCCCATTGCCCTTAGAAAAGAGTTGAAAAATCTTAACATAAACTGCAAAATCATGCTTGATCTAGCCCCATCCAACCTCTTTGGTCTTATCTAATGTCACCTAACCTTCCTCTCCTTAAGTTTCACCATATTGTACATCTTTCCGTTCCTTGCACCCAACATACTGCATCTCAGGATGGTCCTGCGTGTTCTCCCTTCTTCCTAGAAAACTCTCCCCTTCTCCTGCTTCACATACGTTCGCATCAGGGTTGAATACCTAGAGCACATCATACACAGCGCATGTAGGGTATAACTGGTGATCCCTAGAGTTGTGCAGTCCAGCCCTCCTCCCCACTCTATCACCACTATGTTTAACTACATCTTAGTCATTGTTCAGACTTCAGCTAAACACCTCCCCTTCTAGGAAACCCTCTCTGAACACTTTCCCAGGTTCATTCTGATTATTATCTTGAATTTCTGAGTTGTAACACTTAGTACATTCATGACTACTTGTTTATGCTAGCCTGTAACTGCCACTTAAGCAAACTAATGATATTAACAGAGGATAGAACATGATGGTATAACCTAAGAATGTGGTTGGACTTTTTCCCCTCATAACATGTCAAATGCCTAAGTAGTACTTGACACATATTTTCTCCCTAGCCCTGCTGATGTTCTTATCTTAGAAAGAGTGCGAAAGAAAAAATAAAATAAAATAACATGGGTAATCCTTTCAATTTCAATAATTTGGCTTTTAAATTTGTGATTTCACACAGTTATAAAGCCTGGAAAGTATATATGTGCACATTACCGTTCTCACCATATTTACTTCCCTCAAAAGAGGCATGGGAAAGCTGTAACTATTCATAGCCTTACAAACCAGACGAAAGGCCTTACTAACGAAGAATCAATTATTTAGATGGCACGCAGATGCTCTTCTACAAAAGCAGTGTTTTTAAAAATTAGATTTTTTGGAGAAAGGCATAAGCCCAGAACTTTCACAGAAGTTTTGAAGAGGATGAAGCACTTGGGACCCCTCAAGTAAGCAGCAGTAATAGCTGTAACTCTAAAGAGCTTTAAGTAAAGAGAAAGCCAAGAACTGTCACACTGTCCCAGACTCATCAAAGCAGCCGTTGTGCTCCTCCTTTCCTTTTTTAAGACAAGAAAATAACCCTCGATCAGAGGTTGTGCCATTCCCTAGCAAGAGGCAAGAGCTATTTCAATGGGACAAAGAAAGAAACAATGGACAAGGACAACCCCAATGATTTTGTTTGGCTGCAGTATTTTGGATAACCAGTAGCAGACTCAGCAGTGATTAGTAGAAGAAGTAGTATGCAGAGACAGCCAATGAAAAGCTGAACCCAGCAGAGAAATTCCAAGAGTTTCCCCAAAAGAGAAATTCCAAAATTCGAGCATTCCTAAACATCTGGGTGCAGCCTGGCCTGACAACCCTGAATTACTGGTAGCAGCTGGAAAAATTTTCTAAGTTGGAGAAGAAATATCATTCAGGAGAACCTGGGATCCCGTCCTCCCTGCTCTGCTCCAACAGACAGTTTAGAAGAGTTTTGTTCTGCTGAAGGTAGAGTTTTCAGGAACCTGAAGAAAAACACATGCTTTCTAATGTCTTCCTAAATATACGTACATCTGAACTAAGTGCTTTAGTTTTCTTCTATAGAATACCATTCGTTAGAATCATGCACTAGTCAGACTTAATACTGAATCAAGACATGACTTCTTAATTACTGTGCTTCTTTGAACTTCACTCTCTTTGTAAGTACAGAATGCATAATAATACCTATGTTACACCATCGTTATGAAGATTCAATGAGATATGTAAAACGCCTGTGGACATTCAAGTAATATTAAGTCTATTTAGGAGTATGGCTGTAAAGAAAGAAGGGAGTTTGAGGTTACGGGGATAAAGCTGGTTCACAGCAAGACCGAGGGAAACTCAGAGAAGAGTGGGAGCTAATTGGTTTAAAACTAGCATTTCCCAAAGTTAGTGCCAAGGAACACTAGTACTACAGGATATTAATAAGTAATACTCATTTTTTTTAAAAGCTGTCTGATAATACATTTGAGAAACATCAGATTAAACAATTTAAAGCTTTCTTCTTGCAAGATATCTGGGTGACTTTAATATGCTGATGCTCATGGGGAACCAACGCCCCTCCAAATCAATGGATTCAGAAAATGCTCCAGAGAATGGTAGTTTTACAGAGTATTTTAGACATTAGAATAAAAGGAGGAGACATAGGGAGGGTTACATGAAGTAACTGGTGGTAGATTAAAGGGGTGGGAAAAAGCAAAGTGGGGAAACCTCTGGGGTTGAATAAAAAGGCAAAATAGAGTAATACGTACTTCTTTTACATTAGTGGGTACAGGATAGTTCATAATTAATATTTATAGCAAGGAGAGGTGGGATGTGGGGAACAAGATAACAATGAGGAGGTCTGTGATCTCCTGGCTCTAGTGGCTGTGCCCTGAGGGGTCTGGGAAAGACAACTCTGACATTTCAAAGATATGTTATCTTAGATGCAAAAAGACAATAGACAGGCTCGCTTAAGGTAAAGATTGACCTTTATCAAGGAAGCTACAGGCCTAGGATGTAACTACTCTTCATGACCCACTTTTAGGTAGAAATTTCTATGTTCAGGCCATCCTATGTGGTTACTTTCACTCTCTGAGTTTGTAAGGCCCACATGCTGGCCTCCCCTGAGCTTGTCGGCTTCAGTGCACGGACCCTTTGTCATCCACAGGATGGTGCCCAACGACTATGAGCTCTTTGAGAGCTTAAAGGTGATTGAGAACTGGGTAGAAATTTTTTGCTGGTTCCAAAAGAAAAAAAATACAATAAGAAAACAGAAATTTGAAACAGATATTTAAGTAAACATCTACAAATGTAACATTACACCAACTAGTCAACTGCTGTTCAACACCTCATATATAATCACATAAAAATATACTGTTCATGGAATGTGGGTGCACTGAAACATGTCTGCTACGCTGTGATTCAGGAACTCCGCTAGAACGAGAGTTTAGGGTTTAGAAAGGTTGTTGGTTACCCTGGTAAGGGCCACACCTTTAAATCATGTGTATACACCATATGATGTCACACATACACACACATACACCCTGGGGCTGGAAAGTTTCAGTTAAGAACTCAAATGATAAACCAAGCCCCTGGCATGACAGCAGCCGTCAGACTTAGTCACTTAATAGTGAAGTAGGTTAGGGGTCTTCCCCACCCTTCCCCCACCTTCCACAAGCCCACAGTGGGTGTGGATTCTTAACCACTCAGCAAATCATTTTTGGCAAAAGCCGCAGAATCCTGAGGCAAGGCATAGCTCTCTCTCAGTAAATCTGCCTCACCCTGGGAAAAGCCATTCAAGGAACCCATTTTACAGCTGGTGACTTTGCATTCATGGCTCCTAAAAAGAGCTGCAGGCTTTCAGTGGTTCTTTCCAATTCATGGCAAAAGGCAACACTTTAAGGAGTGAGTGGAGGAAGGGATTTGAGAGGGACTGAAAGAAAATCTCATAGCTTCTAAAGGTCTTCTGAAGAGATTTTATTTGCTTGACAGGAGACACACAAGGAGAGGTACGAATGAATTCTCAGAGCCTTGTCACTGGACAAGAAGGCAGCTCCTTAAGTCCAGCTCAGAGTCAGCTCAGTTTGAGATGCGGAGTTTGTGCGTGAGGACGACCAGGTTATAAGAGGAATGATTCTGTATTGATTCACCTTTCTCTATAGGCTGGAAAGACATGTGGACTCATAGAATAAGTCTAAACTGTCAGTCCATTTCTCTACTTCTTTGGAGGAAAAAAGAGAGAAGCTATGAATAAAAAAGCCCAAAACATTGACCCTTCCTTCAAATCAATCTGTTTTAAAAGGTCTGTTTAATATCCCATTAGGAAATATTCCTCTCATTTCTAATGTTTGACTTTAATAATGTGGCTCGTTTCTCATTATTTTGCGTATCCCAAAGTTTGCTGCGAGTGATTTAAACACCAAATGAAGAATAAAGTCCCCAACACACACACACACACACACACACACACACACACACACACACACACACGAAAATGCCCTTCCTTTGTTAATCTAACGAGAGAAACAGTAAAGACAATGAATTATAACTATGTCAAAAATTATTCTAAGTATAAATATGAAAAAAGCAATGAAAATATTATTAAAATTTGCTATACAAAAAGAATAATATTCCACTGCTCCATAGTGTTCCAAGGTAAATGTCCTGTCTTAGCGTAGTGACTCCCCTGGTGACATTTTGCCCTTAAGGATTTCACCACTTCCTCCAAAGCTATAACTTTGTCTCTCTCTTCCTCCCCTTTCCTCTGTCGCTAGAGAGTGCAGAATGACATGTTCAAGAAAATGCTTACCTTGAGGCCAGAGTGTTTCCTTTGCATTTGGATTTCCATTTATTCCACTAAATTTCCTTACAATTAATTTTTTTAAAGGCTGAGAGAGTTCATTTCCCAAACAGCTGACAAAGACCATGTTCCGTGAAAGCAAACAAAATGGCACTTGGCGACCATTTTCAGTACCATTGTAAAACCCTCACCATTTACATTCTGACTCTGCATTCTGCACTCTATAACTCTGATAGAGTAATCAGAATATGTTGATACTCCCATGATACCCATTCACAGCCAGGAACTAGTTTATCTTAATTGCACTTTAGCCTAAAGCGTATTAAATGCAACTTGATTATAAAATGCATTTGAATTGCCATAATAAATTTCTTGGCAAGATTTCCAAACATCAAGTAAAGAAATCTATAATCTCCTAGTCTGGCCCCTTTGCTGACTTGCCAGGTAACTTTGTGTAAAAGCTGTTCCCTCTCCACATCCCCCATTCTCAGCCAATAAACTAGTAATAATAGATTTTGTCTAGCACTCAGGAATGGCTGCAAGACACTTCTTTATACTTGGACAGCATTTTGCAAATGACAAGCTGGCTTTAGGCTAAATATGTCAGAGTGATGCTTCGGCACCGGTTGTTGAAGTGGATTTTTTTTTCTTCATTTCTGTTTCACAAACTCATTGGCATCGCCCACCAGTCTCATTTGTTACAGCTCACGGTTTAACACTGTGTATCTGCTGCCTTGTGTCCAGATCTGTGCCACCACGTCATGCCCCTCACGGCACTGTCTGTACTTCCACAGCGCTGACGCCATTGCGGGCACAGAGGGCTTAAAGAGCGCACGCTGATGGATGGCTTTGTTGGCTGCAAGCGGTAAGCCCTGATCTCAAACTAGAGGGGTCTGCACTGAGCGTTTGGGTGAGAGGGTGAGAAGGCTTTCTCAGACATGTGCAATATGACAAGCCTGTTCTGCCCCTCGGTCATTTCACATCAGTCCCTGCATTTAACAGAGTGTAGATGTCTCCTTCACAAAGGTGTTTGGGGACAGGACTGAGAAGCAGCAGAACACTTATGCACAGGTATGCCCCTCACCTCACCTCCCACCCTCTCCTGGAAGATTTCCAAGCAGTAAGAGAGGCACAAAAGAGTGTCAGAAATAGAGCAAAGTTATTCAGCCTTGACCTCTGCCTGCAGACCACTGGAAAAAAAAATACTAAGTAGAAAAATGGGCCAAAGAAGTTTCATTTCTTCACTAATGAGGAACAATGCTCACTACCTTCTTGAAATGGAATCCCTTTTTTAAACCAAGGAGCTCAGACTAACACAGGTGTATTATCTGATGTATCCTCTCAATCTGCCCTGAACAGTTAGGTACAGATATTGTCTTCCCCTTAGCACTGGGGCAGAATACTTAAGAAACTTGCCTGCAACCTGTTTTTCTATTAGGCAATAATAGGATGGTTCACAGAATGTTATCCACACAAAACTTCCACATGTGCAGGACCGTGCTCGTCTGTGAGCTCACTGGCTAAGTTACAGGTGAGTGACCTAGACCACAAATGTGAGCTATTCTCCTAAAAAGCATCCTGATAGCCTGAAACAATGGCCAATCTAACATAGCCAGGATTCACAACTGTTTTTTTTTTTTAATGTAAAAGAAACATCTCATTGTTGGTTGGTTTGAGCGCCCTCATGTGTCTCTAGAGCATAATGTCACTTTAGGTCTTCCTAAGGGCTGACTCTTGGTAATGGCAGATTCAATGACACATATATTGTATCCTTTGTGTACTTGTTTCAGGAGCCTTGTGTGAAACTGAAGATTTTTTGGCTGCCCTAGGACTATGGATTTGTCCTCCCTGATATAAAGTGACGTCTAAACTTATACCTGAATGAATGACAAGCCGATGTTCACAGGAGTAAAAGCTAATTTCAACTTGCCTTTTCTGGTTTAAGCAGGTTAAGTCATCCTGTCTCTTTTTTTTTTTTCCCTCCTGCCCCAACCCCACCCTGAGAGGCAATGCTGGAAGCATGTATAACGCCCCCTCCACTGAGGTGGCCACACAACAGAAAGGCCCAAGCAACTTCTATAATAAGCAAATCTCAGGATACCTGGCTCCCCCATCCACTCTGTGACCATGGGGTAGGCCGTTCTTCTCTCTGGGTCCCAGTTCTTCCTGTGGGAAGAGAGGGTAGCGGTTCTTCTCTGGCAGATAAGAAGCATCTGCAGCAATGCCTGGCAGAGAGTAGATAGACACCCAGTAAATGTTAATTGAATCCAAACCTGTAAACTCTATACCAAACCACTTGCTGTATTATATTTCCAGAAAACAGATATTCTTCCTCAAATACATTTGGGCATTAAGAAGTAGCTCGAGAATTCATGGAGCACAGGAAAAGGTCAAACATTTCTCTGCATTTCCCACAACACCTAACCTCACGCCAGGTAGTCAGTAACCCTCCATATCCAGTAGGAGTGAAGGGGGAGTTGGAGACTGTGCACACAGAAAATCTGGTATCTTTATATAAAGATGCCTTTTTTTTTTTTCCCGAGGTTAGGAAGGCATGACTCAAGAGTCCAACAGTACAATTAGGCCCAGAATTCCCAAAGAAGAATGACAATGACATTCTAACCTTGCTCACTACGTCAGATCAACCGTGATGGGTCTTGTACTCTGTTATCAACAAAAGAAACATTCACCAAGAAGCCATGCTCCTGGGCTCCTCTCACCGACAAGGCAGAGCCGTTCGCTGTTTAGCTTTAAGCTGGCCAAATCCAACAGAGCCCCAGAGATTTTTGGCTTAATCTTCTCACTGAACTCATGCCAGCCTTGCACGGGCACAGCCAGGGCATCATCACCCAGCCTTAGGTGTTGGCAGCTTCTCCCACCCACTTCTTTGCATTTTCCCTGCTCCAAGGCTCCTTCCCCTCCCACCCACTGCACCTGGGGGCACCTCCAACTCCTGTAGGCAGGCTTCGGAAGGTTCCTCATCTTTCTGAAGCCCAGTCGAGTCCTTTTGTTAGGTAAGTCTACGGCCTTAACAGAAAGTGGCTTAACACCAGAAAGCGGCTGCCTAACAGAGATGCTAGACAGTCTTGTCAACTAAAAGTCATAACCAATAAATGGGGAATAAATGTACATTGTCTCTGTTATCATTAAACTGAGAGGAAAGTTTTTTCCAGCAGAGCTCTTAGATCAACTGAGAATTTCCATTTTATTTAAAAATCTCTCATGTTTTTCCTCTTTCTTTTCGCCTGCTATCATCATTATCCGAAACTTCATCAACACAAACTGATACCACTAAGTAGTCTTATAACCTTCATTCTTTTCTTCCTCCAAACCATCGCAAGTATGATCAAAAGATCTTCCCCTAACACTAATTGCAACAGATCATTTAACGATTTCTACTTGAGAACCCTTACTGACAACTGTGGCTTGCAGGATAAGATTCAAACTCTGAAATCTGATATTCGAACTCCTCTATATTCACTCATACTCCCCAGGAGAAGTTACAAAGGAACTGGACATCACTTGCAGAGTTCTGAAGACTCTTTTATCGTTGTTATAGTAAAGTTCAAGACAAGAGCACAATGGCTGTGGACATTCAAATATCTTCAAACTCCTGAGAAGAAACTTGACATTGGGTGTTTCTACTTAGACTTCAGCTCCGTCCTTTGATGTCCTCAAACGCACGGATGCTCACATTCGTTATACGCAAACCAGTATGGCTGACCACTATTGGATTTCTTCAAATGACAGCTTATTTGTCAGTGTGAGACACTTTGCACATCCAGCAATGAACATCCAGGCACATGATAGGAAGGGAGAGAAATAAGGAGGAACAATAAATCAACATCGGAGAAAACAAAAGTCCATCCTGACAGCTGGACAACATGTTCTGCTGGGAGCACCAGAGAAAAAGAATGTGGATTGTGGGAAGTGAGCCATCATCGCCCTACTAAGCCAGGAGACCAACAAGGGGGAAGTCCAGCAAGAGAAACAAACAAGACTGGATTGAACAATGGAGAATGGCTAAGAGGTAGGGAATGCTGAGAAACAGAAATCAAGATGCTTGGGAAGAAAATGCATGCATCTGTCTTCTTGTTCTCCTGCTAGAAGAGACACTGAACTATATATTGATAGACGTCACCACTTCTGCCTAAAAGATAAAAACAACCTCTGAGCTTTCCAGAACACAAACTTTTTTAAAAACGAAATATCATCACTTTTTCCTCAATTCTTGAAAAGCAATAAAGCAGCTCACATCTTTTCCTCACTGATCCTTCCTTGAAGATCCTTCCATGAAGCCTTCCCCGTACCTCTTACCATGCCCTTCTCTTACCATGCAAGGTCCTGACATCCTGAACCTTCAGGAAATATGACTGAGGTCGACCATCTATCTACCCAACTTGACTGCGTGCTTCTCGATGACAAGAATCATTACTTTTCCTTCTTCTATACCTCTTCTCTTTGACTCTGCCTACTCATCGCTAGCACCCAGCCCAAAAGATGCATCAGAAATACCAATCAAATCAGTTAACATAAATTGGAATGTACTTATTATTTCATGGAAATTTAAAAATTTCTTTATTTTCCTTAGATATTTTCTTTATCTTTTATTTCTTCTATCCCTTTTCTAGCAAACCACCTTTTTTGTTTTCCCGGGCGGGGTGGGGGTGAGGCTATAATCACTCAGCCAGTCCATTCCTTGCACACATATAAACCTGATCCTTGGTTTGTGATTAATGGGGCTTTTTTTTTTACTCTTTCTTCTATATTTGTCTGAAGATTTTAGCATTTAAAGTGAAACTACTGGCTGGCTCTGTTTCTTTGCAAGATCATCCTGTCTGTGTTTGGTTTTTTTGCTTCATCCCTTCATCTCATCCCAGCCCTTAATGACCACCTCTCCACCTGATAAATCCTCTCCTGGATAATTAACCTCCTTCACAAGTTAGGGATATGCCTCAGTGTGGCCTGTAGCTCTCTCATAAGAAAATGCAAGTTTCCACACTAGACATGATTTGTGATGCCACTGTGATTTTCCCTGTAAGTCTAGAGCTTATCAGTCTTCTCTCCTACACATTCTGGGCTTTTCCTACCCCTTCTTCCCAGTCCTGCTGCCCCTTCCACTCCCCTGCCCCCTCAAGATATAAACTGGTTTCCTTAGCAGGTTTAGTCTTGCTTTGGCCAGCTTATTGTTTCAACGTGATTATGAAGTTGCTGGGCTTGAATACACAGTTTATTAATTTCCAGGCATTCATGATGTCTCCCTGTTGAGTCTAGTATGTGTAGGTGTGCACGTGTGTACCTACTGTAGCTAACACTCCTGGAGTGTGCAAATCTGCTAGTACCTAAAAAATGGAGGTTCGTTTCTGTCCCTAATGAATCATAGTGTTAGAGGCTTAGGGAATGCTGGGCTCCAACCTTAACATTTCACAGCTTTGAGAACAAAGGTAGAGCAAAGTAAAAGGACTTGACCAGGCCACAGAGCTGAGCAATAGAAGAACCGGGGCTGCAGCTCAGAGCTGTCGTGTCCCTGTCCCAGGACCCTTCCACTCATATATGTCCCTCTTCGAGGACTCATATAAGTGAGTGAGAATTCAGGATGCCCACATACAAAATGCATCGCAGATTTGTGAACACGTGTATACTGAGAAATGGAGAGGTGCGGGGTATGCAGCTTACAACACAGACAACGTGCTGTTAAAATTCGAGTAAAACTGCTATAACGAGGTTGACTCGGAATCCAAAGAGACCACAGTCCTCATCCTGCCGATGCTGCCCATCCCCCGCCCCCTCCAGCCCACTTTTTTAAAAGACGGATAGATTTCCAGAGCACCTTATTAAGATTGTCATATGATTTGCCTTTAGTTCAATCAATACAGAGTTATCCTTTAATTCCGTGAAAATAGCTTTTTCACACATCTATGCACACAGTCACACACACATATGAAACATTGGCAGCAGGTACTTTTAATTTGCTGGAAAATATTTCTAAGAAGTCAAACAGCTCTAGCCCAATGAGCGCGCCCTCCGATTGGCTAGCCAGACCAGTTGAGGGACCTGATTGGTCCCTGATCCTAGGGACCGATAAGAACGGCTATAAAACCCCTGGGTGCAGCTCTTGGGCCCCCAGTTTGCAAAAGCCAGAGGTGCAAGAAGCAGCGACTGCAGCAGCAGCAGCAGAGCCAGCAGCAGCAGCAGCGCCAGCAGCGCCAGCAGCAGCAGCAGCAGCAAAAGCGTCAGCAGGAGTAGCATCAGCAGCAGCAAAAAATCCTCATCAAATCCTCACCTAGGCTTTCAGTATATCCAGATCCACATCTTCCCTCAAGCCCGGAGAGGGAAAGAGGAAAGGGGGGGGAGGAGAAAAAAAAACCCCAACAACTTAGCGGAAACTTCTCAGAGAATGCTCCAAAACTCAGCAGTGCTTCTGGTGCTGGTGATCAGTGCTTCTGCAACCCATGAGGCAGAGCAGAATGATTCTGTGAGCGCCAGGAAATCCCGGGTGGCAGCTCAGAACTCAGGTAAGCGGAAAACCCAGGACCGGTTTCTCCCCCTAAGAGCTGTCCTCATTTGCCTCTTGCTTTTGCAACTGTGTCTGTGACGGCTGATCTTGATAATAAATGTGCTTCATGCCTGATGGCAATAAACTGCCAGTGCAATCCGATAGCCTTAGGAAGTGGAGCTCCTTTGTTTTATAAATTGCACGCAACTAACGAAGAAGCTGGGTGCTCTGCTGAGGGTATTTCATTGCATAAGCCTAGCCTGATTGCCTGAAATCTGGCACGTACCCTCTTGAGAGGGGGAGGGGGCGGAGGGGGGGGCGGGGAGGCTTGAATGTTGGCATGCCTCAAAGCGCTCTCTATACTTTCCAGAAGCCGAAGCTAATCTTAAGGTGAGACACGATTTGGCTGATGCTATCTCTCTCTTCCTTTACCCTTCTAAGACCCTACAACTCGACTTCCCCACCCCTTCAGAGAACACACTGAAAGCTCCCTCTGCAGACGAATTTACAGAATCAGAGCCCTCAAGTCTGAAAAATCCAGGGCAGATTCAAGAAAACCCTACACATTCCACCCCCGGCACTGCTCCTTCTCTTCCTCCCGGCTCTCTCCCTGGCTCCATTCAGTCGCCCATGCAGCCCGTGGCCAGAAAGCCCCTTGAAAGGGAGTATTAGTGAAACAGAGCAGCTGTTTCTCCAAGGGGAAGGTCTCACTCTCGCCCTAACTCCTGGAGCAGTTAATTGTGTGTTAGCTTGGCCTCTAAAGGAAAAGAATCCTTAGAAAGCCGGCATTGACACCTCTGCCTTTTGACTTTGCTTGTCCACCTTGCTCCTGTTCCATTGCTGTCCTGGCTCCCCCAACTGTCAGCAAAGATGGGATCGCAGGTGTCCAAACGCTGCAGACGACGCTACCCTCGAAAGAGCAGGTCCCTGCCGAGAGAAGGGCTCTGCTTCACTTCCTTTTGTACTTAGTTGCTATAGAGATGCAGTGATTCACAATTCGAGCTTGCCTAAAACAATAGCAACCCTAATGCATATTAAAACTGCTTAAAGCAAAGTTATAATTTGAACCCGTGGAAATATATAATTAGGGAAATGACTTGTAACATCCCAGAGGCTGCGGGTGGTGGGAGGGGGAGGGGGAGGGGAAGCCTAACCGAACCATGCTTTTGATCTCAGAGGAGAATCCTATGGTATGAAGGCCTCAGATCATTTCTTGCCGAGCTGCCTGCCAGAATACCCCCCTTTCTGTAGGAGAGAAATTACTTTTATGGGAGATCTTATCCAGAATGTAGAAAGCCTCATGCAAGTTCTTTGCGGTTTTCTTCCAGTCTTGCACAAGGGGTGCCTTGGCCTTGTTATTCCACACCTGTGTTTCTAATGGCTTTTACAATATGAGAGAGATTATGCATACCATACCTCTAAGCACTGTCCTATGGTAGGGGGTTGGGGTGAAACATGAACAGATCAGATTCCCTTCTGCCAATATGAAGGTAAGTTAAAAGCCCTAATTCGGAAGGGACTCCTGGCAAATTCTTCTCTGCCATTTAGACTAAAATTTCATCCTTATTACCCTAGAGTGCATTTTCGGGAGCCAAATGGACTCCCTCACCCTTCCACCTCCTTAACCTAACCACCAGCCATGGCTTTCACCTCCGCATGCTTCCAGGCTCTGAGTGATACCCTCTGGCTCTGCAGCACTGCTTCAAACACCATGCGTTCCACCCACTCCAGCCTCACTCTGCAGCCACCCAAGCTGTGTGGTGGTAACGGTGAGACCAAGAACATGGATCTCAGAGGCAAAACACATTTCCTCCCCTTCATGTGCTCTGGCTCTTACAAGCCAAAAGGGTTTGCCTGTCTCCTCACTTTCTCACTCTCGCCCTCCTCTGAAAGGGCCTATCTACTGGCCCCATCTCAGACAGACTTCTAGGTTTTCTCCTGACCCCATGTCCTTGAATTTTGCCACCACACCAACTTGACCCCTTGGAACCACCCTCACTGTCTGACCCGGATTGGATGGACTTGTCTTTTTCAGCCGAAGTGGTTCGCTGCCTCAACAGTGCTCTGCAGGTTGGCTGTGGGGCTTTTGCATGCCTGGAGAACTCCACCTGTGACACAGATGGGATGTACGACATCTGTAAATCCTTCTTATACAGCGCTGCTAAATTTGACACTCAGGTAATAAGACCTTGACCCTCACTCCCACTGGCTGCTCGTCTTTAACTGCATTAGACTATTGTTCTTAGGAACCAGCTCTCCTCAGCCTCCTCACTCTAAATTCTCATCTCCAATGTGTACACACACACACACACACACACACACACACACACACACACCCCCACATTTTTGGCCTGGAAATAGGTTCTGTATAAGACACTCCCCGCCCACTCTAAGGCACAATTGTAACATGCTGACAGAGGCTGTCTTATAAAGGAAGAGTGATGAGCAGATAATCTTTGCTTTTTCAAAAGACAATAAAAACATTCTTCAAACAAAGAAGTTCTTCTCACTGTATGACCTAGCCTACTAGCTTGTGGTTTGAGTTATCAAAGTCTCCATCCCAAGACTACAAAGCCATATTCTGGCTATTTTTAAGCTGCAGGGTGGTTGATTATGGTTCATCTTTTTTTTTTTCTCTTGTCTCATTTCATTTCTATGGAGCTCAATTTTCAAGGTAGTCTCAGGGAGTGGGGACATTTTTTTATCCTGGCCACGGCATACAATTTTCTCATTGCAAGGATATGCAGATGGCCATGACACACGCCAGGAGCCCCCGTAAGTTCCACACATTCTATGCCCTGTCCTCTCTTGTCAGCACGAGCTAAAGATTTTCCTCCCTATCCCCTTCCTTGGCAGGGAAAAGCATTTGTCAAAGAGAGCTTGAAGTGCATCGCCAACGGGGTCACCGCCAAGGTCTTCCTCGCCATTCGGAGGTGTTCCACTTTCCAGAGGATGATTGCTGAGGTGCAGGAGGAGTGCTACAGCAAGCTGAATGTGTGCAGCATCGCCAAGCGGAACCCCGAAGCCATCACTGAAGTCGTCCAGCTCCCCAATCACTTCTCCAACAGGTACAAAATGAGACCACTTTTTCACAGTTAGGGGGGAAGGGGGAGTGGTTGGCTGGCAGAGCCAGACACAGAAGGGAGGGTAAATTGCCACAGTCATGCTCTTATTTTAGCTTGCAGTCTTCCCAGCTTTTGCAGAAAAAAAAAAATATGTTTGTGATTGGTTGTGACAGCTTAAGCAGGCTGGTTTTTTTTTTCCACTGTTATAGGAAAAGTCTTCCCATGCAGTTAATAGAAAGCTTCATCTGCAGCAATGTGCATTTTCATTGTCAATTTCTTGCCTTAAGCCTGAAGGGAATTGTGAAGTTTATGGAAACAAGCTTTTGAGACATCAAATTCGGCTGACTGAATGACTATGCACAGTACAATTGGCCATTATAAAAACCCTGGTCAAATGTCATAATGCAGTCTTTTAAATCTACATGTATTTTGAGTCAGCCCCAAGCCCAATCGGATACTTCACTAGGTTACCCAGAGCAAGCCATCTCACTGGACGGGGACTCACATTTCCTTTGTGAAAGGTGAAATGTCTGGACTAGATGATTCCTATGTTCCCTTTCAAGCTGACGTTACCCCATTCCTCTAGTCCCAGGTTTCCTGGAATGATGTTCTGGTGACTGCCTAGATCACATTCTCATCTTAGTATTTTAACACGACCCAAAGCCACTGAGCTGGTAATACGCGAACATCATGCCTTTCTGTGCCCCTCACTCATAAGCCAAGAGTGAGAGCCTAACACGTGAAAGGACCGACATCCTCATTCCATGGCCTAGAAAGGTGCCCAGCAAGACCTGGGCTTCCCCACCTGTGATGAAGTTGAGAGACATATGGAGGGGGCTGGCATGGAGGTATGGCAGTGGCCATGCTGGCCCGTCAGATTCAGCCTACTGAGATGCCCCGCAGACTAAAACTTGACTCCCGATGCTAAAGTGCTATCATTCTCACTCTACAGCCAAATTTGCACATAGTCACAAGGATGGGTCCTATTCATGTTACTCTGACCACCTGGGAGCCAACACAGGCTTACCTGATTAATTTTCTAGTCAGATGCTGCCGCCCTTCTTCAGAAGGTGCCATCAGCCTAGTCCTCCCCGGGCTTCTCATGATTTAGGCACATACACAAAGACAACTGGAAGATGGCAAGTATAGCTCCTCCTTAGGGAAAGGTTAAGGCCCCTAACATTAAAACTTTGTAAAATTTCTGATTCACTCTTAACTACAGGTCTGTCTTCAGAACCTGGTGTCAATTTATAAACATCGTTCAGTCCTTGTTATGGGTCCTAACTGATTACTCAGAACAGGAAAATCAAATCCAGCATTCGTCTCAAATGGCTTACTTATCTCATTATATCGACCTTGGTCTCAAGATTCTCCTAGGAAGATTCTTGTTACATATAGGGGGAGAAATACCTAATTGCTGAAGACCCTTCTTACCATAAGAAAGAGAAATAAAAAATTCCCAGTCTGACAGGGGCTAGGGACAAAGGATGTGTTTGCGTGGTAGCTGGGAGGCAGCTATTATCATAAGTTTAGACCTTTAAGGACCCTGTCACTTGGCACGTAACCAGTTTTGAGGCAGTACTAATCTCTCAGTTTCAACTGAGGTAGCATCTTTCCTGATGAAGAGGGAGGTCTTACCAAAAGGATGACACAAATTTCAGACTGGGGAGCCTAACCACATAAAAAGAGACTAGTAATAGTTTTAATCAGGCCACGTTCCTTTCAATAGGCCCCTAACATTTTGCTTCTCACCACCTTTAGAAAATGGTCACAAGGAATCCCGCTATCTCCTTCTTTCATCTTAGGGGAATCACAGTTATTAGGAAAGTGGGAAAAAATTGCCACCTCTTGAAGATAAGAACCTTCCACGCAACTCTTACCTTTCTCCAATTATTTCACCTCGACTGGCTGATATTCCTGCTGAGAACTGTAGAGGTTTCCGCTTCCATTCTGGGCTTAATTTGCTCTATTTAAACTCCTCACTCTCCTGAAACATCCTGCTTTCCCAGCCTCTGTCCCACCACTGATACACGCTAACTTGTGCCAATTGGCACAGAATTGTGAAAGGAAGTAGTTACAGGTTCATTCCACCTTCCTGTGACTTATCTAGACTGAGATTTGGGCCTGGGAGAATCCAAAAGCCTGTGACTGGACCAGGAGCCAGAACAGGGAAGTTTTTCATGAGAGAAATGCTCTTAGAAGCAAAAGGACAGCCGGAGTGTCCTCCTGGCTGAATTTGCAAACTACACTTTCAACTATGAGGGAAGCAGGCAAAATTGATCAGGCAGGCTAGACAGTGTGGGGCTTGGGAAGGAATTTGACCAACCCAGATCCAGAGTGGGAAAACTGACGAAGCTTCCAGCTCTCTAGGGCATGGATAGGGAACAGGAAACAGAAGAATAATATTGATCAAGGGAAACAAAGGACTATTTATAAACCCTCACACAGAACGTTCCTAGGCAGTATGTGTGTATTTGGGTAAGCATGGCTGAAACAGTAGCTATGGAGAATATCTGATCTTATTCTTCACCAAGAAAAAAAAATAAAACAGTCAGTGATGGAATTTTTCAAAGTGGGGAAAAAGAATGCTGCTTTAAAAAGTCCTTCCAGGTTGGGTGATCAAAATGCTTCACCCATCAAGTCTTTGCAATAGATCCCTGCCACCTCCCATAAAGATGAAAAAAGAAATCTCAAATAGTTCCAACTCCTCCTATAAAAGGTGGGCCTTACGCAGAGCTGCACCATTTTTTGTTAAACTGAGAAGGAACGTATGTGTCAAATCCCCAGAAACTTAGAATGTCATAACTGGAGATGACCATAGAAATCATCTAGACTAACTGCCTTATTTTACTGATTAAAGAACAGAGGCCTGAGAGGGGAGTGACCTGCCAAAGGTCACACAGCTGGTAAATGACAGAGTTGAGCCCAGAACTCACATGGCCTTGAGCCAAGCTCTTTATTGCTATTTCAAAAATGGCAGTAAAACCTGCAGGATACAGCCATAATCCAAAAATAGAATACCAAGTAGAATTGAATAAATATGCCTCAGGGTGATCAACAATTAGATTTGTGCACATTCTCTCCTCAAAGAGAAGGCACATCTTACCAATAGCTTTAGTAACATCAAGATTTGGTACCAGACGGCGTTCAATAAATATGTGACAATTGCTAAGTCAACTTTTACTGGAGACACATCTCTTAAATAATTTCACTTAGTGACTAATATATAGGAAAGGTCTGTCTCGTTAACTCACCCGATCCCAGATGTCAATGCCATATTCCAACCCTTAATGGATATGCACAGGATTAACCTACTGCTCACTTCAGCAAATGCTGTTGACATCAGGGCAGCCTGACAAGTTTTCCACTTAAAGGAGCTGCTAATGGAGCCACGAACATTTTCTATTCCAAAGAGCTCTCTCAATCTGTCCTTGTCGAGTTAACAAAGCTCCATGAGAAAAGCTAAGGCTGGATTTGGGGGTTGTCACCAAGAGCCGTCAGGCTGGCGAAGGTATCAAGAAACACCAAGGACAGGTATCCTACCCTCTCTGGGCCAGCAGAGACAGCAATAGGAAAGGCGGGAACCCTCAGAAAAAGAGAGTAGGCCTTTTGACAAAGTGGGGCCAGAGAGACACAGCTGGCCTTAAAGAGGTGGCCAGCTACAGACGCTGAGTTACCTTATTGCTGTTAGACTTCTTCACCCAGACAAGAGCTTTCGATGTTGATCTAAGGATCTTCTCCAGCCCATTTGGGAGGCTATCTGGTGTGAACAGTTCTTTCTAGAAGTGTTAGTGTTAACTTCTAAGTTGTAGAGTCCTTACTGGGGGACAGGGGGACGAGGGTCAGAAACCTTATTCTCTAGGATCTAATCACCTTGCGAACTGGACACAGAGATCCAAGGGGCGATGACCTAGCAGAACCCACAAGTAAAGAGGTGCCTGGTAGACTTGTAAAGCTCTTGGTACAAAGTCGCTTATTCTCAGTTTTTCCAAAACCATTTTTCTCCCCCACTTCCCCATCCAAGTGAGATCTGCTTTGACTCATGTGCTTTATAATTCCAAAGGGTTGGAAAATGTATTTCTCTGCCAGAGAATCCCAAATTTAACAACAGCTAGATGTAACCCCCCTCGAGGGAAGGGTGGAGCCAGGACTGTCCGAGACCTAGACAGGGCCTTTCAGTCCTCCAATTCGTTCTGTTCACTCAGGGTGACCGCTTTGCTTCATTACCCACATTCCACCCTATTTACCATACATCCCTCAAAGGACCTCTCTAAGGAGTTAAGTTATTCTGGAAAGATGTTTGATCCCATGCTCTGTGAGGTGAGTTAAAAATAAAAAGGTGTTGTTGTTTTTTTCATGGAAGATCTTGTGTCCCCAGAGATCATCAGGCTCCTCTGAGTAAAGGGTCTTTCCACATAAATACTGCAGATAACTGTCATCGGGAGAGCGTTTTAATAGTGAACACAGAAGCAAATGGGTTTTGATAACTGTCACCACCTCAAAATGGAGCAAACGCATCCCAGCTCAAATTGGAAAATATCTTAACTGTCTTTCCAAAGAACAGGACGAATAATTTCTATGCTATACATATTAGACAGTTTAATCTTTTCTGAGCCATAACACTTAGCTGCAGTGTTTGGGATGCTTAAAGGACTTGCACCAAAAATGAAGGAAATTTATACCAACCAGAATGTTTTTTATAAAACTTACCAGACGTACAGATAATTTTTCTTACGGGAATCATGACTTATGGGAGAGACTCATATTTTAAAGCTCCATTTCCTCAATGGCCACAAAATAAATCAACGAATCGACAGCGAGTGGGCAATATTGCCCTATGATACTGGCACATGAGAGATGCGAAAAATAAGGACAAAAGTCCTGCCTTCAATACATTTAGAATCTAGTCAGAAAAACAAAACCATCACTAAACTATCAAATGCTGACCTGTGTGACAATAACCTAATATCTATAAAACATCCAAAAAAGGAAGAGGCCAGCAAAAGCTAGACCAGTGAGAGAAGGCTTCCTGGAATTATTGAAGCATGAACCGTTAAAGACCACTTATTTTTCCATTTAAATATCCTCATTGCCTGGCAATTGGCTGTCTCGCTACAGTATACACTTGGAATACATTGACACTGAAGACAGGAGATTCCTTTAAAAATAGAAATTTAGTCAGGATGTGTACTCATATGCAGAGATACCTGTACACATGCACCAGCAAGAAAAAGGAAAATTGCAAAGAGGCATCAACATAACTCCAAATTTATGCGCAGTGACTAGTAACATATGTGTCGAGTGTTGGGCTCACCTCATGGTATTTGACTGAGTCCTGCTTTTACCATTAACCCGTTGTATGACTTTAGACAAGTGACTTCAGCTGTCCCACCTTAGCTTCTTCTCTGTAAAATGATATGATGAACTAGTCACTAAATGATCTCTACACTCCCATCTAGCTCTATGATTCTACGTTTCTAAAACTTTTTTACACATCACCGTCAGCCTACTATCCGAAGTAAATCCCCTGAGCTCTAAACGTGAAGACAGACCCGACTTGCATTGTGTGGTAAATCCAGGAAGCATATGCACTCAAAATACGAAGATGCTGCACAAAAGCTAGAAGCCAGAGCAACTAGCAGCTGATGAACTCTTTGCGTTTGCACGGCTGCCCTGATATAAGCCCAGTCTTGCCTCATTCTCACTGCCATGTTCTCTTTCCCAACGCAGATACTATAACAGACTTGTCCGAAGCCTATTGGAATGTGATGGAGACACCGTCAGCACAATCAGAGACAGCCTGATGGAGAAAATTGGGCCCAACATGGCCAGCCTCTTTCACATCCTGCAGACAGATCACTGTGCCCAAACACACCCGCGAGCTGACTTCAACAGGAGGCGCACCAATGAGCCACAGAAGCTGAAAGTCCTCCTCAGGAACCTCCGAGGTGAGGTGGCCTCTCCCACCCACAGCAAACGCACCTCGCAAGAGAGTGCATAACCAGGGAGAGGTGTTCACAGCCTCACCAAACTAGTATCATTTAAGGGTGTCCACACACCCACTTTGAGTGTACTGTGCCTGGTTTGATTTTTTTAAAGTAGTTCCTATTTTCTATCCCCCTCGAAGAAAATTGCATGAAACTAGGCTTCTGTAATCGATCTCCCAATATTCCGCGATGGCAGCATTCCCACAAACAGAATACGTGTGGTCTTTCTGCCTCTCCTCAGGAGAAAGGACCTTCCTTTATCACTCTCCTCTACCACGTCTTTTCCCAACTCCCCTCAGAACTACTCTCAAACACAAAACATTCATGGAATCCCCCAGTCATTGTAATCTGAAGATGTGGAGCCCTTTAGAATGGTTGCCCCAGTAGAGTTAGCTGATAAGAAGCAACTTAATTTAAATGCATGTCTTAAGTGCTCATAAAGATGTTAAATGGAATTCGTGTTATGAATCTGTGCTGGCCATGGACGAATATGAATGTCATGTTTGAATTCTTGATCTCTCATGAGCTAGTGTCTTATGGTCTTGATCCTCCACTGTCTAATTTCCTTTCCGACACATTTACCAAATTGCTCAAGCCTGGCCCTCCAACCAGACTTCGAGCCTGCCTCTTCTTGCATCTAATGAAAAACAAAAAGCTAACATCTTTATGTACTGTAACTGCTCAGAGCTTTAAAAGTATCTTTAACAATTGTCTTAAAACCAGAGAATCTTAAGGTCTAACTGTGGAATATAAATAGCTGAAAACTAATGTACTGTACATAAATTTCCAGAGGACTCTGCTTAAACAAAGCAGTATATAATAACTTTATTGCATATAGATTTAGTTTTGTAACTTAGCTTTATTTTTCTTTTCCTGGGAATGGAATAACTATCTCACTTCTAGATATCCACGTAAATGCTCCTTGTGGCCTTTTTTATAACTAAGGGGGTAGAAGTAGTTTTAGTCAACATCAAAACTTAAGAATGGCCTGTATGAGATAGGAAAAACCAACAGGTGTATCTGAAGGACCCCAGGTAAGACGTTAATCTCCCAGCCCACCTCAACCCAGAGGCTCCTCGTGACTTAAACCTATCCTGAAACAGCTCTGTCACATCCAACTAGGAATGACAGGAAACAAAAAGAGCATCCCTTTGGCTTATGCGATAAGGCCTATGATACCTTGGGAAGTGGCAGTTTTTGACTCACCACCTTTCATCGGTGCTGGTACTCCTGCAAACTGATGATGGAGTGGGAGACTTTCCATGAAATCCATCAGGAATGAGTCAATCAGCCTTTGGGTCTTTAGTTCGGGGGACTTGGGGCTGAGGGGGTATAAATCACCCTGGGCTGTCCAGCCTTAATAGACTCCTCTTACATTTTTGTCCTGTAGCACGCTGCCTGCCAAAGTAGTTCTGGCAGCTGGGCCATCTCTGTAGGATGGCCAAAAAAAAAAAAGAGAGAGAGGGAGAAGAAAGAGCTGGTGGTTTGATCATTTCTGCCGTGATGTTTACAAGATGGCGACCACCAAAGCCAAATGATTAACCTATCTATGAACAACAGTAGTTTCTCAGGGTCACTGTCCTTGAACCCAGCAGTCCCTTATGAGCGTCACTGCCCACCAAAGGTCAATGTCAGGAGAGGAGGAGGGAGAAGGGGTAGGACTGTAGGGGCCACTCCAAACTTGCTTAGGTAGAAACTTGGTGCTTGACTCTCACTAGGCTAAACTCAAGATTTGACCAAATCGAGTGATAGGGACCCTGGTGGGAGGAGGGAGGGCACATCTCCAGAAAAACGAAAAGCAATACAACTTTACCACAAAGCCTTTAAAACCAGTAACGTGCTGCTCAAGGACCAAGAGCGACTGCAGCAGACCCAGCAGCAGCAGCAGCACACGCATTGCTGCCTTTGTCCCCACACAGCCTCTAAGCGTGCTGACATCAGATTGTTAAGAGCATTTTTATACTCAGAACTGTCCTATCCCCAGGTCCCCAAACATATGGACACTGCCTTAGCCTCTTGGAAATCAGGTAGACCACACTCTAAGTTGACTCTCCCCCCTTCCCCGCCCCCAGGCAAGGCTGACTTCCCCAAACCAGAAAAGCTATTAAAGTGTGTGTGTTGTGTCCATTTCGCAAACCTACAAAACCAGGACCCCAATGCGACAAGTCGTTCATGAGTATTCCTAGCAAAATTTCTCTCTTACTTCAGTCTCTAGTTCTTTTTTTTTTTTTTTTTTTTTGCTGTGACCTCTTCACACCGTGGTACCCCACCTTTCTCCCCACAATGATATTTATATATGTATCTATAATACATATATCTACACACATGGAAAGAAGCAGTTCTCACAATGTTGCTAGTTTTTTGCTTCTCTTTTCCCATCCCACTCCCCCAACTCCCTCTGAAATTTCCAAAGCTTTGTCTTCTGTTTCCTGCACAGAGTGATTCGGGCTGACCTAGACCAGTTTGCATGTTTCTTCTATTGTGATTTGGTTGCACTTTAGACATGTTTGTGCCATTATATTTGCATTATGTATTTATAATTTAAATGATATTTAGGTTTTTGGCTGAGTACTGGAATAAACAGTGAGCATATCTGGTATATGTCATTATTTATTGTTAAATTACATTTTTAAGCTCCATGTGCATATAAAGGTTATGAAACATATCATGGTAATGACAGATGCAAGTTATTTTATTTGCTTATTTTTATAATTAAAGATGCCATAGCATAATATGAAACCTTTGGTGAATTCCTTCTAAGATAAAAAATAATAATAAAGTGTTACGTTTTATTGGTTTTTTTCCCCAATGTCTTTCATTGTTATTCTTTAAAAACTTCCTTGAATGAGACTTTCCGAACATGAAGTCAATGGCTGATTAGTTTCTTTAAAGTCACTAATTGACACTAATTTAAAGCGTCAGTATGTCAATGAACATAGTTTAAAATCAACATTTCCCCAGTTTCCTTAAAACCATCTAGTGGCGCCCATTACCCTCACAGTAAAATTGCAACCCAAATTCTTTACAAGCCCGGAAGAATCCTAATGGTCTGGATACCGCTCAGCTGACCAGCTTCAATACTCACCTTTCCTCCCGTTTAATGAACTCTACACCCAGCCCTTCAGGAGTTCTAGAAAGGATTCACTCTCTCTCCCTCCAGGCCTTTATGGATGCCATTCTCTCTTTCTGGAAGACCTTGTCCTCCACCCTTCTACTAGACTGGAAGCGCCTTTGCTTGTTCGCCTGTGTTACCAGCACTGAAGCAGCACCCAGCTGGCAGGATACCCACAATACTTTAAATGAATGATTTAGAAAGAGTCGGAAGAGGAGACAATTGCATCCGTGTGACAAGGGAGGCAGATAGTTCTGTGATGATAAGGATCTAGCTCCAGGTCAGACTTCTGGAATCTGAATTCTGGAGCTGCCACTTTTTAACTGCATGATGTCAGAAGAGTTACTTAATCTCAAAATACATCCGTTTCTTTCCCTGTAAAATGAGGATAGTGATAACCACCCAGAGGGCTGTTAGAAGGAGATAAAATAAGTGAAGTGCTTACAACACGTTTAATACACTGCGATGCTCGGTAAGTTTCGGCCATTATCATTATCGCAAGTAAAGGGGGATGAGAGCGCAGAAGGAGGGGACTCTCCATCTCGCAGACTGGGAAGAGGATTCGCAGCAGAATGACATCTAGCTGGGTCTTGAAGGATGGTCACAAGTTCAGTCACAGGAAAAGGGGGGCTTCTATGGTATGGATTTTTCAAGGAGAGTTCTCATATTGTTGTTTTTTAAAATTAGTGGATTTTCCTCATTTTAGATTCAAATGGGGATACTTTTCTCAACATCATTCATTTCTAGCTCCAAATTGCATTTTCTCAAGTTCAGATACGCACAGGACAATTAACAAATACTAAAAGAATTGTCACTCCCAAGCCAAAAATATATTGCATTTGCTTTTCTCTGACCTGGCCAGCGAAAAAAGAGTACATTTATTTCATTATGATCCTTCATTTTCAATTTTCTTCTATCAGCATCTATTTATACAATGAGGCTGTATATTCCCACTGTAGAACTTAGACCTGAGGTTTCCACAAACTGAGTTCAAATTCTCATTCCTCAACTATCCCTGTGGCGTTGGGCCAAGTGTTTGATATCTTCACACGTTAGCTTTTTTACATATGAAAATATCCCTATGACATAGAGATAAATAATAGGTCCTACCTCCTAAAGGGATCATGAGCATTAACTGAGTCCTACATAAAGCACTTAAAACAGTGTCTAGCACATAGCGAGTGCCCCCAAAATAGTATTTGTTGAGCATTCAACAAAGGTAACTCTTACCATTTACGTAAATGCTATCACCATCATTTAGATTCTACTCCCACTCCGGACATGGGTCTTGAGGTACCACTGTGGATGAAGGTTCTTGTTCGTTTTCCTTTTCAGATCACTAAACATTACTTTTAATCAAGATTTTATGAATCTGATTGATAAAATATTTCAACCTACCAAAATGGCAAATAATAATATCTGAACACCTGCATCCCATCACCAAGCTTAAGAAACAAAATAGCGCAGATATCGTGGTCTCCTGTGTGTACTTCCTGGGACCCATTCACACTCTAACAGCTCGTGATTAAACCGTTTTCAAAAGGCCATGGCTTAGAAGGATAGACTTTCTCAAGTTATTGAAGTATACTTAATTTTTTAAAAAAATTTCTATCAGCCTTTCAAAAATGGGGTTCAAAAGATCATGGATAGTCTGTGAATCTGTGATATAAGAGAAGAAAAAAGGTCAGGACATCCCTCCCATGGGGCCTGCGCAATTGCTATAAGAGCTATCAGTATAACTCCTGAATCAGTGACCCTCTGATTTACCACGCACACAAATCATCTGGAATCTCGCTGAAATGATTCGGTACCTCTGGGCGAGGTCCAAGAGTCTGCATTTCTAACACACTCCCAGGCGATGCTGCTGCTCTTGCTCCATGGAGGATCCTCTGAGTAGCAAAGTCCCAATCGTTTCAACATGACTGAATCAGTTCTTCAACCCTGGAGACCTCCACAGCCACCAAAAGGTTATTGCTAAAGTACAAGGATGATCTTTTCACTTCCTTGCTTTAGCAGCTCCCCATTGCCTAGAAGACAATAATCAAGCATCTCTACTTCAAATTTAAGTCCTTCAAAATCTGAGTCGATTCTGTTCATACTAACTTCTCTTTTATCTCCAAAGACACCATAACAATTTCCACCTCACTACCTTAACACATTACCTTCACACTATCATTCCTCCTAATGAATAGCCTTCTACCCAAACTCCTTTTCATTTACCAAAGTCTGTGTCACCTGAGAAGCCTTCCCCAGCATGGCCAAGTCTGTAGCAGATTGCACTGCAGGCTGCTTGCAAGGAGAGAGAGGATCTGGTCATCTTTGTATTCCTGGTGCTTAACACAAAACTAGCATACACTAAGCATTTATGAGTGGAGGAAGGAAAAAAGAGAGAGAGATGGAGGGAAGGAAAGAAGGAGGAAGGAAGGAAGGAAGGAAGGAAGGAAGAAGGAAGGAAGGAAGGAAGGAAGGAAGGAAGGAAGGAAGGAAGGAAGGAAGGAAGGGAAAGGGAAGGAGAGAAGAAGGAGAGGGGTGGGTGGGAGGAGGGAGGAGGAGGAGGGAGGAGGAGGGAACCTTTTCACCAACAACTAATCTATGACTTTTCTTTCAGTAGGACACTGGAGCCTTAGCAGCAATAGCAGGGTAGGCTGGAGAATGGAGGGCATGTTGCCATGGTGAGTAGAGAAATTCCAGGTGCCGTTTGGGTATCCTTAAGTCTGCCAGCTTGCAACAACACCACATAACTATATTTCTTTCTAGCACTAGCCCTGATAAATGTGTACACCTGCTGTTATTTTCTCCTGGTAACCTGAGCAACAAAAGACTCATCAACAAAAATGTTTAGATATTTGCTAAGCCATATCATGGTTTCTTGTATCTTTAGTTATTTTGTCATGTAGTTACTGTTATAATACCCCTGAGTTTACTAATTCTTCTTCCCTATACTCAAACTCCACCATGAACTCCATTCTCCATGGTCTTTTGATTTTTTTTTTTTTTTTTACCCCAAGGAAGAACTTGAGGGCCAGAATGAAATATTGGCTAAACCCACCCCACCACTCTACTGTAAAATCTGAAGAGCAATGTACATCATCAATTTTGCAAATAACTAATTAAAGTCCAATTATTGAATAAGTATCAACTGAGGACCTATGTGCTACTTGACACAGTACCTAGAGTCAGAATGCAACAGGCTAAGCTGAGAACTCACTAATTCGAACCTCTGTTTGCCAATAAAATGCACCTCTGCTCTCCACTCTGTACTAAGGGATTTGGGGCTTCCAGTTGAGGACAGAATGCTATTCTCAACCCTAGCACAGTTAAGTCACACTGCAGGTATACTGTGCTGTTGGAAAACCAGACACAGTGTATGTCTCACAAGAGACTGTTGGCGATTCCAACATTTGGTCAAAATCTTGGAACCAATGGCAATGACAGCCTGCTCACCTGTCTTGGGATTTCTTGAAAGTACAATCACTCCAGGCCATGGCTCACTACCTCCACACAGCCTGAGCTCCCCTCTTCCCCATCTCCTGTCAGGGCACTGCTAGGACTAAATATTCTGAAACATTGCAGTTTGCTAATTCCTTCATGCTTGATATCCTGGTCACTCAAAGGCACCACTCAAGATCTAAGCCTCTCTGATATTGAAACCCTCCCATCCGCACATTCTCATATTGCTTTGCTTTATGTCCCTCCTCCCTGAGTCAATCTCCTGCTGTTCTCCTTTCAAACTCTGCCCATTCTAGAGCAAACACAGTCTATTGTATCTTCATTCTCACTTTTAATATCTCCTCCAGTTTCTTGTCTTAACTGAACCCTGGCTCCTCAAAGAACATTGTCCCCTGTAATCGTCCCAAATCTCAAGTTGGTGAGTGGAGTTCATGTGATTTTTTTCTCCCTTTGCTGCTCCAGCCTATATAATTCTGCCACTGTCCTATAAAACTTGTGACCACCGAGATTTAGGCTACTATGGTCTGAATGTTTGGGTCCTCCTCCCCACCGACAAAGTTATATGCTGAAATGCTAACTCCTAAGGTGATGGTATCAGGAGGTGGGGCCTTCGAGAGGTGATTGGTTCATGAGGGAGGAACCCTCATGAATGGGATTCATGTCCTTATAAAAGACCTGAGAGAGCTTCCTCACCCCTTCCGCCATGCGAGCACACAGTGAGAAGATGGCCATCTATGAACCAGGAAGAAGCAGCCCTTTACCAGACACCCAATCTATCATCAGCCTTCCAGCCTTCAGAACTGTGAGAAACAAATTCCTGTTGTTTATAAGCCACCCAGTCTATGGTATTCTGTCATAGCAGCCCCAAGGGACTAAGACATAGGCCATCTGGCTATACCAGTTTCCCCTTTTCTTCGTCACTGTCATCTAGCCCAAAAATACCCTGTAATGATATTGATAGGCATTGCCTCTCATTTATCAATGATATCATTAACAGGCTCATAATTTTCCTTGTCATTCTCAAGTCACATCATCAGTCTGGACAAATTCAATATTCGTGGGAAGGCTTTGCACAGCACTCAGACTTTTAATCCTTCCTCTGCACCACCGGTCCCACCCCCCATATGCATACCCTGGATCAGGAGGTACACACCCATATGGCCATGCATGGAATTGAGAGGTACACACCCGTATGGCCGTGCATGGAATCGGGAAGTTCACACCAGGACAGCTGTTCGTGGAATCGGGAGGTACACACCAGGACGGCTGTGTGTGGTTTACTCTGATTGGCCGTTGTCCATGTCAGAGCAGTCTAACATGTTGAATATTACCCTCTTCTGAAACCTGTACAGTTCTGAAATCTTAAATCCGAAATCTCTGCAAACTGCAACATCCTTTCCCTTTCAGCTCTCCTATTCGCCTATCTGCACTATACCAGTTCTTTAACCTCACCCCAACCTTCAGGCCCTTGACCCTTCTACATCCTCCTGATCTTTCAAACCCCCTCCCTGCCCAGCCTTGAACTCATGGTTAATCACTCCGACCGTGCAAATGCATTGCCCTCAATAGCTTGCCGCATCAATCTTCTGTCACACTCAACTGGAAAAATCCCGCCCCCGGGGTCTATGTTCTCAGCTGGGAAAAAAAAAAATCTTAAAGCCATGCACAGATCTGGTGTCCCTTAAAATCTGTCAGCTTCAAGCTCAACAAGACCCTCCATGCTGCCTGGGAATCTCCTTGTCCATCCCTCTTCGGCTCTTTTTTCCACTCTCCACAGCAACAATTCAAAGCTTCTCCAATCCATCGAACCTCCCCCCATTACCTCTCTTCTAACGCCCAGTGGAAAACCTGGCCTCCTACCGCACAGACGAAATAGAAACCATCACATGAAACATCCCTCAAGTCTCTGCAACCACACCTATCCACCTCTATCCCTTTGTAAATTTTGTAAATGTTCCCTTCCATAAAAGGTGCAGAATCATTCTTCCCATCTCAAGATGATGAATTCTCCTGAGTTCTAGATCCCAGCCACTTCCACCCTCACGCAGGATTTCTGGCCTTCCGGTGTTACCCTCTCCCCTATGTCAGTGGTGTCTCCCTCTCTGCTTCCTCCAGAGCCATCTTGTGTTTCTGCTACCACCCTATTTCTCTCATCCCTTCACAGTCAATTTTCTTTAAAGAGATGTCTGCATTTATTTTCTTAATTTCCTCACCTTCCATTTACTCTTTAACTCTTTAGAATCTGGCATCTTTCACTGAAATGACTCTTGTTGCTAAATCCAAAATCCTTATCTCATGTAATTAATCTGCACCATTTGGCACTGATGAACATCTGTCCTCCTTAAAAGGCGTTCCATGGCAATGCTTTTTCTTTCTACAAATGCTCCATCTCGGTCTCTACTTTCTCCTCCCATCCCTTCAATATTAGAGTTCCTCAGCTTTCTGTCCTGGGTCCTTACCCCAGGCTCCTTGATTTGAACCGTCATCCTCCTTTCTTCTTGTTCTATATACTCTTCTTGGAAACTATCATCTACTCCCATCTTTCAATTCCTGTTATTTGTCCTGTATTTCCCTTGAAAACTCTATTGAGCTTCAGATCCACATACCCAACACATCCAACTGGATACTTCCATTCTGATGTATGATACCCACCAAGACCATAACATACCCAAAACCGAATCCTTCAAACTCTTTCATCTTCATTGAACAGTATCTCCATCCTCCCGAAATATAGGTACTGTTTTTGAGTTCTGTTTCCTCACACCTCTCAGCAATTAATAACCATCGATTTCCCCCACCCTTAATTAGCTACTATCTTGATTCGAAGCCCATCCTCAAGAGTCTCCTAAATTCTCTCTCAGATTCCAGGAATGCTCTGCCTTTGCCCCCAAATGAATCCCCTACTTTGGGGCCAGAAGACTCTTTCCAGAGGGTAAATCTGATTCTGTCACTTCACTGCTTGAAAACCATCAATAGAAACTCTACAACATCAGAAAAAGATGCATGCCACTTAGTATGTAATATAAGATGCTACATAATCTGGCCACTTCTTACTTTTCGGCCTCATCTCTTGCTAAGCAATTCAACCCCATCCTCCTTTTCTCACTGTGAGCTCCAGCCATGTATGTACTATATGCAACTTCATCCATGTATTCACCTTGCTTCCTTGACCTTTGTTACATATTATTGTGTTAATAATACAATAATACTTTTGTTAGTACTATTTCTCTCTCTCCCAAACACACACACATTTCCATGTCTGGCTAACTGCTGTTCATTCTTTGGGACTCAGTGAAATTACCCCTTCCTCCAAGAAACCTTCTATGATTACCTAGAACTGAGTTAGGTACTCTCTCTGCTGCTTCCAAAGCTTCTAGTGTTTACTTCTCTATTGGAGAATTAAGTTGCCTATTGACTTGTTTTTCTTCCCTCACTAGACGACGTATTTTTTGAGAGACTGCTCAGTGTCTTGTCTTCCAAATCGTATGCCTATTGTCTAGCACAGCACCAGGCAAATAATAGGTACTCAATACTTGTTAATTGAATGAGAATGCAGTATAGTTAAATTAATTAAAAGGTGGTCATTCTCTTTCCAGAAGGTTTTGTTCTGGGACAACAAGACACACGTGAGACACACAAATTGCTCTTAGCATCTAGAAGCATAAACACTCTGATCGGAAAAGTGGCAAAGGAAATGAAAGCAAGTTCCAAAGGGACAAACACAGCTGGCTATTACAGATGAAAAAGGTTCAAGATACATATATTTTCACCTATCTAACTGGAAACATTTTGTAAATAATAATTTCCATTGTTCATCAATGTTTAAAGAAAACAAAACTGTCAAACACTGCTGATAGGAATGCAAAATGGAGCACTTTTGGAGGAACATTCCCTCAGTATCTGTACAATGTCTTAAACCTTCACAAAGCCTTCAAACTAGCAATTCCATGTATAGAAATGTAGTATAATAAAATATCCATATGCAACATTTTACTATAAAGATATTTATCACAAAAACTATTCTGTTACCTCATAAAAATAATCTGTATATACAATCATAGATGAATTTTTTAAATTGTGATGAAACAGTACCCATTAAAAATGATATAAAGCATAATTACAGGCATATAAAAATATATAAGTGAAAGAACCTCACAAAATGTATGTACAATATGATCTCATTTTTGCAAAAATATATGTATGTACCCATATACATGCATATATAAGACTAAAAGTTTACACAATAAAATGTTGATAGTGATTGTTTTTTCACAGTTATTTACTTTACCCAAGGCTTTGTTGGGAGGGGGGGGTATTTTTTAGTATTTTCACAATGTTGTTGGGTTTTTTTAGTATTTTTACAATGCATTATTTTTGACAAAAATAAAGATTTAAAGAATCAAAATTTAAAAGCAGGTTGCAAACCAATCAGTCACTAATTACTGTAAAACTGCTCTATTTTCACTTTAAAGGATCCAAAATATTGATACCATGTTCTCAATATATATTTATACAAAAGGCCTCTTTAACATAGCAAACTCCCTTGCTATATTTGATTAGAGACTTCATATATGCATCCAAAGATTTCAATATTTAAGAAATATGTGTTTCAAGAAAACCACTAATTCACAGAACTCAAGGTCAAGGCAATTCATACATCACACATCATCATCCAGCTCCTACTAACTGCCAAGCTCTCTGTACTCATCGCAGTCCAGGACTAATAACCCCTTCATCCCTACAAAATGATAACAATTCATAATTTTTTCTTAATTTTTATGAGTGAAAAACATTTCTTACCAGGGTACAAATTTGCTGTTCCTTTTCATATGATGATGATGAAGCCGTCAGGATGGCGCATACTTTGAGCTGTTTTCCCAAATGGATCTTTACCCCTTCCCCACTGTCTCTTTGGCCCTATGACCAAAGGAGACCTTTGCAAGGAAGCTTGCTGAAGGGAAGTTCTGCCTGTGCTCAGGAACCAGAGCAAAACCAACCATCCTGCTCTCGATCAAACTCATTCCTCAGTTCTATTAAATAACAAACTATTCTAATATTCTAATGAACTAAATAACAAACTATTCTAATATTCTAATGAACTAAAAAGCACTTGCCTTGTTAGACTCTAGAGGAGAAATAGAAGAACTGGACATGAAGTTTTATAGGACCCAAAGCCACTCTGTCACAAACTGTCAGAGAAACAAAGCATGAGGTTCTCCAACCCCAAATTAGGACATACAGTTTAACAGGTAGGTTACAAAGTCAGTGAAGAAGGACATCGGGAGTCTGCATATCCTGTAAAATCTGGGCTATAAGGTTGTCACACCCAAAAGGACTACACATACCCCATCCCCACTCCAGCTGTCTTTTAGGAACGTTCCATTTCTAACAGCAAGAAATAAAATGGTAAGCCCCGGGCTCAATGCAAAGAAATGGAATTAGCATCAGTGCCCGTTCTGAGGCTCCCACCAGCAGCTGCAGGGCTCACATTCTCGATTTACCACCTTGCTTTTCTCACAAGCTCTGCTCTACCAGCACATGCCCTTAGCCTCGGGCTCAATGACTGTGGCATTAGTGTGTATAATACTCTATCCGACTTCCCTTGAACCCTCTGACCCGTCTCAGCAAGTCTTGCTGGGCTCCAAAGAAAGCCAATCCTGACCATCTCCACTATTTCCTTCCCCAGCTTACTACCCCCATCCCTTGTTCTCCTGGAAGATCAACACGTTATGTAACTTAACTGGATCTCTAAATCTTGTCAGGACAATGGCAGACTCCGTATACTCAGATGGTGGAAATGATCTCCCTGTAAAATAAATTCACGGGGCCATTTACGGGGTAGCTGCAGGGGCCTGGCTGACAGCCTGCATCTCCTGCTGCCAGAACCTGACTTCTCTTTATCTTTCCTTTCGTTCCACTTACTTTTCATTTAAGGTTAATGTTCCTGGGCTTCCTGAAACAGGTGACTCTAGCTATGTTAATAAAGCCAGGTGTGATAGCATCTTCCATGACTTCAGCTCTCAAACACTGAGAAGAGGGAAAAGTACTTTTAAATGACCACATCCTCTTAATAACATTCCAAGGGAGAGACTGCTTATCTTGATTTTAATTTTTCAGTCTCCTTTCATCTCTTCCTCTAAAGATATGGCTCAGAGAAAGATCACCCATGAAGCACTTATCAAAAAAAACATTACTAACATTTAGTAGGAGCCAGCTGGAGTGTGGGGCAGATTAAGGGCAAGGACTGGAGGGGGTGGGGAGTGACAATGGACCTGAGAGTATGCTTTAAACCTTGTAAGCCTAGGCACAATTCATAAACACAGACTTGAACATATTCAAATTTTAAAGTTATCTGAATAAAGCATGGCCTGAAATTCACCTCTCTTAGTCTCTTCTTAAGAAAAGCTAATTGAGCAAAATGCTTAGCACAAACTTAAGGAGAGAATGTTTAACTTACTTAGGAAATTAAATTGTTTTGAGTCCCCAAAGAAGCTCTGATTTAAAACAAGTCATTCTAACCTGTGGCTTTCAAACTTGGTTGGTCAATGTGACAATATTTCTCTTGATATAAAAGTCAGAATTCTAGAAACTTCAGTATTGGTCAGTGTTGCTCAGAGTGAATGATCCATGAACCACCTGTGTCAGATGCACCTGGAGTTCTAGGCAGGTAGAGGCTGCACTCCCCTCAGCTATCCGTCACCCTAGCCCCTTACTTAATCAACCTTCAGAATCAGAATCTCTGCCAGGGTTTAGAGTCTGGTGTGTAGAAGCACTTCCAGCAAGGCATTTCTGGTGGGCTAGAAGGATGCAGGTGATCAGGTCAACTCTGACCTATATAAGGCTTGGATCCAGACACTCGGCTAAAAATTAAAATTGAAGAATCCTGGACATGCAATATCACGGACTCAAGTATTGGTCAGTAGCACTGATTGGCAGCACTTTCAGTTACTACAAAGAAAACGTGGAGCTCAATGAGGCTTCCAGATCAAATATATGAATAAAAAGTTAGGAATTGAAGACCAGGAACAATGGATGCATCTCATTAGCAGAGGTTCAAGTCCAAAGACAGAAATCCTAAAACAAAAATCAGAACCCAGCAATAGAGCAAGTGATCAATAAATATCAAAAGAGCTGTAGTTAGCAGCAAGATGGGCGTGAAAGGGTGATAAGGTCTTCTGAGGAAGGAGGTTATTATAAAACATCCTGGTTCTTGAGCTGGTACAAGATGTGTCCTCATAAGCATATAAGAACATCTAAATAACAAGAGCAAATGAGTACTAATTAAGAGCCCAGGCTACTTCCAACATCAGGCTGCCCAGAACTCAGTGTTAAGCACAACTTTCCATAACAATGGCTTGTGTTAAAGACATAAGGCCACCTATGTTAGAATTCATCATCACAAGGAGAGAGGACAGGGTCACAGGCACACGGAAGAGAAAGGAGCTGACATGACTTTACATTCCCAGGCTGAGTTTTAACAAGGGCAGGATAACTCATCATTAGCCCAGTGTGCAAGTTCTAGCAATCAAGACACTTCAGCCTGGACCCAGGGGAACAGGCACATCTGTGGAGAAAGTATGCTCATTGCTCAGTGCCGAGCAAACGGCCACACAAGAATTTAAAGCAGAAACAGGAGAGTTTCCCTCTCTTTGGCTCTCTCCAGCATGCTGAAGTAAAACAGCATTTCAGGCACCGTGAAATGGCATAATATTCACACGTTTTAGGAACCTACTCAGAACGCTGGGCAGGCTGCTTTCACGTGAGCTATTCAACAGTCCCAACAACACTGAGAAGTTGTGTTCCCCCATTTTACAGGTAAGAAAGCTAAGGTCCAGAGAAGTTAAGGGATCATCTCAAGAATCTTTCTGACAATTTCTTATACAATTTCCGCCACAGGAGAGCTTGTACCCAACCTCGGAGCAAGGTAATTGGAGACCAGTAGATGACATGGCGATTTCAACCAGCACACCTCACACAAAGCAATAGTCATGCATTTTCCAGAAGATACTTCCTTTACAGTAGAAAACAAATCATATGGAGACTTGGCAACTTTTATGACCAAAAAGAAGGGCCTTACAAGTTCAATACACACTTGCATACACAAACATGAACAACCACAGCCTCAACCTTGTATTTAGCTTGGAGAAAGAGAAAAGAATTTCCTGTGGATTTTTTTTAGTGCACTTCTCTTGTTTGACTCAAACACTGTAAGTAAACCACTGTGATTGAAACATACACGAAGCCTGCATAAGCGATCCATAAGTACCAGAGCCCACTCACACTTTGAACCCAGTTCTGTCCAACACCAACCCATGCTTCTCCAATGACACTTGTCGCACTTCCTCACTTGTGTTCCTTCTGCCTGAGACCCCTTTTCCAACTCCCTCCACTTGTTGGGATGTTTCTCAAACTTCAAGACATAGTTCCATGCTTACCTCATCCAGAAAACCTTGAGTGAATCATCAGCTTGTGCTACCCTCCTCCTTCTAATCTTATAGCGAGGAGAGACGAAAATCAAGCAGTCAACACCAAGAGAGGTGTTTAAGGCCAAAATCAGAGATGGTCCAGGCTGCCAGGAAACTAGAAGAAGAAAATCGAAACACAGTTAAAATGGCCAAAATAGAGCTAGGGTTGATCCCAAGTCTAATGAGCAGACGAGGCAACCAAAGACAATAGCGCACTGAGGAGGAAGAGTCCATGAGTCAACCCCAGGGTCTGAGAAGCCAGCGCTGGCAGGGAGGCCAAGTATGGGAGCAGCTGATGACCTGGTCATTCCAGAGTCGATTCCAAGGCTGCCTGTGAGGACCAGACCTCTTCTGCCACAGGAAAGCTTGTGCCCGCCCTGAGAGCAAGGCAATTGGAGGCCAATATATGACACTGCAAGTTCAACCAGCACACCTCACCCAGAGGCAGAAGGTCCCCACCCTAATGACACAACCTTAGGAACACAGGAAATGGCACTGCTGGTCCTCAAAATCTCTACCTCCACCACCTCCACACCAATGCCCAAATGCCTTGGTCGTGGAATAGAACTCACCAGTTTCTCTTAAGAATGAGACTTAGATGCCATCGACAGAAAGCGAGGAATAGAGAGCCAAGAACCGTCCCCAGGAACCGAGTGTGAGAGGGAGAACTTGGCTCCAGAAAGGTCAAAAAGCTTGAACATCGTGGAAGGTAAAGGGATGTGGAAAGTAGAGGAGGTTAGAGATTTCATAGACTCTATCTTACCTTCATCAGCCCTGCTCCAGTTGGGCCCCTTCCTTCTCTTCCAAACAAAACTGGCATGGGGGCAGCAGGAGGAGGGGAAGGGAATGGTCAGCGGTCAATATCTGATAGAGGCTCCATGTGCACGCTCATACCCTGTGTGCTACCACTGAGGACTTGAGATACACACAACCCAAGTGTCGGAGAAAAGACGCGCACACAAACACAGGCACACAGTCAGCGGACAGCAAGCCGACACTGAGTGTGCAACCTGGAGATGTCCGTACTATTTCTGGGTGTCACTGACTTTTCTCTGTGATGTTGGACAACTGCTGAAACCTCTCTGTACTTTCATTAATTCATGAACAATATGTCTAATCTCTGTCTCCTAAGAACGCCATCGAAAATTAATGAGCTTATAAAAAACTAAACAAAATTGATGTAAAAGTCCCTTTGTATACCCTAGAGAAGCTATAAACACCAGGTGATCGTATTTAAAATACAGATGTGTATTTCCATTTATGTGAGCCAATATAAGAACATTCAGCTTTACAGAGTAATGGCTATTTGGTTATTTCAAAAGGGGGGGGCGTGGACGAGCAGGGGGGTTCCTACACCGAAAACAGAATTTCCTATACGTGGAAGAAAATGGATGTTGAGTACTCAGTTTTACATTTAAATAGCAATAACGTCTATTGAGGGCTTACTTAGTATCGAGGTGCCATACTAAGCATTTTTTCTCTCATTTCATCCTCACGGTAACCCATGGTGAGGGTTCTTACGATCTCCCATTTCACGGAGAAGAAAACAGAAATGCTCAAACAGTAAGTCACCAGCCAGAGGTTACATATCTAATCAGTAGCGGAGATAAGACCTGAAACCCAGGACTGCTCAGTGCCTCATCCATTTCCCTTTTCCTCAAACCACAATGCTTCGCCAACAAAGAAGAAAGCTCCACAGAACGTGTAATGTTTGTTGAGTATTAAATGCCAAACAAACAAGTCTGGCAGAGCAGCTAAGGGAGAAGGCCTAGAAATCTAAATGCCTTTCAATGCTGAAAACAGTAGATAAATTATCTCTGAATTTAACAAATCCATAGGAAAATCATGTGAGAAATTCTTATTTACATTTGCCCTTTCATTCAGTGCGTTCCAGTAATCATAGTTATGACAGACATTTCCAGGAGTGCAGAATTCATCAGTCCCCTGTGAAGAAGGAAGGATGTCCTGGCCTGGGACCCACCTCCTCCAATCTTAATATGCTGCACACCCTTGAATCCATAAAATTATGATTCAATAAATATCAACAAGAGCCACTCAGCAGCAGGCACTGGACCAGGCAGTCTCATCCTGCTATCAAATTCCACGGCCCCAGGAAAACATCTCCAAAGTATAGAATGCGGGGTAATTTTCCTGGTGTAAATTACAATTTCTTTCCAGCCTCTAACTTATGGCTGAGGACAAGAAGAACTGAAGGTGACTCTATCCAGGGCTAAATTGGTTCCTCATCGCAATCCTAACAAGCTTTGACTCTAACTTTCCTCTCTCTGCAGCCTGACATCTCTGCGATCTGATGATTAACACACCATTTTCCAAAGGGAGCAATCGCCTCCTGGCCCCAGGGGGAGTTGGTGACCTTGGGCTTCCTCCAGCCCACGTGGTGTCCACCTGTTTCCTCTCGCTCAGCCACGCAGTTCTCAAGACACTGCCTAAAGCCCAGAAGCAGAGAACAGCACAACCCTGAGCCCTATAAGTGGAGCTGAGTTTAGTCAGCCATTCAGGGCAAAGCTGGAATCCTCCTGTTACAGCCTCAAGAGCCAAGCCGGAGACCACTGGGGCTCCTCCAAAGCCATCTGCGGACTCCATTTCACCTCGCAGCCAGGAAGTATATGATGCTGGGGAGGGAAGCGGGAGGCATATCATTCTCCCTAGAAAGGAACTGTAGAGGAAGCCAGAAAACCAAACTATGACCATCCACAGAGCCAGTATGACCTCCCTAATTTTATCTGAGGCCAGCTTCAAGCTTATGGAAAAGAGGTAGCTACTCACCCAGAGGTAGGATTTTAGGGTTATTGAGAGCACCCACACACACACACACACACACACACACACACACACTGAATAAAAAAAGACTGTCTTCTCTACAAACTTGCTAATATCTAAAACCCCAAGCTGCCAGCCCTGCTCATGAGTTTATAGTCTTTGTTCCCATTTTGTCTGATCCTCCTGCACTGTCCTGTGGGCTGGAGCTGAGTCAGGTGAAGTGGTCACTATAAGCAGAATAGGCCCAGGAGTGAGGATCAAAGCATGGCAGGGGAGAACCCACCCCATCCTGTGCCCTGAGCCCCAGGCCACCCCTTCCATGAACTGTGCGACCCAAATACATAAAGCTTCAGGCACTCCAGTTTCATTCACTGTGATTGTCTTAGACTTTCCAGAGCAACCCTTGCCCTTTCTTGTTTTTTCCAGCCGCTCTATATCAATGTCCACTCAACTTCTAACCCTTTCATTTCTCTTTTTTCTAGCCACCTTGGTCCCTTTCTAGCCACCTTGTACTAGACAATGAGATTCTGCTTCTATGGTATATGGCAGGGGAAATATCATACATAGGCTTTGTAATCAGACAGAGAAAGGGGGAGTCCCAAGCTCTGCCATGCATTAGCTATGTGAGCAAGTTATTCTAAACTCTCTAATCCTCAGTTTCCTCATCTGTAAGATGAAGTCACTAATACCAGCCACATAGAGTTACTGGAAAGATTAAATAAGACTAAGTATGTCAAGTCCAGATGCTAGTAGGACCTCAGGAATGGTCACACTCATTCCCTGGCTGTTCCCAGTGCCAAGCATTTTGAGTAGCTGCCTGGTACAAGTCAGCCCAGCCCAGTCCCCCTTCCCAGGCAGGCTCATCCCGACACAGCTGGGGACAGGATAGGGGGACAAGAACAGTAGCCAGGCAGTGCCGGGGAAGAAACAGATGACGTCATCAGATTCGAGGGGAGTGCAGGTACAGAAAGAGGAGGAAAAGCCAGACCCAATGCCAGGGGAGGGTCCACGGCTTGGCCTGAGAACAAGGCAGGGGTGTTCGGAGGTTAGTCACAGTGGTGCTGACTACATGGTTCGTCAGGGAGACATAGAAGTTCAAAGTGAAGGGCTAGACAGAACATGCTTAAAATAACATCCAGGAAATGTAATAGTTTATGCCTCTTCAGTTACGTACACCTCCAGGTTTCCCTTCCTTTCCTGAGAGCAGAATGTTTGACAGAGGAGGAGCCAAGGTGAAGACCCGGGACCCTGGATGAGAGAAAGGAGAAGGTATCAGGGGTGAGAAAGGCTCAGAAAGGGGAGGATGTGGTCCCAAAGATAAACTGTCAGATTCTCAGTTTTCTATTCCTTTGAAAAGAACTGCTGAGTTTCTTCAGCACTGCGGAGTAGATGCATCTTGTGTGCCCAGGACCAAGCACAGGCCCCACATGGATGAATAAATGTCATTTGCTTGTCACACTCTCAGGAGACTCCATCCACCCCATCGCTGACCGTTAAACCTGGCCAGCATCCCAGCATCATGCCACAGAGCCGGCATGGACAGAAGCATTTGAAGGAGGCATCAGCCAGCCTCCCCCATCCTCTCCCCTACTAAACCAAGCACTTAAACCTACCCTTCCTTGCTTTTTCATTCCCTAGCTCCACATCCTAACTCAAGAGGCAGCAGTTGGCGTAGTGGTTGGAAGCGAAGATGCTGGAATCTGGCCATGTCAGCGCCAATCCTAGTTCTCCTAGTTGTGTGAATTTGGGCAAGTTACATGCCCCTCTGAGCCTCGAGTTCTTCATCTGTAAGAGAGATGGCAGTTCCTACCTAATCAGGTTGACACAAAGGTTAAATAGCTAATGCAAGCAAAGTACCTACTTAATACTAAATGTTCTATTAATATAATAGGTGATATGTAAATTACTAATATCTGCTTTCAACCCCTTCCGTGGCTTGACGACCCATTTGAGACTCTTGGCTCTGGGTTTCTGAATGCACCTCCCAATAGGTTGCATGGTCTACACACCACTTCAGTGTAACCATCACCTACTACTTTAGGTAAGAGCTAGTGCCTTCACCTGCTCTCCATTCTCATCCAACCAAGAAGCCCAACCTAGCAGGCAAGTTTCACAGGCTTCCTGCAAAAGAAAAGGTGTAGACAATAAACGTGGTGTCATGGAATACCTTTAATAAGGTTAATAATAACGGTGCCTTCAATAAGAGGACTTGAAGTGGACTGCAGGCAGCAAATATTCCCAAGAAAAACTACTGCATGCAGAGGACTTAGGCTCAACCTCACTTGGCTACAGTTTCTTGATCTGCAAATAGGAGTGTCAGAGCAGAGCAGTGGTTCCTAACTTCTGCATTATGTGTACCTTCGAACATCTGATGAAAGCTATCAACTCTCTTTGAGTCTATAGTACAGACCCAAGGCTAACACCCTGGACTGATTGATTTCTGAAATAAATTTTTAGTTGTAAGGCTATATAAAATATACACATGTAAAGCAAGTTAAGATAATCAGATAATGTATGGAGAAATGACATTCATCTAGTATACACTGTTATGTCTTTGCTGTTAAAATGTCGAAATACCTTAATTCTAGGTTTAAATGGCAGCCATCCCAAAACCCTCTCACCTTTGTGCTCCCGTTACTCTGCCCACCCCTCCCCATCCCCCAGACCTCCTCATGATCTAGCAATTAAAGGGAATTATCTGGCACAAAAGGAGGATCTTTAGAACCCTGTGTTGGTGCCATGTTGATCAATTAGTGCCCACTATTTTGAATATGATTCCAGGTATACAGTAAATCTTCAAAGAACGATGCAGACAAAAATGACCTAGGAGATCAGAAGATGTCAGAAAAGTTTCAGAGAGAAGGTGACATCTGCGTTAGGCCTCGAGATGGTATAGGATGCAGATAGCATGGAGGGATGAGCTCATTCCACAAATAGAGACAGACCCGGGGGAAGCAAAGCATGAAACGTGTTCAGGGGGCAGCTGGGGAACCAGCTTGGGTAAGCAGATGACGATCATCAGGAGAAAAGATGGAAAAGCAAGTAGAGATCAACCCCTAAAGGACCTTAAATGGCCAAGCCAAGGAATTTAGAATTTGTCCTACAGTGGAGAATCAGACCTATCCTAAAGGGATAAAGACCTAGACTCTTAGATGACTATCCCCACTAGCCTAACTCCATCACATTATTCTGAAACTTCTCAACCTCACAAGAGTGAAATAAAAAATTTGGAAAATAGAAGGAAGTATATTATAACAGCAGATTATTATAAAGCCCAGGGGCTTTGAGTTTTGTCCTGACTACCTCCTCATTCAATATCTGAGTCTACAACATCCTTTTCAACTTCCAAGTTACTCGGAACTAAGAGAATTTGGGTGCCCATATGTCATTTTCTCCTAAATTTTTTAGGTTTGGAGGTCAAAGCTGGGAGTTTCGTTTACTAGTATACAAATGATTAACTCATAACCCTCAATTATTTGTGTGTATATGTGTGTGTGTGTGCGTGTGTGTGTATTTAGTATTAGTGTCAGTAAAAATTTCTAATTCAAGCAACTACTTTATTTCATCCTTAGTTCAAAGCAGTTGATAAAAATGCATTGCTATAGGGACATTTCCAGGTTTGGCTTAGTACTAGATTTTTGCACAATGAATATAAAGTAGAAAAAATTTAAAAAATATATTACTGGATAGAGCTGTACCTTCCATACTGTAATATGTTCCTGATTTCCATTCAAATGGCTCAAGATTGAAGAGAGGCAGAAGAGAAAAGCAGAGGAGAGAGGCGGAGAAAGAAAGGTGGGTAAAGAGAGGGCGAAAGAGATAACAAGAAATAAAAGGAAAACAAATTAATAAAATTAAAGTGTTGAATAAAAACTCGCTGGCAGCTTAAGAGGTAAATTGAGGGGTCACATATTCATGACCCTGGGTTGAGTTAACACTTCAGCCAATCACCACGAAGTCTCCTGCCTTCAGGGGTATAATTGTCACAGCACTCCAGGCTGGGAGGTGGGTGAACACGCAGCATGGCGCAAGTCTCAGAAATGGCCAACAGTTTGCAGAGGATCTCTAGCTAATTGGCTGCCGCCAAAACACCCCATCACAGATCAAGATTACCACCCACCTGCCTCTTTCGACAGACCCACCCTGGCTATAATGTCAGCTCACCAAATTGACAGCAGTCTGGGGTCCCATCCAGGGGGCTGGAGCTCTGTTAAGATGGCAGGAACAGAAGGTAGCATAGGGTGAGAGCAAGTCAAGAGGCATCTAGAGGATGACAGCTATGAAACCCGAGAACCTGAAATCTGTCTTTGTGGATCCAGATGTGGGAGATGAATCCAAGAGCTGGGAGGCAAAGAGAGGCAGTAAGAGAAGGAGAAGGACAGAAGTGAGCAAGACTGAAAGAACTGCCTTCGCCAGAGCTGTGATGCCCAAAACGGACTTTGATTCAGTTTCAGCTACGAAATCAGGGGGTGGGAGGGTAGTCATCCTTAAACTCACAGGATTGGGCACATATTAAGCAGGTTAACCTCTTCCTCCCTTGCTAGGGATGTCAACATATTTGCAATTACTTGTTCATGTACACACACAAGTCTGAACCTTGGCACCTCCATATTAAGATTACTAACTCCTCAATAAGAGATGACTATGGGCTACAATCAGGAAAACATAGATCCTGGGTCTTGATTTAATGCCAACCCATTTGGGGACTTCGCAGTAGTCTTCGCTCTAGCCCTTGGTTTTTCTCTCTGTTAAATTCTAGTTAATGTGGGCTAAACTTCTGGTGGTTTTGAAGATAACATGAGAGAATGCATTGTGAAAGTACTTTGGAAAAACATATGTGTTATATCAATGTAAGAGATCATATTTTTAAAACAGCTTTGTGGACTACTTAGTGTTTGGTTGTTTCTTTCAAAGCCAGATAATCCCAAGACCTAAGCCAATGACAAACCATGTATGATTATTGTCAAAAGATGACTTTTGATTCCTAGATAAGCTTACCCTGACTTGCTTTAGGTTCTTCTCCCAACTTCACTGAGTAGTTTTATCCTAGTTTTCCAGACCAAAAAAAAAAAAAAAAAAAAAAAAAAGCAGAATATCCAGTTATATTTGAATATAAGATAAGGGCCAAATAATCCTTTGGTGTCTACATGTTCCAAATCATGCATGAAAAATAGTTATACCAAAAATGTACCCCTTTCTTTACCTTAAATTCAAATTTAAATATACTCTGTATTTTTATTTGTTGAATCTGGCAACTCTATTTTATTCATGTTGACCTCTTACCTCCTCCTGAACTCAACAACTTTCAGTATAATAATGATCTTGGCCAAGATTACAACAGAAAGGGAGACATCAACAGCTAATTTCATTCTTCTTGCAAACATAGAATGCCTTTTTATTTACGTATTTATTTCACAAATGCATTTCAGTATTTTCCTCAGAACGAGATTCTAAAGGCAAAAAACTCTGAGCTTAGAAAGCCTAGCTCCCCATATCCCCATACACTCGTTCCAGCCCAGCCTCCCCAAATAACAAACACTAATCTCAAAACAAAAAAAAAACAAACAGAACCTTTGCCTGCCCCAGCACCAACTTTAATCCTGGACTCCCAGTCACACATTAGAATCACGGAAGCATTAGAATATTCAAATGCTCAGACCAAGCCCCAGACCATTACATCACAATCGCTTGGGGCGATTCTCATACATCAGTATTTCTTAAAAGTTCCCATGTGATTCTAATGTGCATCCAGGATTGAAAACCACTGTTAGCCTTTACATCTCATTTTTGTAGCAAGCCCAAACCCCTTAGGAAACATAAGAGAGATTTGGGAATCAGGTGGTTGGGTAAAGGAAGTAAGGCAGCAAAAAGAAATAAGATCTGTTGTATTCTGTCCTCAAGTTCTGAATTTTGATTTGTTCTTTCTTTTACTCTGGCTGCAGCCACCTTTGCCACGGAGCAAATTTATCATCCAAAGCTTTTCAACAACCTTTCCTAATACTGGCAAATAGATTTAAAAGATGGGATGGAAATATGAATAATATTTAACACTTTTAGAATTTATAATATGTTTCGTCTTCATAATCAGCCCTGTAGGACCACACACACTGTACAAACAACGCATATTAAGTGTAAGTAAGTTGACCAAGGTTCCCCATTGTGTAAGTGGTCCAAGATCAGGCTGTTTCTATGACACAGCAGTGTACCACCATGTACATCTGCTTAGAGTGTGTACTGTCCAGCTCCAGGAAGCATCACTCACTGTACTATGACATGAATGGTGGCTCTAGAGTAGAGCCATAGACAATCTTTGCAATCTAGTATGGCAACCGTGAACTGCTTCCCCAGAGACTACTGATTAAAGTACCAGTGATCAGAGTTCTGCAGAAGGAAACTAATTTGGGACAAAGTCTCCCTAAACAAGGTAGTAAATCCACATGTTTTTTTCCCTAGCACTATGGCAGACTTAACTTCAAAAGGGATGGATGGATGTTAGGGGGAGGAGGTAAGAGCAAGGGTCACAGACAGGTCACGCAAACATGTCCTCTGATAGCCACATCATGCTCAGCATTTCCCAACCCTCCCTATCCCAGAACTGTTCCTCTCCCATAACACCTCCTAACAGTTCATTTCAACATTTTTCATGTGGTAATCCTAGCCAAAGGCCTGGAACTTATTTTATACCCACACCCATTCCCTTGCTCCCTCACACACAGTAAGTCAAGATGTCCTGACATTTCACATCTCAAATAATTCTCACATCTCTCCCTGAATGTCCAACCCTGACCACACATCACAGTTCAGGCCCCATTACTTCTTCTCTGGACTAATGTAATGACCTCCCAACTGGTCTCCTCTAAGTCAATCTTTGCACCTCAACTCCATCTTCCACACTGCCACCACAGTGACCTCTGTAAGATGCTAACGTGACGTATAACTCCCCTGCTTAAAATCTTTCAGGCGTTTGCCACTGCTTACGAGATGAAGAATAGATGCTTTAACATGACATATGAAGCCCTTCATGAGCTGGCTGCCTATTTCTCCAGTCTCACTCGATCATTTTCTACCTTGCCTATTATGCTTTGGTAAAATCAAACTACTTGTAGTTACCACCTTATGTCATGTGATTCCACACTAATATGCCTTTGTTCATGGTGGACCGCTGACCTGAACTAACTTCTTCCCCTACGATGCCTTCTTTATTAGACAACATCTGCCTAGTCTTCAAGGCTCATTCAAGTGTCATCTTCTCCAAAAAGCCTTAATTCAGTACCCAGGATGGGTGAAGAACCTCACCTGTGAGCTCCCATTGCCAATTCTATCATAGTTCTCACTATATTGTCTTAAAAATGCCGTTTTGCCTGTCCATGTGATCTTCTCCCTCGGAGATCACAAACTGATGACCTAAGGGCGTAATACAACCCCAGATGTTTTTTGTTTGCTTGCAGTATCTCTTTTTTAATTTTGTATTATGTGCAAGTATTTTTAACAAACGAGCAAAATGATGTTCAATTTCTATCCAAGATAGAGTAACAAAGACCAGATTTACCCTCCTGCCTAAAACAATCATATCAAACAAAACAAAACAAAAAAGACAAAAATATGAAAAAAAGTTTTCAAGAAACCAGACGTCAGGTAAGGAAGGACAGCGATCCCTGAAAGGTAGAAAGCAAATAAGGTAAACCCTACCATTGTCTCAATGTATTGCCTTGAGAAAGTTTCCAGGCCATAGCAAAGAGGGATGAGAACCTTGACAGAGCCCAGAACTGAGGAAACTAAGCTAATCAAGGTGGTTAGAATTCACAGGACAGAATATCAGAAAAGAGAGAGTTGCACAGGAAAAGAAACCTGGATACCTGGAGAGGGTCCCCATTGAGTATTCTGCAGAATACTGATCAGCAGACGCTTATGAAAAGAATACCTGAGGCCAAGGAAAGAACTTTCCAAAGGATTAGGGGGAAAAGGGTGCTCACTTAAAGCCAGGAATACTGCCTATTTCTAACAGTTGAAATGGAAAACCTCATAATTGACAGGGAGTTAGGTAAAGTAATCAGAAGGATCTTACCTCAGTAATGTGAAATAATTAGCCCTAGACTGAACGATGCTCTTGTACCAGTTAACTCTTAAAAGCAAGACACCAAATGAATCAAAATACTTGCAAGTATATTGACTGTATGCCGGAACAAAGGTTTAAAATATTTCTAAGAATACAATGATATCCGGCTTTCAACAAGGTAAAATTCATAATGTCTGCAATCCAGTCAAAATTGCCAGGCACACAGAAACACCAAATATATGATGCCTTATGAGGAGAAAAAACAATCAATAAAAACCAAAATCAATTTAGAATTGACATCAATGTTAAAATTATAAACAAGAACATTAAAACAAACATAAAATATAACAGTATTCCATATGTTCAAAAAGTTAAGTAGAGATATGGAAACTACAAAAAAAAGACATGAAGGTAATGTTTAGAGATTAAAACTACAATGTCAGAGATTGTAAAATATGTTGCATGAGATTAATAGCAAATCAGACATTGCAGAAAAAAAGAGCAGAGAACTTAAAGGCTTAGCAATAGATATTATACAAAAAGAAACAGAGAAGAAAAAATGGAAAGAATATCAGCTGGACAAATTTAATTAGATGAATATACATGATATGGGAATCCCTAACAAAGGAAGAGGGAGAAAAAATATTTTTAAAAATAATGGCTGACAAAACTAGTTTTCTGTTATTTTGAGAAACAAACAAACAAAAAAAAAAGTAGCATTGAGTTATAACCCAAAGTATAAAATAAATATCCATGAGTCCATGCTGATATCAATAAATAATGGAATGAATGAATGAATGAATGAATGGGAGATAATAGAACAATTCTAAATAATTTATAAAGGTACTCTGCTCTCCATTCCTTAAATGTATATTGTTCATAATGACTTTCTTTCAAAGCATACGATATGAAAGGGAGGGGCAACTTTACAGTGGAAAAACCTGAAAATTCTACCTCACACCTCAACCAGGTGATCAAGGTTAACATGAACAATGGGAAGTCATGTTGATAGTATATATTCTTGACATGATGTGACTCTAACATGATTAACTCTGTGATATTACTCCCATGAAGACGTAACCCGAGCTGAACCATGAGAAAAACATTATACGAATCTCAGTTGATGGACATTCTACCTAATATCTGACTAATACTACTCAAAACTGACAATGTCATCCAAAACAAGGAAAACACTCAAGAAGAAACTAAGGAAACGTGACAACTATAATGTGGTTTCCTGGCTAAAATCCTGGAACAGAAAAACAGCATTATGTAAAAACTAAGAAAATGTGAATTAAATATGAGTTTTAGTCAATATTGTTTTATTAATTATGATGAATGTACCACACTAATAATAAATGTTAATAACAGAGAAAACTGAGAATAGACTATCTGGGAACTCACTGCACCATACTGCAATTTTTCTGTAAATCTAAAATTACTCTAAAATAAAAAGATGACAGCAGATTTTTCTTTAGAAGCAACACAGGTAAGACAGCACAACATCCTCTTTAAAGAATTAGAAAAAAATATTGTCTACTTAGAATTCTATGCTCAGCAAAAATTTTCTTTCAAAAACTACGATGAAATAAAGATTTTTTTCAGATACTCTAAAGTTGAAATACTTCATCTTTAGAAGACCCACACTATAAGAAATGTGAAAGGAAGTTATTCAGAGGAAAGTAAAACTACATGGAAATATGGACCTATACAAAGGAATAAGAGCATCAGAAATAGTAATTGTGTGTTGATCCGTAAGAGTTTTTTCTGTTACTTTTTAAAGTAATAAACTGTTTAAATAAAAATTATGACAATGTATTGTGGGTTTAAATATATGCATAAATAAGATGTACGACAATAAAACCATAAAGTAAAGGGATGGAAAAGATATTTCATGAAAATGAAAACAACAAAAAAAGTTGGGGTAGCAATACTTGTACCAGACAAAATAGACTTTAAAACAAAGGCTATAACAAGAGACAAAGAAGTACCCAGTAAACCCACTTCGGGGTAATCACCTGAAAAATCTGAAAACATTACTTCAAAAGGGACATATGAATCTATATGTGCATTGCAGCATTATTTATAATAGTCAAGATATGGAGAGAACCTGGGTGTCCATTGATGGATAAATAGATATGGAAGAGGTGGTGCATATATACAATAAAATATTATTCAGCCATAAAAAGAATGAACTCTTGCCATCTGCAACAACATGGATGGATGTAGAGGGTATTTGTGCTGAGTAAAGTAAGTCAGACAGAGAAAAATACCATATGATTTCACTGACATGTGGAATCTAAAGAACAAAATAAACCAACAAAACAGAAACAAACTCACAGATACAGAGAACAATTTGATGGTTGCCAGATGGGAGGGGGGTTGAAGGAATAAGTGAAAAAGGATTAAGAAGTACGAATTGGTTATTACAAAACAGTCATGGAGCCGTAAAGTATCGCATAAGGAATATAGTCAATAATATCGAAATAACTATGTGTGGTGTTAGATACGGGTACTAGATTTATCAGGGTGATCACTTCGTAAGTTATGTGAATGTCTAATCACTACGTTGCATACCTGAAGCTAATATAATATTATATGCCAGCTGTAATTGAAAAATTAAAAAATATTAAAAAGAAAAAACAGGATATATCAAAATCTACTTAAGTTTTTTAAATAGACAAATATAGCAATAGAAAAAAATTTAAATGATGGAAAAAGACATACCGCATGAACACTAATTAAAAGAAAATGAGAAAGTATATGAAAAATTGAACATTATGCATGAATTTGCTCTGACATTTTAGAAAAATATACTGACTAACAGCAGAAACACATTCTTATCAAGTGCAAAGGAAATATGTTCCCAATAGTCCATCTTCTAGGCCACAGAACAAGTCTCAGTAAATCCAAAAGCATTCAATTTATGCAAAGTATGTTCTAACTACAATGGAATTCAATTAGAAATCATTACATTATCCCTGAAAAATTTCCAAATGTTTGAAAATTAGATAATGCATTTCTAAATAACCCACATGCCATAGAATAAATCAAAGAGTAAATTAGGAAGTATTTTGAACTGAATGGAAAAGAAAATACAACATACTAAAATCTGTTGCATGTACCCCCAAAAAATGAAGTTATATATACATAAAAACCTGTACACTAATGGTCATAGCAGCTTCATTTATGATAAGCCAGTAAATGAAAAACACCCATGTGTCCTTTCATGGGTGAATGGTTACACAAACCATGGTACATCTATACCAGTGATAAAAAAGAAAAATCTGATAGTTGAGCAAGATGGTGGATTAGGAAGCTTCAGGCCCTCACTCCCTCATGGAAACATGAAATAAACGATAACATAGGGACCAAAGTAGCTCTGTAAGGACCCTAGAAACCAGTTAAGAAGCTACATCAACCAGGTGAATGCCTAACCAAGAAAAAGCCACACTCAAAATGTTACAGAATTCTGTGATGTTTTTCCTTGCCCTAGTCAACACTCTCCCTGGTAAGGCACAATCAAGTAGAACCTATTGAATTCCTGAAAAGAAGAAAAAAGTGGAACTTACTTGCAGAGTTATGGCTTGTTGTGAGCAGTCCAAGGAACTGGTTTCTTTCCTGCCCAAGTTGGAGCACTGATGCAAACAATGGCAGAGTTCGAATATCAGGTGAAGGGCATCAAAAGTTGTAGCAGGTGCTTCAGTGCATGAGAGCTCCGAGGAAATCTCAGATTTGAGGGCACCTGGGGACAAGATTATGGGAAAGGCAATAAAATAGAACACCTAAGGCCCTGAGAAAAAACAATGTAAGGCTTATAGGAAATTAAGACCTTTGAAATCCATGATATATGTAAGAGAATTGATGGGGAAAGTACCCGCATAGACCCAGAGAGATGCATTCCCAGAAAAGGCCTGAGAGGAACTTGAGCCTTCAAGCGTGGCTGATTAGCGAAGGTCTTCCCTTGCGTGGAGTCAGTCTGCAAAGACTGGGAGAAGTGGCTGCTTTTTTCAAATGCTCATACTTCAACAAAAGATCACAAGGCATACAAATACACAGGGAAACCTGGCCCATTCAAAGGAACAGCAATGCATGACAATTATAATTCCTCTATATCCTTGCCAACACTTTTCTGTTTGTTCATTCGTTTTTCATAGTAGCCATCTTAATTGTGTGAGGTGGTATCTCATTGTGGTTTTCATTTCGCTAACGATTAATGATGTTGAACATCATTTCATGGGCTTATGGAATATTTGTACGTCTTCGGAGAAATGTCTATTCAAGCCCAACGTACACTTTTAAATTGGGCTGTTTGTCTTTTTGTTGTTGACTTTTAAAAATTCTTTATATATTCTGGATATATATCCCTCACCAGAGATACGATTTGCAAATATTTTCTCCCAGACAATAGGCTGTCTTTTCACTTTCTTGATAGCATCCCTCAATGCACAAAAGTTCTTAATTTTCATGAAGGCAGTTGAAATACTGATAGGCTTTGCATTGATTCTCTGGGTCCCTTTGAGTAATATTGATATCTTAATAATGTTAAGTCTTCCTATCAAAAGAACACAAAATATATTTGCTTTTATTTAAGTCTTCTTTAATTTCTTCCAACAGTGTTTTGTAGTTTTCAACATACTAGTCTTCCACTTCCTTGGTTAGATTTTTTTTCTGAAGTATTTAATTATTTTAGGTGCTTTCCTAATTCTTCTTCAGATTTTTCCATTGCTAATGTATGGAAGCACAACCGTTTCTAAGGCATCAATCTGTACCCCACAACTTTGCTGAATTAATTTATTAGCTCCAGTAACTTTATTGGGGATTCCTTGGGATATATTATATGTACGGTTATGTCAGCTGCAAACTGGGATAGTTTTACCTTTTCATTTCCAGTTGAAATGCCATTTACTACTTTTTATTCCTAATAGCTCTGGCTAGAACTGCCAGTACAATGTTGAATAGCAACAGGGAAAGCAAGCATCCTCGTTTTGTTGCTGATATTAGGAGAAAAGGGTTCAGTCATTCACGATTGAATATAATGTTAGCTGTGGGTTATTCATAAATACCATTTATCGTGTTGAGGAATTTTCTCTATTCCTAGTTTTCTATGAGCTTTTACCACAAAAGGGTATTAAATTTTGTCAAATGCCTGTTCTATATCAGTGGAGATGATCACGTGGATTTCTTTCTTCATCCTATTAATTGTGTTTCATTAATTATATTGAACTGCCCTTGCATTCCTGGGATAAATTCAACTTGGTCATGGTGAATAACACCTTTTATATGCTGTTGGATTCACTTTGCTAATATTTTGCTAAGAAATTTTCTATATGTATTTATAAAGAATATAGGTTTAATTTTCTTTTCTTTGGATGTCTTTATCTGCCTTTCGTATCTGAGTCATGCTAGCCTCATAGAATAAGGTAGGAAGTGTTCTCTTCAGTTTTTTGGAAGAGTTTGAGAAGGACTGGTGTTCATTCTTTAAACGTTTGTAGAATTTAGTGAAGCTATCTGGTCCAGGATGTTTCTTGGGAGGTTTTTGATTACGGATTCAGTCTCTTTAATCAGATGTTACACATCTGATGAGATTTGCTTCTTCTTGAGTCAGTATAGTTAATTTTTGTGTCTCAAGGAATTTGTCCATTTCTTCTACGTTATCTAATTTGTTGGCATACAATTATTCATAGTATTCTCTTATAATCTTTTTTATCTTCATAAGGTCTCTAGTAATGTTCCCACTTTCGTTTCTGATTTTTGTTATTTGAGTCTTCCCTTTTTTCATTGTCAGTCTAGCTAAAGTTTGTAAATTTTGTTGATCTTCTCTATTGTCATTCTGTTCTCTCTTTTTCTCTGCCCCATTTAACTATTTTCTTCGCGCTGCTAGATTTGGGTTTAATTTGTTCTTTTTCTAGTTCTTTAAAGTATAAAGTTAGGTTTTGATTTGAGATCTTTCTTCTTTTCTTTAACAGGCATTTACAGATATTTCCCTGTGAGCACAACCTCACTGCATCTCATAAATGTTTGTATGTTGTGTTTTTACTTCATTGCGTGCAACTTTTTTATTTTCCCTTTTGATTTCTTCTTTGACCTATTTGTTGTTTAAGAGTGTGTTATTTAATTTCCACACATTTGTAAATTTTCCAGTTTCTCTTTTGTCATTGATTTCTAACTTCATTTCACTGTGATTAGGGAAGATACTTTGTATGATATCTTTTTAAATCTATTGAGACTTGTTCTGTAGCCTTAAATATGGTCTATCCTGGAGAACATTCCCTGTTCTCTTGAATATGTATTCTACTATTGTTGGGTGTAATGTTCTATAGATGTCTGTTAGGTTTATTTGTTTTACTGTGTAGTTCAAGCCCTCTATTTCCTTGCTTATCTGATTGATTTAGCCTTATTAAAAGTGGAGGACTGAAGTCTTCAACTATTATTGTAGAACTGTCTATTTCTCTCTTCAATTCTGTTAATTTTTTTGTTTCATATTCTTTGAGAGTTTATTATTAGGTGCATAAATGTTTGTAATTGTTACATCATACTGCCATATGAAAACTTTTATTAATATATAATATCCTTCTTTATCCCTTGAATTTTTTTGATTAAGACCTATTTTGTCTAATATTAGCATAACCACTCCAGCTCTTTTTTGGTACTATTGATATGAACTATCTTTTTCATTCTTTCACTTTCAACCTATTAGTGTTTTTTAATATAAAGTGAGTCTCTTGTAGATAGTATATAGATGAGTCATATATTTCATCTATTCTCTCAATCTCTGTATTTTGCTAGATGTTGTATATGCCTTATAGCTATTTTGTTCATTTCCTCTATTACTGCCTTCTACAGTGTTTAGTTAATTTTTTGTCTTGCAACAATTTTGGTTCTCTTCTCATTTTCTTATATGTATACTCCATAAATATTTTGTGGTTACCATGGGGTTACATTTAACACCCTAAAGTTATAACAATCTAATTTGAAAAATTAGAATATTTAGAAGCACTGAGCCCAAGTTCCCACATAGCAACAAGTAGCTATAGCCAGACAGCAACCAGACTTATACTTTGGTTTGCCATAGACCAAATCACTTCTTGTTTTTCTCACATATATGCTATTTTCTTCATTTATTATTTCCCTGGTCTCTACAGACACCCTAGTGTTTGAACCCTGCCTCATCTTTGTATTTTTAGCATTATCATAGTGTCTGAAACATTGTAAAGACTCAATTGATGGTGGTTTTTTTCCCCACTGATGAGAAGAAAACACTAACTTCCAAACAAAGTCAAAATTTTTCATTTTCAAATCTCCTTCATCAATTAAAAAGTATTGTTGATGGGCATCAAAATGACACAGCTACTTTGAAGACAGTTCACAGTTTCTTACCATAAGTGACAGCAAAAATCGTGCCCCTAGATATTCAACCAGCTGATTTGAGAACTTAGACCCACACAGAACCAGCAAGCGAATGTTTAGAGCAGCTTTATTCTTAATCACCAAAAAGTGGGAGCAACTAAGATGTCCTTCAATAGATTAGTGGATAAACAAACTCTGCATATCTACATCATGCTATATTCAGTGATTTTAAAAAATGAACTACCAAGCTGTAGAAAGACATGGAGGAATCTCAAATGCATACTGTTAAGTGAAAGAAGCCAGTCTGTATTATTCCAATTATATGACACTCTGGAAAAAGCAAAACTATATAGATAATAAAAATATCAGCATTTTCCAGGATTTGGAGGGAAGGAGAGAGGATTAAATAGGCGACACACGGTGGACTTTTTAGGGTGGAGAAAATATCCTGTATGATATGTTCATGGTGAATACACGACACTCTGCATTTGTCAAAACCTACAGAACTTCATAGCGCAGTGAACCTTGATGTATGCAAACTTTTTTAAAAAATCATTTAAGAGATGGAGGGGATAACAGAATGGAAAGCATAATATGGCAAAACAATATAACGGTATTACAAATGTATGAAACAACCTCCTTGAAGGAGATGGGGGAAAAGATACTGGCGTAACAGACTTTGGAATCTGTAAGATTAAAGGCACAAGAAATTGTATATAAGCACTGTGCCTTAGTTGATAAATTTGTCCCATGGAGTACAGATTAACTGTTGTGATACCACTATAAATATATACTAGAATGGAACAATTAAATAAATGGATGACCGATGGTGGGAGACAGGTTCTCACTGTTGGATGGGAGGTTACAGATAATCAAGGGAAGGAGGTTAGAATGATCCATCTGGAAATAGAATTGGAGATATCAGTATGACCTTATACTTCGTTTAATATAGATATAAATGGTAATATACAAAAACATTTATAGATATGTGTACATAACAGGTTAGTGTACACGCATATGTTTTCTTGCTCTGTCATCTGACAAGGCTTAGAAGTAACACTTCAGTACCAGCGAACACACCTAGCACCCAGACCCTTTCTTTTGATGACCCCTGCCTACTTCCTGCGGGCCCCCCATTTCTCTCTCCTAAAGTGTACCTCTGAGATAATCTTTTTCAATTCCTTCCTGTTTTTGAATAAGAAAATGAGGTCCCAAAAAGATGGCTTTTCTAAAGCCATACAGCCTGAAACTCCTTGCTATTATTCGATGACTTTCATTTACAGGGTAATTCCCAAACTACGGGGTGCATGTTTATTGCATTTTATAAAACAGGAGACTTTTGGACTTGCTCTTCCTCCTAAACATTCCCAGCATCTCTTAGGGCTAGAAAGCGGTGCTGGAGATTAATGTGCCCCAGTTCCTTTTTGCATTCTTTTTAATAAAAACTGATCACAAGATTTTCTCTGACAGGTGTTGCATTTTCTTATGAGAGTAAAGGAAGAAGTGAATGGGTTAGAGTTTGTTAGCATTAAGCTCTTTAAAACAAGCAAACAGAACAGAGGACATTTCGACTTGGCCTAAAATTAAAGAAACTGATCGAATGATGCTCTTATCTACTTCTCTTTTTTTTTTAAGTTTCATTACATAACAAAGGAAAAATCATCTCAAATTTTCCTGGCCCTCACCCTTCCTGCTTCTCTTTGCTTTCTTTATGGTTAAGCAAAGACACTCAAAAATTGGCTCTTAAAAATGAAAAGAAAGAACCTCATTGTGAAGTGGGTAATACACTGTTTTTGCTTTCTCTAGAGCTTCCAGATATTTAAACTCAAATTTCATACAAATGGACACTGTCTTAATCATTCCCTTTTGTTTTGCTCGATTGGAAGTAATAACAATAATTCACAATTACCCATAAGTCATCTTTTTCCAATGGCACCAGCAACCTCTGCATTTCACATGTTCACAATGTAACTTGAGAATAATGTTTTTTTCCCAAGGTCTTGCATCAGCTGGGGCTCTCTTTTACCCCCTCTTATTCCCCACTCTTCCCTAACACACCCTCCGGTTCATCCAAGCTAAAATCTCTCTCTCTCTCACCCCACATTACTCTCACACACATATGTGCACATGCACACGTGTACATATATGCTCACAATTGTATCCCCAGCCTAGATGCTTCCAACACTCTGTGTATAAATCCTACCTATCCTCCAGGACTTGCAAATGTTTTACTTTTTCCAAAAACAGTCCCTAATTTGCACAGTACCCTGCTAGGCGCTGTTAAAGACAAAGATTACTTGTACATAACCTCTGTCCCCAAGGAGCTAGTAATTTTCATTGATCTCACCTCAAAGATACTAGGGCATTTCATCTCACCACAAGCAATTGATGACATAGAATATGTCCGTGTTACTCTCTACCTCAACATAGACTGTTAGAACATAAATTATACATTGCACTTCCATAGTCTTTGCTTCCCTGTTCCAATTTAGAGGCAAGGTGGACGATAGGGAAAGGAAGGTTGAGAAAACAAGAGCCCAGGGAACAATCTCAACGGCCTTGAATTCTAGGCCTAAACCTAATAAAATAAGCCTAAGTCTCCTCACATGAAAGAGACTGGGACAGAAGTACAAATGAAGCCCCATGTACCATATGTTTGCAACAGAGTATACACATGTATTATAAAGTCGTACACCTGAAATTTAAAAAGGGCGATTAACCAATTTTATCCCAATATATTTAATAAAAATATTTTAAAATTCTACAACTGTCAAATAAAATATGCTCTCTTATCTTAATGAGTTTACTCTCATGACAAAAACGTTGAAAAGTATGTGGAAAGCCAGGGATTTAAATGACTGAAAATCGGAAAAATATCAACAATGACTGAATATAATTATTAATGTTTTTCTCTGGTGTTCTGTCCCTGGGCTAGCAATGATCAGTAAGAAAGTCATATACGACTCATAATTATTACTTATTTATTCCACACACTTTACATACTTACCTTTATTTTAGTAAAACCAGTTGGTATAATTGAATTTTTTTACGTGTTTTAGATTCTACTGACTGTAGTAATATTAAAAAATAAAATATAATTGTATTAAAGTTTACAAAATTCTACCTTATTTTAAATAAAAGTATGTCAAAAATTGTATATGTTCATAATATGTTTCAAAAAGTTATTTCTTCTAAAGCTTTCAAAATGATCTAGTAAAATTAAAAGACAAAAAAAAATTTTAATAAAAATTTCAAAGTTTAAATCAAAATTATTTAAATAAAGCTGGGCTTAATTTTTTGAAAATGTAATTACATCTTACTATGACATATTTTATAAAAATAAACCTATTCCTAATTCAATGTCCATCTAGTTGCCAATGAATAATTGGTATCACATTTCACAATGTTACGTCCAGACACACACATATACAAATTTAAGAGTATTTTTGTTTAAAATTGCAAAATGTTCTTCGGCTGCTATGAGCAACTGTTGCAAATATTATGCTAATCCATGAATAATTCTGAAACCACAATTTAAACCTGAAGAGGAGCAAGAAATGGATACTGGGTTCTACTGGAAAATGACACTTTATTATGCAAGAATCTACTGCATTCATTCTATTTGAGAAAATTGTTTGACGAATTATTTTTTTTTACATTTACGTAAGTGCTTCCATCACTCACGTCCTCCTCATTCACCTAAGCAGTGTCCTTCTCTAAGTCTTTGGAGATACGACCCACAGACCTTCACAGCATTTAAAGACAATTCCCTGCAGTTTTAAGACTCAAGGCAGTAATATCTCCCTGGAGTCAGTCATGAGAACAAATGTTTAGGATATATCTCATGACCAGCGATGAGCACCAAACCCCAAGGCATAGAGGCACTCCTGTGTTCTTTAGCAAATTCATTTTGTCATTTTGCATTTCATGCCCAAGACCAAAAGCAGTATTTTATGATTGGTATCATCCTAAAAATAAGAAATACTGGGTCCATGAAACAAGAACATAGTACTATAAAAATGGGAATATTCAGAATGTAAGAAAGAACTCTTGAAAAGTAAAAACATAATAGCAAAACTTCTAAATACAGCAAATATATTAAGAAATAATGTTGAGGAAATATCCCAGAAAGTAGAAAGAGAGAAAGAGAGAAAATTGGTGAGGTAAGTAAGGAAATTAGAGGATCAATCCAGTATATACACTGGCCAACTAATAGGAATTTTAGAAAAAATAATAGGGAAGTGAGCAACAATTAAACAATAATAATTTCTAGAAAAAGTAATAGGGAAGCGAACAATTAAACAATAATAATAATGGTGACAACAACAATAATAATAATTTCCAGAAATGAAGAATGCGACTTTTCAGATTGAAAGTCCCACTTAAGAAGCAGTGCAATGAGTAAAAAAAAAAAAAATCCAAATAAAAGTACATCGTGTGATATTTCTGAATACAAGGGACAAGCACAGAACCTAAAAATATGTGGAGAACAAAAATATGTTCATTTACAAAAGATATATAAAATGTCATTAAAATTCTCATTACCAACACTGGTAGCTAAAAACAATGTAGCAACACCATCAAAATGTGAGAGAAAATGGATGCTCATCTAGAATGATGTCCCCAGACAAACTATCAATTAAGTATGTGGATGAAATAAAGATATTTCAGATACTCGGTATACTCCAAAAATTGTTTTCTCGGATACTTTTCCCAGGAAGCTACTAGATGACCCACTCCCTCACAGTTAAAAGTTAAGCAAGAAAGAAGTCATGGGATTCCAACACGGGAAATAGGTGAAGGAACCCACAGAATGACAGGGAAGAGAAGCCCAGAACGGCAATTCTTCAGGAGGCTCAAGAGAAACCAGATGGACTAGAACTGATGAGGGAGGTTCCCAGAAGGAGTTCATCAAGAAGAAAATAAAAGTGACAGAACACCTGACAAATTCAGAGGGGATTTTGTGATTTGTTTCAGAAGAAAATTTGAGAAGTTAAGTGACTGGAATAAAATTTAGCAAATAAAAATGTGACAATAATTAATACCAGGAGAGTGAGGGAAATAGAAAGTTATTTAAAAAAAAAAAAAGAAGAAGAAATAGTGTCCTGGCATACTGTGTAGCTCAGGTGTGAATATGAGATACATGATAATAATAATAATGTGAACACTGAAGAATGATTTAACCAAAAAATTTTGAGAAAACCGTATAGGAAAAGTAGGGTACTAATGGGAGAGAACACACATGTGCATACGTGTATGTGCATGTGAGTGTGTGTGTGCACACATGTAGCAAAGGCTACATACTGAACTAAAAAAATGCTAATATAATCGAGGTATTTAGGAAAGGAAACAAAAGAAACAGGTAAGAGTTAAAAGTACTACCCCAAGAATGTCAGAATTGAAAAGGAAAGGAAATCTGGCAAAGATTGCTGTTTTTTCATTATATAGCTGATATTATTTATTGACTTTTTAAACCATGTACATGTTTTCCTTTGATAAAATTCAATTAAAAATTAAGTTGCCCGGGAGGGACTGTGTGGGATGAGATTGTGACAGATTGTGAAGCAATTCTAGAAAAATGAGAGTGTAAAATGACCAGGGGTAAAGAGTCATATTGCTTCTCAGCATTAAAAAGTCTACTTTAGATTCAAGGTCATAATTTTAGAGTGAGGCTAGCCAGTGTGACTGTATGTTTTCCTCCAACGACATTTCTCCAAGCTTAGGTACATGTGCTAAGCAGAAAAAGAGTCAGATTTAATCACATTGTGATTTGGCCAAGTGACTATGATAAAGTAAGAGTGGGAAGGGAATCAAAGGTATCTGCTGGGATCATAATAATCGCACATGGACTTCAAGATAGGTAAAGAGGGAATGAGGGTCAAGGGGATGCGGACAGGGAAAGTATGGTAGGACCAATGGATGGGCGGTGGGATAGGCAGAGCCTTGGCATTGGGCTACCAGAAAAAGTGAAAGAAAAGAATAATAGTGTTGGGTGGAGAGGGGCCGGGCATGAGATTGAGATCATGGAGATGTTGCAGTCATTGACGATGAAAGGTTGGGAACAGAACTGAGGAGTGGCTGAGGAGGGGTAAGGACAAGGTAAAGAGAAGAGCTCAAGGAAGAGGGTGGACAGGACTCACATGGGGTAAGTGACCACGAGTAATTAAAAGGGAAAACTGAGGGGACACTTGTTGACACTCACAATGACAGGTGTTACCTTCCTATTTTATGTCTGTGATCTTTAGACTCCTGAGTTTATAAATTCAGAATGAAAAGAGCTGTTTTACTCAGCCTGTGGTAAACCCTTACTCATCCAGGGGGTAGAGATGGGGCATATTTTGAAAACCCTCGCAGACGATGACAATGATGCCTTCAGTTCAGAGGGTTTTTGGTGGTTTTTAATGTCCTAAATAATAAGATACTGGGTTGCTATCTTTTGTTTCTTTCAGGGGACACTAGTGAGTTCTACTGTGTATCCATTCCATCTTGTACCCAAAATGGATCAGGCCCACACATACTGACCCAATGGGAGTTCTTGGAAGCCTGGTGTCAAATCCTGTCTATTCCATACCCATTCAGACTCACCTTAGTTCCTTCGCTCTGCTTAGCTCTCCAATCTCATGATTCCATACTTTAGATCCTGATTGCCATTTCAGGCTCCCTTATCGAGGCCACAATTTTGTAACTCTCCAGCCAGTTATCTTACTTTTGAACCTGAATCACGACCACCACCTATTTTGGAACATCCTCAGCTTCAAAGCCTCAAATAATACATCCCTTCTGCCCATCCCAGTCCTACAGGTTGTCCAGGGCACTCAGCCCATGAGTCATGGTGACAGTGAGCACACACCCTGTTTCCAAACACATGTCTTTTTCTTCACATTCTTACTAAACAAGGGAAATGTGTTGAGAAAAATAACTAAGCGGTATTATAGTTCCACTGGATTTTAATCCCATGGCATTATCTTTTTCTTCTGAGAATGAAAATGAAGATGAGTGATCCAAAGCTCTTGCCCCAGCATGAGTATTCACGTTCTATGACTCCAGCACCAAAGACCGTCCTCTGCTTTTCAGCAAACAGGGATCAAGCATCTAGCATGTGCCTGGCATTGTGCTGGAGGAGGGTTGGGCTACAGCAATAAACAGGACATCTCCAGCTCCCCACTAATCTCTTAAACTTAAAGATTACAAATGAGTTTTAATACAGATTTCCTCTGCTTTGGGAATTGAAGTCTTCGTCTTTAAAATAAAGAATAATTTTTTGCTCTAGACCTTGATTTCAATGAAGTAATGAAATTTCAATCCAATCAAAACTTTACTGTCAATTATCTCAAAATCTTTCTACAATTTTACAATGAGCTAAGAAGTTTATACGGCCTAAAAATAAAGTTTGAACGATTATTTTTAAAACAAATTTATAATTTTTCTGGATATTTTATTTTTTCACAAAGAAACTGGATTTAACCAATTGATAGTCTCTTTTTAAATCTTTCATTGATCTTTAACTTTTCACATATCTTATTTTCCCAGCTAGGGCAAGAACTATTTCTTAAGCTTTCTTTGTATCAGTCACAATTCTCAACATCATGCTAGATACACAGTATGCCTTTAATACGTGTGTGGGGGCGGGGTGGAGATTTTGGGGGTTTTGTTTTGTTGTATTTGCAGTAATATACAAAAAAGTTATGAAGAATATAGTTATTTTCTTTAAAACCATCCATTCTCTAGTAATTGCTTTATACTCGTGCAAGAGAATATCCTTACTCTTAGAAAATACACATTGAAGTATTTAGGAGTAATAGGCGCAAAGTCTCCAATTTACTCTCAGAAGTTCAGGGAAAATAAATAAATATGGAGACGGGGAGAGAATAAAGCAAAAAAAGCAAATGGAGAAAATAGTCAACAGTTGGTGAATTGGCGAAGAAGGGTATATAAAAGTTCCCTGTCCTATCTTTGCAACTTTGCTGGAACTTTGAAATTTTATAATAATTAAGTTACCTCCAATAAGTCCATTTCTAAAAAGAAGGGTACCCTAGAGTGAAAAGGTTTATCATGCAGTGCACTAGAAAGCAGGAGGGGATGATTTTTGGGTGCTGAGTTCCAGATGATGGACGAGGTGGCGAGCTATTAGGAGTTTCAGCAGGGAAAGAGCCCCAATGGTAAACGAATTTTCGATTTTGCTAGGCTGGGTTTGGCTCTCGGACAACTCATCAGTCAAAAGTTAAGGAGCTCTGGGAAAATCTCAGCACACGTGTTTGAGTACTCTCTAGGACTGCTTCTGGAAGCCCTGCCCTGCCCTGAACAGATCCACCCTTGAGACACTGTCCTATGGAAAAGGAAGTCAGTGGAACAATGAGTTATAATTACAAGGGAGACTAGATGGCTGACAGGCTGGGAAACAGCTGACATCTCTGCTTCTGAAGGCAATTCAAGGTTAGCTCCCTAATGCTAGGTTGGCTCCTGAAATCTCAAACACTGCCTTCTCCCCCCAATAAGTCATCGCCAAATGCCAAAATGTATCCACTCATGTGTTCCAGCTCCTGTGAAGTGATGGGAATTTACAATTCAGAGACAAGCGTCTTGGTCCATTCTGCAAAGAAAGTAGCCTGGCGTTCCAGCTCCCACCAGATGCAACCTACTGAGTTCTCCTGCAGTGACCGGTGAAGCCGAGGGTGGGCTTACTGTAAACTGGTGAAGAATTAAGTCAAGAAGCTTCAAGGGAATGAACAGATGCTCGGAGAAAGCAGGGGAAGGCCAAGGCTGACCACAATTATAATGTCTGAGTCAAAAGTCAAAAAGTCATTCACATGCCAAGGGCCATTTCCTCCACCTCGCCCCCACCCCGCTACGCTGGAAGTCAATTCTCCACAGTGCATGGTGAGTCAGGCATGAGTACTTTGATTACGGCTCAGCTGATGTCATTCAAGAAAGCAGGGGGGTCACCCACTGCATCAGAGGAAGAGACATTTGACTGAGACAGGTCCACCCTTCAGCCCTCTGGGGAGCCTGACATTTCCAGGACACGGAAAACAAACTTCCTCTTAAGAAGGAATACGCTTTCAGTGTGGGAAAAAAAAAAAGAAAGAGAATCGGAGAGGGTCAATACGTGCTTACCCTTGGCTGAAAGCCCACAATCAGGGAAACTTCTGTCCTTTTAGAAAAGGTGAAAGCATCAAAACGTCCTCTGGTTCAACAGCAGATCCAAGTCACTGCACGTACACAGAGAAAAACTCAGGCCTGACTCAACAGAGCCTGCTGTGCCAAGTGACCTTCTAACTCCCTTTCAACTGAGCTCTTTGCTCTCAAGAGTTAACACCTTGTGCACATAACGCGTACATTTCGAGAGGCTCCCTAGTGTTTGGCACCCGAACCACCCCCATCTCTGTGGTGGGGAGAGAAGATTCCGGTACAATAGGGCCAATGACGTAGGTGACTGTCATTCAGCTCGCATTGAGTTCCCACTGTGTTCTGCCACTGACTTCTATGTAGATTACCTTATTTGAACCCGGACGATCTTGTGAGGTAGGTACTATTATTTTCTCCACTTTATCAATGAGGAAAGTAAAACACCAAAAGACTAAGTAATTCATCCAAAATCACACAGCAAGTGAATAGAGGAGCCAGGGCTTGAAACCAGACAGCCTAGATCAGTGCCGTCCAACGGAACTTTCTGCAACAATCAAATTGTTCTTTATCGCACTGCCCAATGTGGTAGTCACTGCCCTAGGTGGTTACTGAGCACTCGAGATGTAACTGGTGCAACTACAAAACAGAATTTTTAATTTTTATTGAATTTGAATTCACTTACATGCAAATAGCTGCCTGTTGCTAGTGGTGACCGTATTGAACAGCTCAGATCTAGACCAATTCAGAAGCAATGTACTTAACCATGGGCTAAATGGCAACATTAGAGTTGACCCTTACCTTCTTTGAATTGATGGCAAGCCGAATTATAATAAGCATCAACATCATCCTTAAAGGGGAAGAGGAATAGGCATGTGCCCGTCGGGAGTGTGAGAGGAGAGAAGGTGTGGGTCGCAGCTGCCAGGAAGAGAACACAGGCATACCCCGGGCTCTCCTGCAGGCACTGACGGCACGTGTCTTTGGACATGCTGAAGGCATGTGTCTCACCTTACCTATCTCCACCTGCCACCCCCGTCCCCGTCCAGCCGCCAACAGCCTCTCTACAGCTCTGACCCCTGGTCCTTCCTGTAGCTGGGTCAGCCAGGGCGCTCCTCCTTCTCAGGGGCACTGCGTTCAACACCAAGGAAGATGCCAGAAAAAGGCTGGCCCCGGCCGCCTGCCTTCTATCAGCTCACTCTCCAGAAAGCAGAGACTTACAAGCTGGAGCTTGCCGAGGCACAAAGCGAGACAGTGTGTGAGTACGTGCACAATGGATGGATTTCAGGGGGGAAAAGAAGATGAATTTGGGGTGGGTGAACAGTGAGAGATGGTATTTTGGAGGAAAAAAATGGGGGCTGGGCTGGGCTGAAAAAACTGGGTGAACTTAGAAAATAACCTTGGAGGTGAGGCCAAAAGCACAAGGGCAGAGACCGAGGGGAGTGAGCACAGCTGTGGAGAGGGGCCGGGCGCAGGCTTGCGGGATGGAGTGTAGTGGACTTTCTGGCTCGTCCCTCCTCACCTCAGCTTTAGGAGCTCTGTGAATCACATCTCTGTTCTGGAGGAGCCAGAAGAGAACCCGGCAGTTGGTCCCAACTCGCGAAATTTATTTAAATAAATAGATTTCAGACACCGCCCTTAGGGATTCTGTGGGACTGGGTGTGGGCCGGGGGCAGTTTTGTTTTTATTTTGTACCCAGTGAAATGGGGTGATCCTGATACTGCTGAGCTCTCCTGGGCATTCAAGAACCAGAGGTTTCAGCTGCTCCTTGTTCCAAGCCAAGGACCTACTCAACTGACAGAAGCCAAGGTTTTCAAAGCCGCCATTTTTGAAGCTGTCCAGGAAGAATGACTCCAGAGCACCATCCAAAACAAAAGACAAGACCCTTTCTTCAGACTCTCTCATGCTATTTTCATTAAACCATTTTTACTTGAAAGCAGTGCGTTATTGAAAAGCAGGCATTTATCTTTTGAGGGCTGTGTCCTTTGTTGTACTATCTCGACATTTTTCCAAAGGCTCCGGGAGATGCAGGGGAAGATAAACCTCTGCCAACAAGATAAATGTTAGCATTTATTAAGGGGGAAGAAAAATTAAGTCCCTCAATGTTTGCTGCCCTGTGGGAAGAGAGCGGAAGTGAGTCCTGTTTTCATTCTGAATTTCCTCCTGGTGAACACAGGGCCTTTTCGGTTTTGGTCTCCCAGCCAAGTCGACACATTTCCCTTCCTCTCTTTTTAAAGAATCCCTACGCCTAAAGGCACGCATCTGTCACCCACCCAACTCTGGTGTTCCAGAGCGTCACGTCAGATTCAGAGACTGATCGGTTCAAGGCCTTACCCGCCACCCCTCACCACCAACCTCCCCGCCCCCGGCTTCTGCTTTTGGTCAGCATTGTCTCGTGCATGTCTAGCATAGGGGTGGGGGGCACCTCTCAGAGGGCAAGCACCTTGGAAGGATAGGAAAGGAGGACCCCAGACATCTACATGCACAGGGATGAGGCTTTTCATTCTCTTAGGAAGCACCTCGTTATTTCCCAGCAATGCCTCCAATCCCCTACATGTCCACGTACCCCCACTCCTTACAACCACTTTACAGAATGGAAAGATCCATGAAAGTCTGGAATTTTAAAGGGAATTCATCTAGACCTATGATTGTGTAAATGAGGAGAACTGAGGTTTGAGAATTTTAAGTGATCTGTTAAAGTTTCCTCTCCTATTTAGTGGCAGATAAGAAATCAACCACTGGTCTCCTGAGGTTCTACAAAGGGCTATTCGTTCCTTATTATCACTTGGGAACATTGCATTCGGTTTGAGTCCTGACTTTGCAATTGATTTCCTGTGTTCCTGAGGCTCTTCATGCTTCAATTACTTTGTCTGGAAAATCAGGATTAAAGTGTCTGCTCAACACCCCTCACAGAGATGCTAGGAAAATCAAACGATGCTAAAAATGAGAGTGTTCTGAAAAGTGGAAAGCACTATTTTTTCTTTTATGACACTTTTCCCACCTCAGACTTATCTTCTGAAACAACCTCCAAAAAAGGGTGGTGATTTTTTATGTAGTTTTAAAAAAAAATAACCTCTCAGAAAGAAACTGAGATGGGAAGGTAACAGGCAAAGCTCATCTCAGATACAGGTTGTTCTTCAACGAATGGAAAAGCCCAGGTTGTGAATATTCTCAACGACACACTGGTCCACACGACAAGAGGATATTGCTGGGGAGAGCGGGGAGGAATTACCCCATGTGGACCATTAGTCACAACCAGGCCCTTCCTTTTTAAAAAAAAAAAAACTATCCTACGCACAAGAGGAACTGAAAATGCTTTCCTCGCTTTTGAGCTGCTTTTAGGTTTGTGATAGACCATGACAGAAACAAAGGAAAAGGCTCTGCCGGTCACAGTCTCCACTCCAGAAATTAAGGCCCCGCATTTCTGATGATGTTTTGTTTTTTCCTTCCCTTTCAATCTGTAGAAACTAACTAAAGTCAAAAGTAAAGATTTCTAAGAGGCACTCTGATGGGTGTGTGGGGCCAGAGGCAGTGCTGGAGGAGAGAATACAGGCTGTTCCCAAAGCAAGGTATACAGAACTGACAATCCCGAGCCCTGTATCCCTGACGCCCTACCCAGACCAATGCCAGCCTACAGTAGTAGTTAATGGTTTTTTTAAAATAAATAAATACATCTCTAGGCATTTAGTAGAACGAGAGTATAGGATCCATTTATTTGGAACCAGAGTTTCGCTATTTTTCCTTGTAAGATTTTTTTTTCCCCCAAAGAAGAGTACTCATTAATTTCAACCACGGTCCTTAGGTATTTTGAAATCTTCTACTTACATTGGTTGTCACATAACCTAAGTTCAAATACCAATCTTTGCCTAAAAGCAAATATTTGTGGATATCAAATTTAAAATGGTTCCTCTGTGAGGCATGCTCCAACACCATTCTAGAGACGCGGGACACTTCGGTGACAGTGTCACAGAAAGAGGTTGGAACTTGGGGCTCTCTGGTGTAGTTCTTCCAAGTTTGGTACCCAGAGGGCCCAAATTCTCCATGTCTGTAAACTGGGATTTGTCTTACGTGAATATGCATCTAGCTGTTGGGTTACCGAGTGCTGATACACGATAAGGACCTTGAAGAGGGGATTCAGGTCAATTCATTCCTAAAGCCTCTGAGAAGCCAGTACACAGTGCCTTTTACAGAACGCACATGTTCAGTAAATAATACGAGCTAGCATAACACTCCACACTAGGCACTGTGATAAGGGCTTTCCATACGTTATCTCATCTAACCTTCTCAACGAGTCAATGATAGAGTCATTATGGATATTTCCATTTTCTAGATGAGGAACTAAGGCACAAGAGGTTAAGCCAATTGCTCGAAAATCACACAGCTAGTAAGTGGTAGATCTGAGAGACACACCCTAGCAGGCAGAAAGCAAATTTTGCCTTAAAACTGCTGCACTATGCCACTCCAACCCACTCCAGTCAACAAAAGTCATCTCGCCTTAGGTGATATTACACCACCTGCAAAGAGTCAGCTTTTCTGGGATGGCTTTGCAAAGCTGGTTTGTGTATAAATCAGAATAAGTCAGGTTCTGCTTCTATAACAAAATGTTTCCAGTGTCTCGGTGTCTCAGTGACAAGATGTTTGCTTCTTGTCGACTTTTGTTAGTTTCTGACAAGATCTGGTCATGTAGCCCCAAACTGAGTACTGAGAAATGCAGGGGAGCACACGGACTATTTGGCTGGCCATGACCAGGACGGCCACTGGGAATATCCTTCATAAATCTCCAGGGACTTAGTAGAAAGAGTGCTGCTCTGAAGGATGAGGTTCCAGTCCCAGCTCTTCAACAGCACGTGACTTGAGCAGAAGACTCCCTTTTGAGCTGAAACTTCCCCATTTCTCAAACAAGGTGATGACGCTATTGTTTCTCAAGGTCCACTCCAGCATATTTTATGAATCTACCTTACCAAGGCCATGTACCAAGACTACAAGTGCTGTCGGGAGGGTATGGAAACATCCCTCGATGCAATGTGAGGCAAGGCCATTTGTGGCACGAGTCAAGCTCAACATTTTACTTGGACGGAGGGCTTGGGGAGACTGTTTGCCAACCTAACAGAATGGGGTCAGCGGTTCATGGCAACTCCCAGGCCTTTGGAGATGTTCGGAGCTTTTATGTTGGTCTTTACACCTAATAAAAAGCAATTTCCTCTTTTCAAAAGGCACATTTTTTTTTTTCTGTTTAGGAAGATTAGTGGGTTTGGGTTTTTGTTTAGTTTTTGTTTTTAAAATTAAACGAACATTATCTTTTAAGGCCGAAGATAAGGGTAACAGAAAGGACATGTAGATTTTCCCAGGTCACAGAGCAAGAGGAGAACAGAGCAAAGGGTAAAATCTATTGCCTTGGATGGGCCTCATCCTCGGGCAGGAAATCATTCTGGGATAAAAATTCCTGCCAAATGGTCCACGATGAATGAGTGTTAATAGGCCCAAACATAGATTTCATATCCTTTTGAACACACAAAGAAAAAGGGACTTGAGAGAATCGATTTTGGCCCAATCTAGCACATAAAAAGAAATGCCAATTGAGACACAACCCTGAACCCACCCAAGGGACAGCTCCTCTCTGGCACTTTCTGGGAGGAGAGCAATTTCACCTTTCCTGGAAATGGGATTAAGGGCAGGTGTGCCGAGCGGGTGGCACGACCCTGGCCGGCTCCCCTTGCTCAGCTATCTAGACTGGAACGTAAGCAGCTCACCCTCTACACCGTGTTCCCGCTGTGCTCCCAACTCCCCCTCATCACACAGGCCCCTAAAGAAACATTCGCATGCCAGCGAGGCCAACCTGGAAAGAAAAGAAGGAATCAGCCACAGAACCACCCCTTCGCTTGGCAACATGAATAATTCCCAGGTGTGTGTAAAGGCCAAGCTGCTAAAGCCACTTCCTTCTCTCTCATCCCAAGTAACTGCCTGCCATTCAGTAGAGCAAAGTTCCCAGAGATTTGAAGGACAGCCAGACTGACCCAATTATACCCTAGGGGCCCCGACAATATCCCCCAAGTTTCACAAGAGCAGTATCTGAGGGTCAGTGTTCCTTTTCCAAGTCTCCCTAAGGTTACAGTCTGACCTTACATTGTACCACTCTTGATGATTTAAAAGTGGTTCCTCAAACATCCAGTATTTCATTTGATCTTTACAGCAAACCTTGGGGGCAGGGACGGGGTGGACAAATACTGTCATTCTCACGTAAGACATGGGACCTACAGCTCATAATGTTTGGAGTGGCCGGCCAGGCTTGCCCGATGTTCACGGGCACTGAGTGTTACAGCTAGAACTTGAACAGGGATGTTCTCGTCCCAAATCCAAGTTCCCTGTGGCCTTCACATATGTTCTTGATTGGGTGCATGAACCTGACTTTCCCCTGCTGAGTGCATTAGGACCCCAAAATCTAAGTCTACCCGTAAGTTCCATGAACAGGGGCCATATTTCTCGTGTCAGGAAGAGGGCTGCCTGGAAATGATGATGAATGTAAAGGAAGCTGAAGTCAGGTCACATAAGGCCTGGGACAGAAGGATGTTCTAGCTGCTCAGGGACCCAACCCTGCTAGGAGGCCCAGCCAATATCTAACCCACCTTCTCGATCATCCAGGATATAGGGGACCATTTTACTAAGAGAAATTTAGGCTTCCTGTCCGTGCTCAAATGCTTCAGGGTTCTCCTGGTCAACAGCCTATTTTCCAAAGTATCCATGCTTCTGAGGCCCCCAGCGAGCATCAGATCACAGGATTTGACTAGTACAACCGCCCAAGGGCTTAGGGGTCCCCTTCCCCACAAAGGTCCACTGGCCTCCATAGAAAACAGTCACAGAGCCAGCACGGAGTGCACAGACACTCACTTCAACGGCTCTTACAGGCAAGGAAAGACCCACTTGAGTTAATTATTAGGATTCTGATTATCTGGAAAACACAGAGAGTGACCACGCCAGCTAGAGTGGGAAGACACAGGAAGGGCTTCTTTTTGCTTAAAGCTTGAATCCTCACAAGGACAGGTGCAGGCATCATCTCATGAGATCCTACACTCCTGTGAAGTGCAGGAATAGTTGTCCCCATTTTAGAAGCGAGGAAATGAGCCCCAGAAAGATAGATTGACTCCTCGTTCCACAGCTGGCTTGTGATAGAGATGAAGCTAGAACTGGAGCCTTTCGACTCTCCTGTCGGCCCCCCATTTCTCTTTCACTCATTCATCATTCATTTATCCATTCCACAATAAGGTGCTGAGACCCATGAGAGAGTTTCTCATCAGTACAAACACCTCCTAAGGGACCAGCTCCCAGCAGATGGCGGCAGGGCAGGGGTGGGGCGGGCAGCGGGGCAGGGTGTTCCCACTGTGCAATTATTTGTAGATGAGAACATTCAGTTGTACTACTGGACTACTGGGCTCTTCTTGCCATCTCCGCTCCCCTCCTCCATTCTCACTGAACCTTTTTCTGGAAAAGTCTTAAAAGTCAGAAAATCTTTTACCCAGATAAAACAGGGGCTATCAACCAAGGGATACATGTAATGCAGAACTATTTCTTTTCTTTATTCCTTGTTGTATGATGTAAAAAATAGCATTTAGCCCCTCTGTTGCCCAGTTTCAGCTGTGAAATGAAGAAAATTTATCCCTGAGAACTAAATATGAATGAGCAGCTGAAATCCAGTCAGTCTTCTCTAATGTAACTGCACTAGCTGTTAAGATGTTTAAATATTTCCCTAATGGTTTGTATATAAACACACGCTAGAAAAGCCACCTCTCTGACCAGAGTCACCCATGCTTCCCATGATCCAGCTAAGAAAGAGTTAACCCCTGGACACCCGCCCCCCCGCCCCCAGAGGCCTCAGGAACCAGCTCTAATGAAAAGCCCCGTCCTTTCTGATTGGCCAATGCCTGGACATAGAGTCCTTTCTGATTGGCCAATGCCTGGACATAGAGGGCTACAAATTATCATTATCATCATCATCATCATCATCATCATCGTCACCTTATAAATCAGAAAAATCAAATCTAAAAGGAAGAAGCAGCTCTGAGCCAAATCATAGCTCTTCAAAAGCTCGGCAAGGTAGCTGCTAAATTGTTAACCGATAATAAAATCCTGGGTCAAAAAGTCATTTCCATGAAACCACAAAAGCTTTTCTTTAAACATGTCACTTCCCCCATTCAGAAACATTCACCTACCCCCTATTTCCTGTTTTGTTTTGTTCTCAGCTTCTCTGCCTGCCTTTCAGGGCCCAGCTCAGCCTGCTCCAGACTGAGCTCTTGCTGTTGCTAGGCTAATTCCCACACAGGCCACTCTCTGCCCCATCCCCGAGCCTTGCTCAGGTCCTTCCTGGGTCTGCAGTACCTCCCAAATCCTTTAAGGTGAAGTTCATGTCCAACTTCTCCAAGAAGCCTTGCCCTGCCAGTCCAATGTTCATTGATTCCTCTCTCCTTTTGAGTTCCTAAAGCACCTACGGTTTGGATGATAGAAGCTTGCACTGCCCTGTGTTGTTTTCCTCTCGTTTCAAGCATGTTAACCCATTCTCTTCAGTTACACCAAAAGATCAAGAACCAATCCTTAGCGTTTTCCCAAAACCCAGAGCACCGGCATAAAGCTAACAACTTAGAAAATAGCGTGCTGCTTGTTGACTGAAACAATGATTGGCCCAGGCTTCACCAGTCTACAGAGGGCCTGGCTGAAATGTTTCCACAGGCCTACTGGGGACCCATTTTGGAAGACACAGTGGGCATTTTCCACATCTGAGTGCATACTTTTACATGTAGCTAATGCTATTCCAATCCCACAAACCGCTGGAAGATCCTAAAACCTGCTTTGGTTATAGAAATCACCAGCTCTGTTACAGAATTTGCCTAAAGTAGAATAAATATGAGCATAAACTCATCATCTATGAAACTAGCCTAAAGGAGAAAAACTAAGAACTGCTTTTTCTGTTCCCAATAAAATAATTAGCACCTCATTCACACCTTCCCACCAAGAAGAGGGAAGTAGAGGGTTCGCTTTCTTTACTTCTTTCTTCTTTCCTTCTTCCTTCCTTCCTTCCTTCCTTTCCTTCCTTCCTTCCTTCCTTCCTTCCTTCTTTCCTTCCTTCCTTCCTTCCCTCCTGCCTTCCTTCCTTTCTTTCTTTCTCAATAGAATGTCAAAGAGGAAGAGTCTCCTCTGTAGACAAGAAAGTGAGACCCAAGACTGTCTGTATGCTTCTCTTTGGAAAAGGCTTGCATTTATTCTCACCAAGTCTGACAGCATCCGAGACAATGAAAGGATGACAGACCAGATTAAGCTGAAGCTGTTGATCTCAAAATGTCAAATGATAATAATAAGGGCCTACCTACCTTTAGAGCAGCAAATCATGTAATGAAAGGCTGGGGGAGAGCTAAGGACAACAGGAGGTAAACAAACACAGTCACATTACAAGCGTGAATCGAGGAAGCCTGGTGAGCTGCATCAGAATAAACTGAGAAGCCTGTTAAGACACACACCTGTGTTCCACCCCCAGGAACTCTGACTCAACGAGTCTGAAGGAAGGCCCAGAAATCTGCATTTTTAACGAGCTCTCCAGAACACCACTCTTTGAGAAATACTATGCTAAAAGCAGGAAAACTTAAAAGAAATAGAGGCCTAGCGTTGCAAAGAACACTGAAGTAGTCAGAGAATTTAAGAATCCAAGTCACCTGCAGAGAGGTATCAACAAGATCATTCACACATTCACGTATATATAGGGCTGGTTTTCAAAATGACCTCACTCGTGTGAACACCAGTGTAAGCGTATTTGTTCAGCTTTATGCCAGTGCTCTGGAGTTTGGGAGAAGGCTGAGGATTGGTTCTTGACCTTTTGGAGAATCGATCAACACGCATGAAATGAGAGAAAAACAACACAGGGCAGTGTAACTTACATCATCCAAACTATAGGTGCCGTAGGGAATCAAATGAAAGAGGAACCAATGAGGACTGGAGTGGCAGGGCAAAGCTTCTTAGAGAAGACGGACATGAACTTCGCCTCGAAGGACATAGCAAGGCTCAGGGAAGGAGCAGAGGGCAGCCTATGTGGGAATTAGCCTAACAATCTAAAATTTGTTCTAATTGGCCTGGGCCTCTGCTGTGCTGGTTGTTAAATATTGTGCATGTTGCCACTGCATGAATACATTAAAAGCAGCTGAATATCAGCCATAACAGATCTTAAAAATATGTAAGAGCTTACCTTTGTACAAATGACAGAAATGCAAAAATGCAGAGCAGAAGAGTTTATGCAAATAAAACTGGAAGCTACTTAAATGTTCAAAGGCGCTTTTGTTTCTTTTTATCCTTCCTTTAACTGAAATATTTGGCAATTTATGAAAAGTAAAAGACAACGGCATATGTGACAATCTTTCTGTCTAAAAAGCCAAAGTCAGTCTCTTGGCTTATGGGCTGCTTCCCTCCATTCTCCATGTTTGAAGCAAATCCAGCCAAAGTGTCTGTGCAGCCCAGGATATTAAGGAATCAGAACGCTCCCTCTGACCTGGCCCACAACCTGGGCCCTCCTCAGGGTGATGGAGCTGTCCCAGCGCCTGTCCTCCTTCTCACCCTCCTTCACTTATGTCCACCCCACTGCTCTTCTGCCCCTACTTTGATCTGACCCTCCCTTAATCACTATGGATCTGGTTCTCTAAACATCACTGGGCTTTGGAGAAATTACACTACAGAAGCCAAATAGATAAATAAACTCTGATCTTAGACCTCAACTAGATCAAGCTTATTAGTCCCAAGGGGATGTTTATCTTGAAGAAATGCAACTTCAGATCTGGGTTCATTATTTGGGGAGGCTGCCAAATCAGTCCATGGTCAGGCTACAGGGAAAAGGGCAAGTGGGGATGGTGCTAACAGTGCTCAGGCTGGACAGGCCCATAAATAGCATCGCTCTGACTTGCCTGGCTTCTGACCCAACTGAGAAATGAGAAAAATCTGTCTGTGATGGGTTATATCTTTATATCTTTATAATTGATATTGCTGATAAATGTGATAGTAGAGGATGTGATTTATACATGGAACAAGTGGGCTTTCTAGTCCTGGCTCCTACAATTACCCAGGTTTGACTAGCCAGTCACAGGAAAACACTCCCTTGGTTTTAGCACTAAAAGCCTCCCAACCCAAGAAACCCCTCAGCCTGTGCAGATCGGGATGACTGGTCACCCCAGTTGGGCCAGGGCAGATTGCCCCAACAGCATGGGGACAAAGCAGACTGCACTTCCTGTGGAAGGAGGGAAGAAGGCCTGCACTGTGGTACCCAATTTCTCTTTCCAAAACTCACCAATCAAATTGAGTCACTAGAGAACAAGAGGATTAAATCGGTGGGTCTCTCAGCACATGGAAGGGAAATAAAAAATAAGTTTCCAACACCAAACATAAGTAACATGGTCAACACAAATGAACCCTCAGCGATCCGACAGGGCCAAGCTGAAAGCCTGAATTCTAGGCTAATTTGAAAAGAAATGTAATTTTATGAGTTTCATACAACTCAAACTAAGCTTTAAAAGTATCATTTAATAATAATTGCATTGTAATAAAGCTTACATGATATAATAGTGGCCCGTGATCACTCATGGACATTGATCAGGGAGCAGAAGTAATATGTGTGATTTTCTGTCTGCGCGTTCAGTTTCTAGTGTGGCATTTGGAGTACTCTTTCCACCCTACTGTAGTCACCAGAAATGTTCCAGATCGCGATTGCTCTGAGTGAAGACACAGCAATGTGGGTGCAAGGTCGCCAACAGACCTGCAATGGACATGAAACATGAGAAATAAATCTCCACGGTTTCACACAATCAAAATTTGGAGATGCTTGTTACTGCATCATAACCCAGCTTATTCTAATACATGGCATAGCAACTACCTAAAACGTGAATAGAAAAAAAATTGGAAGGAAACGTTAATAGTGAACACCACTCTGAGATAGGATTTAAGGTCTTTAATTTCTGCCCCTTCGTAAACGTTTGTACTTCCATGTTTGTTTTACCGAGTTTTATCAAATTTTTATTTATAATTTAAAATTTTTAAACAAAAACAGATGATGTTAAACCACTTGCTTTAAAAAAAAATTGAGTGGAATAATTTTAAAGTATGATATCACTTGTTTATATGTAAACCACATGCATAATACTAGTTTGAATCTTAATTTTAAAACAGTCTTATTTAGTTAAAAATTCTGCTCCATGTCACACATATGCGGAAACACCTTTCCCCCCCAAAAAAACTTCCCGAGATGTCTACAAAACTTTCTGATTGCTAAAGAATACTAAAGGAATTTAATTAGTTAAGTGTAATATCCAAAATCTTCTCATCAATTTCTAACCTGACAAGGAATTCAGAAACGTTTGACCTTTCTTTTTAAAAGGCACCAACAAATCTACACTTCAAAAGAATAAAATGACATGAAGTACATGCTTCTCAATGTTACAGACTTTGTATGCACTGTTCTCTTCCTCTTTTTCTTCTGTGAGATGTACAAGGAAAAAGGAAGAGAAAGAAGGAGAGGCCATTCTAAAAAGCAGAAACTACAATTATCAGGTAGTTACTCTAGGAGCAAACTGTTCAAAAAGGTGGTTACCAGAGTCATTATGAAGATCTCGACAAGGTCAATAACTGGTAAGAGATAAATTGCTAGAAGTATTCTACTACTGAACAAGTACACTTATCTTTCTAACTCAAGAAGCGTTATTAGGCCTTCGATGCTCCTTGGCAATACTCTTATTTAAATTAATTTTTTAATTGAAATATAATTGACATACGACATTGTATCAATTTCAGGTGTACAACATAATAATTCGATATATGTATACAATGAGAAACGATTACCACAATAAGTTAGCATCAATCACCACATATAGTTATAAATTGTGTGTGTGATGAGAACTTTTAAGATCTAGCTTTATATGATATATGATATATGGATATATTATATATTACATATTATATATTTTCAAATATATAATACTGTGTTGTTAACTATAGTCACCATGTAGAGTTACATCTCCAGAACATATTCACTTTATAAGAAGGCAATTTTTTTATAATTCTCGATCGATTCCCTGCAGTCGTCCTCTCAAACCTTGGTTGGATCCTACCGTTCCTTTCTAAAAGGTGAGAGTGGCTTTGCTTCCAGGAGGAAATAAGCAGGTAGAGCTGCAGAGTAGAGTTTGTGTAGCAGATCATTAAAAAGTCTATCAGAGAAAAGCTTTGGCGAGGAAGTGCCAATTCACGTTAATGAACAATAGTGACTGCAGGTTAGAAACATAAGCTTTAGAATCACAGAGACCTAGATTCAAGTTCTAGCCCTATGGCTATCTAGATATATCAATTTGGCAAGTCAGTAAGCTCGCTGAGCCTCAGCTTTCTGATCTATAAAAATAACGGTACCTGCTATATTGACACGCTGTGAAGACTAAATACAATAACGCATATAAAATGTTTAGCACAGTCCCTAGAACATAGTACGTGTTAAGTTAGCTGCCGTTGCATATCTTTTAAAAAGCTGCTTCATAATATAATGTTTGAATACCAATGTCAGTAAAATACTATCTGCAAATATAGTTATTGCTATGTTGAATACATTTGACTTTTTTTAGTTTTTTTTTAAAGAGAAAAAGTAAGTTAGCCATTTTCTCGAATATTTCTATGACTGTTTGAATTCCATAACTATGTCGAGGTAACCCCACTTCTAGGTAGCAGAATTCAAAACCACGGAGTTTTATCCTTTTTTTCTTCCTTCCTTCCTTTCTTTTCTTCTTGTGTTTGTGTTGTGGAAAACAGTACACTTCTTTAAAGGTTAAAAATGAATTCCAGAGGTAGAGTGAAACCAAGCTTCCAAAGTGTAGAATAGGACTGAGGAAACATTCTTGAGGGGGCAGAGGTGGGAGGTGAGTGCTGGGGGGTGGCTGTCTTAAGCATTCTTTTTTCTGTCTTTTTCATACTATTTATCCAGATTCTCCATGAAGAATAGATTTGCTAAGAAACTAACGCGGCAGACTAGCCTCCTTTAAATATCAAAATTTTCCAATGATTCAGGCAGGAGTAACTTGCTTGGACAGACAATGCAAATTGTATTCACATCATTTATTTCAACACATTTTTATTGAGCAGTTGGGTTATCTGTGCAGACAAGCTGATCCCAGGGAAGATTTATGAATCTTTGGTCCTTCTTAACATACTCTAGTTTATACAGAGTACATTCAGAGAAATGATTTAAGAAGCCTGATCTTACTTGGCAGATTGTCCATGGGGTGGGGTGAAGGCAGAGAGAGGTAAGTACCCCTGGAACATAGAACATCCCAATTTATGGTGGCTTGAGCGAGGAGGCTGGCCAGTTAAAGGCACCAAATGGGAGTGGAGAGACATTGTGTTGCTGGAGGCAAGCTTTCCTACCTCAAAATTAGATACCCAACACAGCCATAATTATTCGAGAAGGTTCTTCTCTCTCTGACCTAGAAATTTCTAGAACATCAGAGCTACAAAACACCTCAGGGATTCACCACCAAAGACACCATTATCAGTAATAGCTGCAGTACTAGCAGTAGTATTTTTATTCAGATAGCGTGATAATCTAACAGATGACTGTGGTTTGACTCACCAGGTGTGGTCCAGAAATGATGTCCTTGACAGACAATCAAGGCCTCTGGCAGAGTGCAATAACACCATCATGTGGTTATGACTTAATTCAGCCAAAACCAAAGAATCTTATTGCTTTATTTAACCAGATAAATTATGGGTTTTAGCAGTCATGTTTAAATATTGAAAAGATCACATGGATCTATAAGCAAATTAGAGCCCAGGCTAAATGTCGTTTACCTGTCTAAGACTGTTACTTTATGGATGTGTGAATTACCCAAGGTCACGCATCTAGTAAGAAAGCCAGATCCTAGACTCGTCACCTGGTACTCTCTCTGCTGTACCACATCCGCACAGGAAACAATGGACACTCAAACAAACCGCCAAACTAAACAATCAGCCAAGTTCAAATGGATTCGCCCAGGCCTCGCAGCTCTCACCGGCCAATCCTTGGAGCGTTCTTTGGATAGCAAAATAACTAGAGAAACAGACCTCCAGTGAAGACTTGCCCGCAGGTATGCCAGAAAATTCTGGGGAATCGGACCAAAATACACCTCACCTTCAACTGGCCTGACCCCCCACCGGGGACGGGGGGCTCCGGAACTGTGCTTTGCTGTTATTAAATTTAACACAGTGTGTTAGCCAGGGTGCCTACGAATGTCTGACAGTTCCAGCCATCTCTACATTCTCTGTGCCCTCGCCCGGGTTGGAACCCTCTGCAAAGGCCTGATGCTCCAACACCCAGCCAAAGCTGCAGGAAGCAGTGTGTCCAATCCAGAAAACCCTTGTAACAGCTCATTAACCCTTCCGCATAAGTTGCGGGTACCCGAGACTCACCCGAAGTGAAATATGGAGGTGGGGAGGAGAATACTCCATATTTCAGGCTCATTACTTTCATCCTTTATATAAACTTTCAAAGCCTAGCACCAGTCAGACCCTCAGCGTAAAGGTCACTTTCGAAAGAAGATGCAAACCGACACGTGAGGGCTTCTTTTATTTGTAGGGGGAGGGTCATGCTTTCTGTATTTGTAGACTTTTTGTTTGGGGGCGTTTAATAGATGGAAAAGGAGAGAAGGGAGCAGAGAGAAAATAGAAGAAACCTTGGGCCCAGAAACATAAACATGGACAGTTTGTGCCTTAAGATAAACAGGAACTAACTTGTATAATGTTTGTAAACAGCAACTCAGACATGGGTCAGTTTATATCTGTGATTACAATTAAATGAGGTGTGAATTTTGGCCTCACTGCATATTGAAAAGCAATTCCTCATACAACTCACTAGCAAAATACAAATAATCCAATTTTAAAAATGGGCAGAGGAACTGAATAGACATTTTTTCAAAGAAGATGCACGAATGCTCAATAGGTACATGGAAAGGTCTTTAGCACCACTCATCAGAAAAATACAAATTAAAACCACAGTGAGATGTCACCTCACAGCCGTTCGAATAGCTATCATCAAAAAGACAAGAGAAAACAAGTGTTGGTAAGTAAGTGGAGAAAAGGGAACCGTGTGCACTGTTGGTGGGAATGTAAGTTGGTTCAGCCACTAAGAAAAACAGTATGGAGGTACCTAAAAAAATGACTATATGATCCAGCAATCCCACTTCTGGATATATAGCCAAAGAAAATGAAAACAGGATATCGAAGAGCTAGCTGCACACCTCTGTCCATCGCAGCATTTTTCATAATAGTCAAAACGTGGAAACAACTGAAGTGTCCATCAATAGATGAATGGATGGAGAAGACGTGGTATAAACATACAATGAAATATTATTCAGCCACGAGAAAGAAGGAAATCTTGCTATTTGCAACAACATGGATGAAACTTGAAGCATTATGCTAAGGGAACTAAGTCAGAAAAGAAAAAAAAATGCTGCATGGTATCACTTATTTCTAGAATCTAAAGAAAAAGAGAGTAGACAAGTGTTTGCCAGGTCTGGGGTGGCAGAAATAAGGAGAGGTTGGTAAAGGGTGCAGACTTTCAGCAATAAATCAGATAAGGTCATCTTCTGTTAAACAGGAATCTAATGTAAAATATGGTGAGTATAGATATACACTGCAATATGTAATCCAAATTTATTAAGAGAGGAGAATTAAATGTTCTCCCCCCCTCAAAAAAAAAGAAAAATATATGAGGTGATTAACTAGATGGGGGAGTCCTTTCACAGCGTGGGTGTACATATGTGTATTAAATCACCACTTTAAGTATCTTACTATTGTATTTGTCAGTTATAGCTCAATAAAGCTGAAGTTTTAATATTAAATATTTTTTTAAAAAGTTTTTAAAAGGAAAAGTGATTCTTAAATTGGCCACTTTTTAAAATCTTACACAAGTCTAACTAGAGATGTAGAGATGTTCAGAGTTCACAATAAGGAAGTTAGACACCCATGCTGTCTAAATTAACCATGAGGGAAAAATAAGATACCTGTTCCTTTCTGTGACCTGAGATCCGGCCTCCCACCAGACAGAGAAAACACTGGAATGCCTCACTGTGAAACTGAAGACAAGGTTTGAATATCATCTCAAATAAACTCTTGAGTTGAGACTTGTATTTTCATAATGAGCCTCCCTCAAAAATAAAAATCAGTTTACATTTTTAAAAACCTCACTCCCTGCAGTATTAAGAAGAGTATAGAAAATACATTTGAGGACTCTAGAGAAAAATGGATTTTATCATGGAAGAACTAGTCATATTAGCTAGAGAGCTATGAAATTATCCAACAGGTTTGCCTTTTGAGAGTGTCCAATAATAATCATTTGAAATAAAAGAGGATGGAAACTAGACTTTCGGTGGTGAGTACAATGTAGTATATACAGATATTGATTATAATGTTACACATCTATAACTTACATAATGTTATAAACCGATGTTACCTCAATATAATAAATAAATAAAAATAAATATCTACGCTTTTCTGAAAGAAAAAAAAAACCTGCCACAAATATGTCATAGGCACAAAGTTGAAATGAAAAATATGGCATGTGACAGCATTACCCAGCCCAAGCCAGCTGCTTGGGGCTCCATTTTATGGGCTAAGATGTAGTTAGCATTGAAGCAGGAGAAGCCATCCTACCACAAGTCCAAGATCACAGGCGAATGCCAGGAGAAGCATCAGACAGGGGAAAGGCACAAGCAAAGGCTTGGACATCAAGGTTAACTTCTGGTTTCTGAGCCTGGTACTGAATCCCTAAAACTTATAGGTGTGACCTCTGTAAACTAGGGAATGCGCTCCCTACATTTTGTTATTTCCAGCATTATGCGTCTCACCTGTGATGGTTAATTTAGTTTCATGCATTAATGAGACTGAGTCATGGGATGCCCAGATACCTGGGTTAAACATTATTTCTTGTCGTGTCTGTGAAGGTGTTTCCAGAAGAGATTAGCACTTAAATCAGTAGACTGAGTAAAGCAGATGGCCCTCCCCAGTACGGGTGGGCCTCATTCAATACACTGGGGGCCCAAATAAACAAAAAGGTCAAGGAAGGGAGAATTCACTCTTTCTGCCTGTCTGCCTGAGCTGGGACATCAGTCTTCCTCTCCTTCAGATAGTAACTTATACCACCAGCCCTCCAGGTCTCAGGCCTTTGGGCTTAGACTGAACTATACCACTGGCTCTCTGGGCTCTCCAGCTTGTGGACAGCAGATCCTGGGACTTCTCAGTCTCCGTAATTGCACAAACCAAGTCCTCATAATATCATACATCTTTCAATCTCTCTCTCTCTCTCTTTCTCTCCATATGTGTGTGTGTGTATGTGTGTATGTGTGTGTAGTTGACCCTTGAACAACTTGGATTTGAACTTCAGAAGTCCACTTATACATGGATTTTTTTCAATTGACCCATGCGGTTCAAGCCCATATTGTTCAAAGGTCAACTCCAAGGTGAGAATTATGTACATGGAGAGATCCCTGTAGTTATACACGGATTTTTGACTGTGCAAGAGGTTGGTGCTTCTGATAACCGCTTTTTCAAAGGTCAACTGTGTGTTGACAGACAGATGGATGGATGGATAGATGATAGATAGATAGATAGATAGATAGATAGATAGATAGATAGATAGACAGATAGGTAGATAGATAAACAGACAATCTTCATCCTACTGATTCTGTTTCTCCGGAAAACCTTAATGTGCCTTCCCAAAGCAGAATCAAAAACACTACATTTCCCAGACTGCCTTGCAGCACAGTTACAGGCAAGTCAGATCCACACAAAACTTGGAGGCAGAAGAGAGTTGCATGTGCAGTGGCTGAGTGCAGGCAGATAAATTTGGGAGCAAGTGAGGGGGTGGCAGTATCTGGTTCTGGGACAGCTACAGTGGAGCTTCTGGAACCAGTCTCAAATATGATTCGTGCCAGATGGAGGGTGGTGGCAGCAGTGGTATTTTTGCTAGGACAGCTCTATGGTGTGGCTCCTACCTGCGTTGTTTGTGGATGCGTTGTTCCCAGTTGTGTAATATCCAATCTGATTATCTGGCCCTCCCAGAGATTTTGTAAGGTACGTGGCATTCTTTAATCAATCTCTTTCTGTTTAAACTAGCTGGAGTAGATTCTGTTATTAGTAAGGAAGCAGTTTGACTGGCAGAAATGACGGCTTACTTGTCAAGGCTAGAGCTGGCCAGCGGAGCCTCGCATCCAAGAGCGGCAATGATTGTCATTTCAGGGGCACACGGAAGGGTCCTGCCATCTCCCAGCACCACTTCTACCCACCTGCAACAAGTGTTTGAGAAACGCCCCCAAGTGAGAGCAAAGCCTTTATTTCTATAATCAAGAATAAGGATTAGAATGCAGACATTTGGGGTAGAAATGACACCTACTTAAACCTCATTAGACATTGTTTAAAAGGAATGTGATCCCTTCTCTAGAGCAGGTGTGAAGATGGGCTGGTGGGAGGAAGTATGAAGCGACTGAATGAAGGAAAGATGAGCAGAAAAGAAGGGCCGACGGGAACCAAAAGAGAAGGTGGGAGCACCAAACAGAGATTTCATCTGCTTCTCCATTTGGCCCGAAATGTGAAGAAAAAAAAGAAATGTTTAAAAATGTTAATTGTTATCACCAGGTAGGGATATGAGCAATACTTCTTTCTACATCTTTATATTTTTACTTGCCAAATGTTTCATAATGCCTATATAGTGGTTTTATAACTAGATTTTAAAGTATTATTTAACAATAGGTTGTTCGAAGTCTCACTGCACACAAAGATAACTATTTACACTCAGACCAGAGCTTTAGGGCCATTTAGCCTAATTCCCCACAGGCAGGAACACCTCTAACAGGCCAGACCTCCAGGACCCTCACTGGGAGGACTCTCGCCAGCAGAGACCCCTCCTTACCCTGAGTTCCCTGACACAGAGGACAAGCCCCTGCGTCCTATCCTCAAACTTTGCCTCAGATGTTTGAAAATAGCTTTCATTTGGGTCCTGAGGTTTTTCTCCTACTTAAGTAACCTTGTTACCTTCAGCGATTTCTTAACTGTCTTCTCACAACCCTAGTTACACTCAGATTTACCAATGTCCCTCCTAAAACGTGGCACCCATGAATGCGACAAAATATCCAACCAGGATAGAGTATATTGTTCTTGATCTAACATCAACCATCAAATATATCTTTCTTTTCCTTCCTTTTCTTTTCCCTTCCCTTTTCCCCTCCCCTCCCTTCCTTTCCCCTTTTCCACCCCCCTCACCTCTCTTTCCCTCCCTCCCTCCTCTGTATCTCTCTCTTTATCCCTACCTCTGCCTCTAACTCTCTCGATCTCTCTCTAGGGCAAAATGTTGTCTTTGATGGAAGCAGACATCCTCATAAAAGAACTTCTATTACATGAGGATATCAAACGATGTGAAAGGTTTTAAAAAAAATAGACAATACATAGATGACGATAGATGATTGATAGATGATAGATAGATGATAGATAGGTAGATAGATAGGTAGATTGATAGACGATAGATAGATGATAGATGATAGATAGGTAGATAGATGATAGTTAGGTAGATAGATGATAGATAGGTAGATAGATAGATAGATAGATAGATAGATAGATAGATAGATAGATAGACAGACAGACAGATAGATAAGATTAGATATAAAGATAAAGCACTGAGTCTTCCAAACAGTGAAAGAGGCATGGCAGCAAGTTTCAATTTCCCATCCCAAACTCTAGGACCCTCTTCCTACGTGCAGAGCCCTCCTTCTCTCCTCATGTCCTGGCCTCACTGAAGAACGAACTCAGGCTCCCGTCCATAAAAACAATCTTATTCTCTCTTCTCAACAGACATATCTAGTAGGGGATGCATCTCCAGGAGTTTGGCCTCTAATTTCCAATTCCTACCAATATGTCTGTAGTCAATAATAGTTTTTCTATATCCTGATCAGAGAGTATTTGCATTTTCACGGAGAATAATACTTTTGCCAACAATTCACACAGATCTAGGCAAACTGAAGAAGTGAAAAAGAAATGAACAACGACTCTAAAAATAAAGTTGAGTATTACAGTTTCCATGTTATAGATCTTAAAAGGTAAAAGACGAGAATCTGGGGGAGGTCGCCAGAGATCCACCAACTCCTGAGTGGCAGAACTGAGGTCTCAATGGCTGTTTACACTGCATCGTCGGGCCCCTCCCAGTCAGGCCCCGGGCCCAGCCTCCACATCCTTCACCCTCTCCCTGCCCCCATTACAGCATCTCCTTTCCCCAAAAACAGTATCCAAGGAGCTTCATTGTCTTCCCTCCTCTCAAAGTGAAGACTGCTCTCAATTCCTGTTTTCATACAAGAGTGTTAAACAGTAGATATTATCTGTCCCGTAGACTGTACGTAAAAAAGATTAAAGTGATCAGTAATACGGCTCTAAAGTCCATTTTGAATATCAAGCTGGTGCAAGGGAGCATTCCCCTAAAATCACACAATATTTCCTTCCTTCCTTTAAAACTTAGTCTGCCAAACTGCCCAAAGATCAAGAAATCAAGAGCAAAATTTTAAGTTCTCAGAGGGCTGTGTCTCACCTCCCACCACATAATCCCAGCATCTAATACATCAGCAAGCACAGACTAAGACCTCAATACATACTAGCCAACTGCCCTCTGAAATGTTCTGTGGGCCTGGTATGGGATTCCTGCATCCTGACACTCAGCCTCCCAGGAAGGAGAGATCTGAGCTAGGTGAAGGCCATGTGAATCTATGCTCCGAACTTGACTTACACCACTGACGAAAGAAACTGAAGGTTGGAAAATTCCCATTAAACTTGGGAACACCTTCGCACAGTCCACGAGCATGTACTGAAAGCGTTCTGTGAGGCGCGGTGAGAGAGACCGAGAGCACCAGGATGAACAAGGGACGGGACGCTGCTCCCAAGAAGGTCACGGTCTGCTCTGTGATATAGACGCATTAAAAGACCGCTGTGTGTGTCGACGTTAAGTGGAACCTTTCCTCCTCCATTCCATTGAGAGGGTGTTTTGAAACTAAAAAAAAAAAAAAAAATCTAATAAAGTTTGTTGCCAACTGGCTCAGACTTGAGGGCATTCGTAGCTACTATGGTGGAATACTGCTTAATAAACTAATGGGAGGTTTTATTGTTTTTGCAACAGACTAGAGGAAAAAAAGACTTTCCTCAAATAAGCCTTAATTGTGTTGCTTACTTTGGCAAGGAGAGCTCGGTTTTAGTTTAAACTGGTGGGGAGATCACACTGACATTTGAGCACCCACTTCCATCCTTATTTTGAGAATTGGAGCCCATCTCCACTCCAACCAGAGGGAGCAATAAAAAACTGGGACAACTCCATCAGCATCCAGCCAGAGCAAGAGGCACTCAAATCTGCAAAGCACAGGAGTGAGGGCCTACACTTCCTGTGGAGAGGGGTGGGGGCGTGAAAGGGAATGAGAACACAGGCTTAGGGGACATTAAGAGGGCGAAGAAGGAGAAAATGGTTTGGGAGACAGGAAGCGGCCACATCGGACGTCCTCCTTTCAAAAGCCTCCACTCGTAATGTCCTTCCCAAGCCTGTACAAGGGAACACGCAAATTAGATGCAAATACAATCTCCATTCAGTTTGCTTTGTCCTGTTCTTTCGATAGCTACACAACCCCTCTATAAAGATTTCTTATTCTTCCACTGTGATGCAGTGTTTGGTCTGAAGAAGATGGGAAAAACTCGAGGAAGCCCCGGGAACTGTCCCCCAGTCACATTGCAGGAGGGGTATCCATTTCTTACCCCTCAATGTCCACCTCTTCACAAGGCAAAGTCATCACTAATTAGAAGAGCCCTAGAAGAGCCCTGTATCCAAGAGGCAGTAAGACTAAATTCCCAGGTAATCCTTCAAGCATTAATAACAAGAGTTAAAAAGAATGAAAAACAGCTTCTTCCCACACCTGGGTTTTCTAAAATACTGTAGTAGAGACGGTGATGCAGATGCAAATAATACCAGCAGCTGCCATTTACTGAGTGCCTACTGTGTGTCTGGCACTACACATACATTATTTAAAATAATCCTTCCACAATCCTTATAAATTAAATAATACTATTATCTCTAATCAACAGAGGACAAAACTGAGGCTCAAAATTGAAATTATCTTCTTGCTGAGGCCTCAGGGCTGCTACTTACATCCAGGTAAGTCTTCCTCTAAAGTCCTTGTTGTTCCTTTTATTGCACTGAGTGCCCACAGCTCACACATATACAGACTCTGGAGGACTCTGGCCAGAAGCAGTCTGAGGGCTCAAAGAAGGATTCCTGGAGGTTTCACCCAAACTAGATCTCAAAGGATGAGTACAAATTATTCAAATAAGGGGCAGGCAGAGGAAAGGGACCCTCTTCTCTGAGGGGACAAGCTAAGCAAAAGCACGATGCAAGCAGGAGCCTGGTGTGGGCTGAGAATGCTGAGGTAGCCAGTTTTGTCAGAGTGTAACTGTGAGGCAGGTAGGAAGGAAGGAAGGGCAGATGACGCAGAAAGATCTGGAAAGGCCTTGCATGCCGTTAAGAAGCTTGAACTTTATCCCGTAGAACAGCGGTCCCCAACCTTTTTGGCACCAGGGACCGGTGCTCCTATGAGAATCTAATGCCTGCCGATCTGAGGCAGAGCTGAGGCAGTGATGCTGGCACTGGGGAGCGGCTGCAAATCCAGATGAGGCTTCGCTCACATGCTCGCCGTTCACCTGCTGTGCGGCCCGGTTCCTAACAGGCCAGGGATGCTCTCGGTTCGGCATTCAGGATTTGGGGACTCCTGCTGTAGACAATGCGGAGCCATTGGAAGATTTCGAGAAAAGGAGTAACATGGCCAGAACAGTGTTTTAAACAGATCGCCACAGCATATGTGTGAAGGGTGACAAGATCGGAAGCAAAGATAAGTCAGGAAACAGTTACAATAATAAGAAAAAAACTACTAAAGATCCAAATTAGGGTGTTCATGACAGGAACAGAGACGAGGAAACAAAGTCAAAAAATAATTAGAGACAAGTTATCAGGTCCTGGTGATTGTTTAGATGTGTGTGCGAGAGGCACACGTGTGGCATCCAAGTTCCTGGGAATAGAGCTGATTTAAGATGATGAGTCAAGTGCTGCAGGGGTTGAGCTGAGGTGTCTGTGGGACCTTGAGTAGACATGCAGGAAGACATGCGCATCTGCTGCTCCCCGAGAAGGCCTGGAAGTTGCCTGTATCTAGGCAGTAACAAAAGTCATGGATACACATGAGGCAGGGAGCCGAGGACAGGACCCAAGGGGACACAAACCTGGGAGGGCGGAAGAGAAGCTACTGAAGGAGACAGTTTATAAATGACTGGAGAGGCGTTAAGAAAGATCAGGAGATTGGAGAGTTCTGGAAGCCAAAAGCATAATAGTCTAAGAAAGTGAGTGTCGTCTACCGTGTCAGATACAGAAGCAAGCTAGAGAAAACTCAGAACAAAAGAAAATCCTTTAGATACAGCCATTCGGAAGGCACTGGTGTCATCGGAAGAGCAAAAGGAGGGGCAGCCTGTGGGAGGAGGGAAGTAGCTAAGCGGGGGTCAGAGATCACGGGAGAGTGGGAGGGGCCTCTGTGGGAGGAGCTACGTTTATAATAAAGCTCTGTGGTTCTAGCCCCGCCTTCCCTTTCCTTCCTTTTCCTGTCTATAAACACCCCTCCACCTTGGCGCACAGGCCAGAGTACGCACGTGGCTTGCCGCGTCTGCCGGCTGCGTCGCACCCTTTTCTTTTTCCCAAATAAATCCTTTTTGGTGGCCAAATGCCTAGTTGATATTATTTTTCAGTCGACAATAGTTCACCCTCTCTATTTTCTTTTCCTTTCTTTCTGGACCTCCTCATAGTCTGATGTCTGACGTTTTATACCGATTCTCTACTTTACTCATCTTTTCTATTTTTCCTAACTTTGTCCTTTAGTTCTACACCCCGGAAGGTTTCCTCAACATGATAGACTTTTTAAATTTCTGCTATCATATTTTAACTTTCGAAAGCTCTTTTTCATTCTCTGTTTCTTCATATAATTTTCCGTTCTTATTTCCCAGATATATTTCTTCTTATCTCTTGGATGACGTTAATCATTGTGTTTTGGATTTTTATTATGTCCCCTACACTGTCTCTGTTCTTCCATTCATTTATTCGTCAGGGTCTCCATCTTACACATTATGATCTTGCCTCAAATCTTTAGTGATTCCTAGCTTCTTTTTTTCATACCCAATGGTGATGAACTAAACATTCAATAGAGGTTATTTATGCATGGGCAGGGCTAATTGCCTGGTGAACTTCACCAGACTTTGAGTGGGGATCCACCTGTTAGGTCATTTGTCTGGGGCAGGCCAATTTCCCAGGATACAACCTCGAGTCTCCTTACCCGGCTGGCTGCTCGTGCCGAGGGAGCCCAGCAGCGGAAGGGGCTAAGAGACTAAGGGACTCTCACTGTTCTGTGTGTAAAGCTCCACTTAGTGCCCATTTTCAACACGTTGCCTAAGTGCCAGAATCCATCACAACCTTGTAGGGAAGGCGGGGGGCAGGGGCAGGGGAAAGCAGGTGGAGGATAGTCGCCTGGTGGCCTGAAGAAAGAGTGAATATGAGCTCCTAAGTGTTCTTCATGCAAACTCTCCACCAGCCTTTCTGTCTTCTGTCCCTTCGTCAAACCTCAGTTTCAGAGATACTCGGTCCCTGGTTCCTACGCCTTTTCAGGGTTTGCACAACAAAAAGTGTATGCTCCTTCCTGATGTCCCCCTACCCCACCCCCACAGACAAGGACAAGAAGGAAAGGAAGGAGGGAAGGGAGAAAGGAAGAGAGGGAATAGAAAGAGGGGAAAAGGGAAGAAAGGAGGGAGGGAGGGAGGAATCATTTATTGAGCATCTATTATGCACTAGACCCTGTCTGTGCTGGATTCTTTACATAAATAAACAAATCGTATCCCACGAACCCTCTTACATAGGAAATGGTATCATTATTGACATTGTACCATGGAAGAAACGTACCGTTCAGAGATACTGGTTAACTTGCCCAAGATCACACAACTAGCGAAAGCCTGCATTCAAACTCAGGGTTCTGTGAGCCCCCCCAGACCCATGCTCCTTTCCCCTACCTCATGCTGAGGGGTATTTATGGCCCTGGGGTCTTTAAGCCACCCCCTAAGTCACACAGAGTAGACACTTTATGATCTCCCTCCCATCCTCTGTGTCTCCCCAAGCCCCGTGGGCCTTCTAGGGCAGCGGGCAGAGAATTTTACATTCTCACTGGAAGGGGACCAAGGTGCTGTGTTCTCAGCTGCTTGGGCTGAGATCTGAAGGCCAGACCCAGGCACTGACGTCACTCAGCGTGCCCTCCGCTTCCACCGGGCCGTTGATGCTGGCACAGCCCGAGAGCGAGGTTGGCGGGAAGGGGAGCAGCCCAAACAGGATTAATAAGAGGCAGCTGGGCTTTAAAAGCCTTCTTGACAATGTAAAGAAACGAAGTCAGATGTTTTTGGAACAGACTTTTAAACGAATGTGTCTAGCTCCTCGTCTCTTTCTATTGCCACCTTCCCACTTCCTCCCCATACACCTGAATCCAGGTTTTCTGTTGCTCTTTTCAGCCTAATGGATGATAACCCCACTGGCTAAGGTCAGACACTGGCCAGAGGAAGTTAGTGTCCCAGGATGGAGTTACACCCAGGGCAAAACAGTTAAGTTGTCCTCTCTCTGCTCAGCCACCAAGTGTCCTCTCTCGTCATATCCTAGTCCTGGACCTGCTAGAGAAAGGTGGTAAATGCTTGGGTGGATACAGAGAAAATGCACGAAGGAGGTGGGCAGGGGATTAGCCCCTTTGTGGACGAGCGGCGAATACCACAGCAGAGGCATGTGTTATTGAGACCAACAGTCACTTTCAGGGACTAGAAAAAGCAAAACTAAGATATATCAGCACCTACTACACCCTGGGCAATGTGTTAGGTCCCTTCACACGCTTTCATTCCCATACTCACCAAGTCCTACCCAGGCTGTCTCTTCCCCAAGCTATGCCAAATCCTTTCCATCCACAAGAAAAAGCTCTGTGAAGCTTTCCCTGGCCAGACCCTCTCTCAGAGCTCTCTGGGACTGGGACGTGCTGGTATTTTCTGTCCATCCAGTTTACCCTTAATCACATGATTTACGTCAGTTTACGATTCCCAAGAAAGACCCCATGAAGGAATTCGGTGCCAAAGGAAACTCTTACCCATGAAAAACTAGTATTTCTCTTTTCTGACAGCGAGATCTTTCTTTGTAACTCATCCTGCTTCCCTCTCTGCCTGCTGAGAAGCTCCGAGCACGAGGATGGTTTGATTCAGGTTTGAAGTTCAAGAAAGGTCTCTTCTCTATTAGGAAGTGACATTTAAACTGACACGCAAACTATACATAAGGATTAAGACTGGAGAGAACATCATTCTATTCTGAGAAGGCAGCACGTGCTAAGGTCCTGAGGCAGAAAAGAACTGAACGTCCAGCATGGCCAGAGCGTGCTGAGTAAAGAAGGTGGCATTAATGAAACTGTGTAATGAGTTCAGACTCTCCAAGAGAGCAGATCCTGCAGGCCATGCTAGGAAGTCCAGATTTTAGTTCAAGTGCACGGGGAAGCCCTTGGGGAGTTTTATGTGTAGACATGACACAAGGCAATCTGCCTTTTAAGATGAGTTTTCTAGCAGCTCTGTGAGAACACGGTGGAGAGAGACAAAAGCAGGAACAGGGAAACCAGTTAAGAAGCTCTTGCAAATTGCGAGGTAAGGATGATGATGACCTGGCCTGGTTGTATCAGTGGGCGTGAGGGGAAGTGGACAGAATCGGGACATAGTTTGGAGACAGAAACGACAGAATATCTGAGCTGTGTAAAGCGCCACACGAAATGGCTTTGGAGCCCAGCAGAACTGGAGCTGAGAACTGCCTTTGCCACTTACCAGCCATGTGACCTGGACCATGCTACTTAACCTCCAGGAGCCTCGGACTCCCCACCTGTGGAGCGGGAATAACAGTGCCCACCTCAAAGAACTAAGTTAAGTGTTCGGACACATGATGTGTTGCAAGTTTCTGGCACAGAGCAGACGGTCATCAACCTGTAGGGCCCAGGACAGGGACAGAGCTCCCGCCTGTCCTATAAAGGATCCTCCTATATAGAGGATCTGCTTCTGCAGACTCGCCTGCAGTAGGCCAGCGACAGGAACTGGAAGGCAACTAAGACCAGCTTTAAGTAGAACGAAGGACGAGCCACCCACTAGCTGAAAAGCCACTTTTTCTTGTCATCCTCCCCTTCTCCAGTTCCTCTGCTTGGAAACTGTACTCTAAGAACTTGAACTTTCAAACCCTAGGGAGAGCAGGCTCTGCCCCCACAAGAGCCTCTGAGGGGAAAGGGGCAGAATGACCTCAAGGAGAGGGAGCTTGCCGTTCTGGGAGGCAGGGGCCTCTGGAACAGAATTAGCCTTCACGTGCACTCTGAGGCATCCTCCTTCTCCCAACGCCCTCCTCCCCCGTCCTCCCTTCCTTTTTCTTTCCTTCCTCTCTTTTTCCTCCTCTGCCTGCCCCGCTTCTCTTCTTTGCCCTTCTCCCTTCCGGTCACAGCCTCCGGAGACACCTGTCCCCAGCACGGGGACAGGAATGAGGAATCCACCTCTGTCTCTTCTCCGCCCCTCCTTCCTCATCGTTCCCCTCATGACCGAGGTCAGTCAACACACAAGTCTCTGGAGAAAGGAGAGCCTCCAAGCTCCCTCTCTCCTTCGGGAGCTGAGCAGCTCCATTTCGTTGGCTTTGCCAGCAAATTTTCTGCCGGCCGAGGGCCCTTCGCTATCGGAGGCCTTGGCTTCAGTGCACCAGACTGAAGCGGTTACATAACTCCCAGCCAGGCTCCCAGAAGCCTCACAAAGCCATGCTTCCAGAATAACCCCGGTGAATGAGCCCAAATAATACATGAAATTGTATCGGGCCTGCCGCACCCAGAAGACACACACAATGGGAGGGGTGCTCACCGGACCAGCTGTGACACCTGAGATCTTCTCACTGCCAGGGCCATTGGAAGGGGATGAAGATTAAGTGGACAGGGTGCGTGCGACTCCAGTGCACGAGGCCAGACCGTGACCGGCAGAGAACACAGCAGGGCTGCAAAGCACGGCGCCGTGGGCCCACTCAGGGTGGCCACCGGCTAGGTCACAAGCTTTGCGTACGTCATTCTCGTTTAGGCTCACACCACTCCATGTCACAGCTCCTGTGTTCATCTCTACTTGACAGACGAAGACGCGGAGGTTGGGAGCTGGCCCACAGCCTGCCCAGGTCCACGCAGGGCCTGCCTCAGGACGGTCCGCTCGTCTCCAAGCCCAGGCTGCAGCCACAAGGCAGAGGCAGTATTCGGAGGCCTGGCTCAGTGGGGAGGTTCTCTAGATTCCTCTCTGTGACAACTTGGCCTTGGCACTTATTTTAAAGTCCCTCAGTTCTAGTCCCAGTGATAATTTAACAGCTCTGAGCCCAAGGGAAACGAGGAGGAAACTGTGAAGAGAGCGGGGGTCCCTGGGAGCGGCGGAAGGTGATCATCGGTGCAGCCAGGTCTCCAGCCAGTGTGGCCCCGGCCGCCCCAGCAAAGCTCATAGGGCCCCTCTGCTCTCCACCCTTCTCACCCCACCTCCGCCCGGCCCCGTCTCCGAGAGTCCTTCCTCCCTTCCAACTTCTGCTCAGAAAATTGAGGCCATCAGGCAGGAGCTCTGTCCCCATCCTGGGCCCTTACAAACACCAACACTCGCCATCTCCACCACCGGCTTCCTTGCCACCAGCCTGAGCAGAACGGACGCCCCTTCACTAATCCAGGCAAACCCACCACAGATGCACCCATGATCCTGCTTCCTTTCCCTTCGCTAGTTTTGAATTCGGCCTGACCCTCCCAGCCTCTAATCTTACCTGTGTTTTATTTAAAATACCATTTAACAACCTAAGTGTCCATGCGCAGATGAATGGTTAAACAAACTGTCCCCACGGACCGTGAGATTCGTGAAGGCCAGAAGTGTATCTTACACATCTCCGAGCCCCAGTACCTAGCAAAGCACTTAGGAGACCATAAATGGTTGTGAAATGAACTACTGAGCCCCAAGCACTTGGTTCGTATTCCTGGTCCCACTAGTCATTTCCCTCCTGTGAAAATCAGAGAGAAAGAGAAAACTAGGCAAAGAGCAAGTGTGGGGCACGATTTAAGGAGGAAGGGAGGAGAGGGAGGGAGGGAGGGAGGGAGAACTGGAAAGGGAGAGGAACAGAAAAGACAGGAGGAAAAATGCAGTGGGGGGCTGGCTCCCCGAAGGTTTGCTTCAGCTAACACTAACAAACCCTTCCAGTGCCATCTCGTGCCTCCTGGGGTACCTTATTCTGGCCGATGGATTCAATCTTTATTTTGAGGGGCAGCCAAATACCCCTCCCCCTTCCCTTAGTAGGCAAGATCTAGGGCAGATTTTGCTGCAGGAGGAGAGGCACTCAAGAGTCATCTTCACTTGTAATTACCTATCCAATTAAATCCAGGCACCCAGCCATCCTTCCAAACAGAGGCCGAGGGCTGCAATCCACTGTGCACTTTGTGAGCTTGCAGCAGCTCAGACCAGCAGCCGTACTGTGTTTAGTTTAGGTGATTTTTGGGGAGTGGAGGGGGTGATTTTTATTTTTTAAAGAAAGGAGAGAAGAGGATACTGGGTAGATGCTGAGTGATCCTAGTGTCCCTGGGGATATTGAGCACCGGGGGGGAAATCACCTTCCTGATGACTCAGAAACAGGAAGTGGTGACCCAGAGGCATCTCACGAAGGGGAGGCAGGCACACATGCGATGACATCACTTCCTCCTTTATGAATGTGGGGGTTTGCGAGTGGAAAAGGGAGCAGAGAGAAAACAATCAAAAGGAGAGGACCGCGGGGCTCCTGCGTGTCCTTGCTCACATCCTCACGTCCCCAGCCCCTATTCCTGCCCTTCCGTCACAGGGCCGGCACCTAGACAGCTTCTTCTCTTTCACCCTGGGGCCCTGGCTGGGAAGAAAGAAACTAACAAGGCTCCTTTTGAGCCCTTCTGACCAAGGACAGAGCTAGATTCACAGGTAAGTACACTCAGCAGAAGCCACCATGCTGCTGATGGGAATTCTCTTTCAGAAGAGAACCGTCATCTGAAACCCCCCACTCCTCACCGGGCGCCAGGACCCAGTCCAGCACTGGGAGCATGGGGATGCTACATGCAGCAACAGCCAGCAGCCTGGGCAGAGCAAAGATGCAGAGACCCGAGAATGTGCAGCAGAGTGTCTAGAACTTCGCCGAACATCTGGCAGGTTTGAGGGGAAGGAGTAGCGGGGAATAGACTTCAGAGCTAGGGGTATCGTGACTACAGGACTAGCTAAAAACTAAGGACCAAAAGGCCCTTCTTGCTCTTTCTTCCCCAAAATGGGAACCAAAGATCAGAGCCCTGAGTGAGCATGCCCATTTCGTCCCATGAAACCAAGCAAAAGAGGGCCTCACTTTTCAGTCTCTGCCAGGGGCTCTGCTCTCCCACACGGCTTCTTCCACTGTAAGTGAGCAACTCTGTCCCAAAAACGCCCTGACTCTGTAGAAACTGCTCTGCTTGTGCTGTCTCATCCCCATCCCCACCTCCGGGAGTGCCGCCAGAGGTGGGGATCCCCAGCAGAGAGCGGGCGGTGACCTGGTTGGAAGGAAGTCAGAGGAAGGTAATCAACCCTGCACGTGGAGCAGCCTGCTCCCTGCCTGCTCTCTCCACGTGAGTTCAGGATGAAACATGAGGACCCAATCATAAATTCTGTGAAAGTAGAAAGGCCAAGAGAACAGAGTATCTCAAATCCGCCGCGTACTCAGAGAAGTCTGGCCTTGTGTCTCCCCACATTTGTCTTTTTCTGCTGTCTCTTCTAGGGGAGACCAAACCACCAAGAAGCAGAGCCAGCTTTCTGTGTGAGCGAATCATGTCAGCCAATCTATATAAAAAGACTGGCAATCTGCAACTGACCTAGTCTGCAACCAAATGGCTGCACAGCCATGTGTCCCCAAAGAGCCATTATTAGGAAAACTAAAAAAGGAAGAGCCATAGTCCAAAATCTTACCCTTGGAAGGGACTGATAAAAAACCTGGGAATGCCTGGTCCTAGGGTGTCCCATGTCCCCCTGGTACCATCACACTGTCCCCAGCGATCTGAGCGCCCCACCCCCTCCCCCACCCACGGGGCCGTGGCTCACCCATTCCTCCTCATTCGAGCAGGACAACCAAACTGGAGCAGAGTCGAGGCGGTAGCTGGGGTGGGGGACCTGGTAGACAGAGCCACCGTCGAGTAACTATGCAGTGAAAGGGGCTCACAGGACAAGCATTAGGAGAAAGAAAATAACTTCATCAGAACAATGGGAGGTGTCTCCCGCGTGTCATTTCATCTGATCCCCACACTATCGCCAGGAAGTCTTATCACTGAAAAAACTGAAGCTCAGAGAAGCTGGACGACTAGCCCTCCACCGCAGAACCAGTCACCAGCCGAGGCGAGGCCGGACCCAAGACGCCACTGTGCTCGCTTTCCACTACACTCTGTTATCTCTGAGGACAAAGTGACAGAGCTGCAGATATGGGGCAATGCCTGGGGTGCCATGGAAACCTTCCTCAACAAAATCTCTCTCTGCTCCTGTTACTGAACATGAAACTGGACCACTGCATAGTCATTCCTGGGGGTCTGAAGAAGGTTTTAGAGTTTTTACTTAGTCAACACAAAGCGATTAGATTTCTTCGACTTGACGAAAAAAAAAAAATCTAATTCTGTAGAGACCAAAAGTAGATTAGTGGTTGCCTCAGGCTGGGGCTTGGGCAGATTGAAAAGTGAGTGACAGCTAATGGGTCTGGGGTTTCTTTCTGGAGTGCTGAAACTATTCTAAACTTAGATACGGTGACAGTTGTACAACTCTGCAAATATACTAAAACTCATTAAGTTGTATGCTTCGAACGAGTGAATGTGTTGATATATGAATTACGGCTCAATAAAGTTGTTTAAAAAAGAAGTTAAAAATGTAATTGTAGTACATACGCCAAATAGCAAGAGGCACCAAAGTTGTTCAGAATGAGAATAATCAATTCTAGTTGGAGTGTCAGAGAAGGTAGGATCGATTGTATTTTGATAGATAAAGGGGAAATATCCATTTCTCCACGTTGGATTTCCAGGTTGGAAAAACTTGAGCACAGGTGCGTGAGGAGGCACGAATGTGTGAAGCATGTCTAGGAAATAGTGAGCTAACAAATGAAACCCTGTTTGGCGTGCCGACACAAAGACGACTTACAATACTGTATCAGCCAGCTATTGCTGTGTAACAAATACTCCAGAGCTCAGCGGCTTACGACAACAACAACCATTTAGTTGCTTACGGTTCCGCAGTCTATGCTAGACTCAGGAGCATGGCTTCTCCTCCACCCCACAATCACCTCGTGGTTCCACCAGGACTGGAAAATCCAAGGTGGCCTCACACACAGTCTGGCACCTCAGCCCGAATGACTACAACCAACTAGCGGCTAGATGTCCTGCTCCCTCTCCTCACGGTCTTTCATACTCCAGGGCTTCTCTTTCCCCCAAGAACTCACAACCTCAAGGAAGCTGGCCCAGGTTTTCTCGCACAGGATTCAAGACAGCAAGAGAGCAAAAGCAAACACCACAGTGCTCCTTATGGCCTAGGCCACAACCCGCACAATGTCACTTCTACCATATTTTTATTTGTCCAAGCAAGTCATAAGGTCAATCCAGATCTGGCCAGGGAGGGGACTACACAGGGTATGAGTTCAGGGAATTGTGACTCATTGAGCATCTACCACAAATAACAAACAGTAAATCCTACACCTACCTGCCTTGGGAGAGCTCACTGTCCGATGACTTGGCTAGCTTAAAGGGCATGTAAAGGGGAAATATGTCTAGGAACGTAAGACTGGGAACACAGCGCAGAGGACACTGAATACGAAGCTAAGGAGTTAGGATTTTAGTCAAGTACTCTTAATAAAAGTGCAAAAACCCCTAAGAAGAAGGGATAGTTTAAGCCTTTATCAGCCAGCATCTTAGAAAAAGTTGCTAAGATGTGTGCAAGTAAGAACCCTGGGTCTAGCTAAGAAGCGATGTAAGTTGCACGGACTGTGTTCCTGTCACCTACTTCGGACAAACTCCACGGCTTCACGGAGGAGTGTGGACCGCAGCTGAGGTTCCCCTGCCTGCGCCCCGTGGTGAAGACACACTCCACAGGCTCGGTAGGAAATGCTGCTCACTTGTCAGCCTTATTTCTCTCTTCGGTTCTCCTACCCTTCCTTCATCAAGATACTGTCTGCATCTCCAGATCGGTGGGTTATAAAATATTGGAGCTGGAATCACAGCTTAGGGAATGAAATAAAGGAAAGCAAAGACAAGAAAGAAGTCTTCAGACTCTCAAACGGAAATAAACAACAAAGAGAAAACTGAAAACTACTGATCCAATTTAATTAACTACTTAGATAATGGCTCTTCCTTTTCTGAGTCTCTCTCTCCTCGCTTCACATTTGACTCCCCTTAAACCCAGGGTAACAAGAAACCTGAGCCTGCTCAGGCCCCGCAGTTCTCCTGATGACCTGCTTCACGTGCAGATGGCCACCTACGGCCCCAAATAATAGACCAAAGCCATAAAACGTTGCCGGTGACATCTAACAAATTGCACCAAGAGCTGCGGCCCACCCATTTTCACCAACGGGCAACCAAACTTTTCTCCTCCAAAGACTCTGAGTCCACTCAACAGTGACTTCGTCGAGGTAAAGCAATTCCTGGGAACAACTAAGATGCCTGCAAGTCGGTGAGCCTCTCCACACGCAGGCGTATCAGGACCCCTAGCAAAGGTTACCATCCCTTTGACATCCCCTTATTAAGAAATCGCTCCCAGGGTGGCCATGGGGGACGAGAGCATTGCATGCGAGGAGGAGACCAGCAGTGCTCAGCGGTACCTGGCAACGCATGGCGTCACTTCCCTCAGGGCGTCCTTGTCCAAAGCAGGTAAAGTTGCAGGTCTTCGCCCGCCCCTCATAAAGCCCAGAGTCTCCCGCCGGAACAGCCCCCACTCAAGTTTTCTTTCCCCATCACAAAAGTTTCCCTACGCATCTAAATGACCCCTTCGTCTCCCTTATTAAAACTATGATGCCCAGATCAGTGCGAATTCGGCGCGCTACGCCTGCGGATGAATGCATGTGTGATAAGGAAACTTCTGAGGACAGAAAGGAATGAATGTGTCCTGCTGGCAGTTCGGTAAGTATGGAGGACAGACAAAGGAGACATTTGGAGGCTGGTGATGAATCAGGATTTCCGGAGAGTTTTCTTATCTAAAGAAAAGTTGAACCGGGGAGAGAAAGGGACGAGGAAAGAGCATGAACTCTGCCTAAACTCTGACATGTCACTCCTCCCGCCCCTTCCAGTCGCAGGCCCGTGAATGTCAACCACCTTCTGTGCACACAGGATTACCGATCAAACAGGCATGCAACGAAGAATGAGAGCCACATGCCACACACGTAAACAAGTCACACATCGCATTCCTACACAACTTATTCTGAAATACCCAGAGGTGAGGATTATTTCCATTTGAAATCATCTGTGACATCACTCGCCAAATGTGACAACCGTAACTTTCCATTAAGACAGCGAACACTCGCTCAGGCCTTTGGGGCCACGGTGAGATGCCAAGGGCTTCAACGTAAAGGGAGGGAAATAAAAAAGAGAAGAAACAAAACACTCACACTTGACAAGTAGCACCATCTAGAGGATGTACGAGGTAAAACTATTCTTCTAGCAACTACAGACCGGGGGAGCGTTCACTCGTGAGAGCTGAACGCTGACCTCTCTACCCTGGGCCACAATCACAGCAGCCTGGTCCTAGACGATTGTGAGTCTGCGTGAGCTGTGCTGGGCAGCGACCCCTGATGTCCTGTGCCCAGGTCCGGGCATCCATTCAACACGTCGGAGCAACACCAGAGTCCAGAAAACTGCCTGACAGACACAGCAGATAGTAGGACAAACATCGCGCGATTCCACTTATATGAGGCATCTAAAGTAGCCCGACTCCTGGAATCGGAGATTGGAGTGGTGGTTTCCAGAGGCTGGGGGAGGGGGAGGGGAGCTGTCGCGCAAAGCGGGTGAAGTTGCAGGTCGGCGCGGCGAAGACGCTCCAGCCAGCTTCAGTGACCTGCTGCCCGCGCCCAAAGGAGCGGACTGTGCTGGGAGACGTTCGCGAGGAGGGCAGACCTCGTGCCGCGCTCCCATCAGACAGACGCTGAGGACAGAATTCCTCCTGGGGTGGAGGGTGGACGGGGGGACGGGCACTTCTGCCGTTCTGGGAAAGCAAACCATGGAAGATCCACAAACCCGAGTCTAAATAAAAGGAGGTTTTTTGGCGACTGAAGTCGGAGTTTTGTTTTGAACTGCAATCTTTTCGTTTCCGAAAGGCCTGAGTTCTCTCTGCCTTTCGTTCCAGACTGCAACTCCCACCGTGAGGCGGCAGAGCTCTTTCCTGGGGGTTGCCAGGTGTGCCCACCGGCAGTGAGCAGGGAGGGGTCGGCGCAGCGCGTCTCCCTTCGGCCCCGGCGCGGCGGCGGGGGAGGGGAGAGTCCCCAGGCTTAGGGCCCCGGCAGAAGTTAGCGGGGAGGCAGCAGACCCACTACCTCCCAAGTCATTAAAAGAGACTTAAAAAAAAAAAAAAATCCATGTAATCCAATCTCTCATTTTAGTGGTGAGAAAAATCGAAGCTCGGACTTCCTCCTGCGTTTTAAAACGTAGGTTTTATCATTATTCAGGCCTGGGGAGGCCCACAGACCAGGAAAATTGCCACTGAAAAGGCAGTGTGTGTGTGACTCACAGTTCCCAAGAGGAGGGAACAGTCATGCCATGGGGAGCAGGGGACACACGGGAAGCGCCAGGGTCCTTCAGGAGGAAGGCTTAGGACAGGCTGGTGAGAATAGTTTCGTGGGCTCTGGGGCATAGGGGCTGTCTGGAGTTGTACCTAGATTCTGGTACCTGGCCCTGGGGTGATTAGGGAAGAGGGGTAGTGGCCAGGAGTGTGAGAGCCTGATAAAGGAGAAGGTTGAAGGAATGGGTCCTGGATTGGTGGTTTGGATACAGAAGGTATGTTCCCAGGTGACCCCTTTACTCTCTCTAGGAATCAGCCAGCCCTGAGAGGGGCAGTCCCGCCAGGGTCAGCAGGCCTCCCGAGATCAAAGCATCAGAAACACACCGTTACTACCCCCGTCACACAGCACACAGCAGGTTTAATGACAGACAGGTATGTAGGAGCCAGGACTAAGATCAGCGGCAGCCCCCTGCCTACCCCACGCCTAATCTGCCTGCCTCTCCATCTTTCAAGCTCAAGACACTTTTTTCTTAAGACGCTTATTCATTTGACTTTGGAAGGCTCATTTCTCTGACTGATAGTGCAGTTTTCTGCTCTTAGAGCTCCTTCTTTCCTAACTCCAGGGTCATCGCCTGCACATTGTACACACGATCACACTGCTCCCGCCTGGACCTCACGCCCCAGCCGCCAGGCTTTACCCAGACCGTTTTGGACTCGGCGAACAAGCACACAGTGAGGCAAACCCCACGGAAAGGGCGCCTTCAGCCCTCAGTGTTCTCCCAAGGCTGGGCAGGACTGGAGAAGGCAGTTCTAGGTACTGGGAGAGGCTGGCCCCGGAGGGTCAGGCAGGCCTTTCCCATCACACTTCAATGAGATGTCTCTTCCCACGAGGAACGAGGCCCAGCCCCACGGGACGCAGGACCGTGAGGTCCAGCAAGCATCACCTGGGCAGCGCAGGTGCAAGTCACAAGACTCTGCCCCCCAGTCAGGGAAGAGTGGGACAGACACTGCCAGGTAGTCAGAGCAGGAGGACGGGGGGAAGTGGGCTCCTGGTACAGGTACAAATGTCCGCATCCAGCACAGTGCCTAAACAGCACTCGGCAAATATGGAATGAATAAATGGACAAATGACAAAAACATACTGGTGTAGAACAACAGCTCAGGCTGTGGAACTTGGAAAAAGAGCCCGGTATAAGGCCCAATTCATATATCATACATCACGGTGGAGAGGAAGCTGCGCGAAATAAGGCAGAGAGGCCCGTGGCTGGCGAACACGTCCACACTTTGCGTGTGTGCATGTGCGTGGGGGGGAGGGTGGTCTGGGGTGGGGGACTGTTACAGACCTGAGCCAGTTTAGAGTGCTTCTCCTGAAGTAAAGTTAGTCTGAGAACCGGTGCTGAGCCAAGCCTGCAGTGGAGGTCGAGGCTTTCCTTGCAGAAAAGCACCAGCAGGGGATGTGGGGAAAGGGTGGGGTTAGGGCTAGATTCGGGTTCAGGCAGCAGAGGGATGGGAGCCGGTGTCGTAAACAAAAACAAACAAAAATGCTAGTGCCATATACTTCTGAAAGCATAAGGAGATTATAAGTAGCTTCAGGCTTCAGGGGTGTTTAGGGGCAGATTGAACATCCCAAAGCCACTTTTTTCCTGCCAAAAGAGGCAGCTCTCTCCCTTGCTTCCCAGTACTCAAACCCATATTGCCATCCCCAGTGTGGGGGAGAGAGATTGATTCTCAGTCGACTCATGTTTGAATGTCCCCAGTACCCATGCCACTGAACATGTGTGACGCTGCTGAGTTCTGTGTAATCAGAGGGGCACTGGGCAAGTCACTGTTCACCATCACACAATTGCGCACACAGGCAAGCTCACCCGTGTGCAAGCTGCTGCACTAGGCCCCAGTCATTCCCTCGTACCAAAACATGTAAAGTGTAGTTAAAATGTAAAAATGCATTCTAAAGGTATCACAGTAAGTCGGTATTAGCAACCGAGAGGTCATCTTATCAGAGGCAGATGTGAAGGAGAACATCCCTGATTCCCAGCCGCCCATTCCACGGCACAGGTGTGACTTCAGCAACTCAACTGCTCGGGTCATTATCCCATATTAAGCCATCGGATCCCGTGAGACCTATACTAGAAACAGGGCTGCTTCCTGCCCCAGACAGGGCCCATCTCGAAAATAAAAAAGACATTAAAGATTAAAGGGGAAAATTTTTTAGAAGGGTCCCCCTTCCCTCGAAGTCAGGGTCAGGGCCTGGAAGCCCCAGATGCCGGCTAGTTTGGGTGGGATCTGCTTTGCAAGCACATCTCTTATAGTCCTTATATTCTCTGCTTAATCTAACCCTTTGCTCTCTCTACAGCAAAACTCATTGTTCCTTTGAAGTTCTAGCTTATCCTAGATAAGGGAAGGGAGAGTTGAATGTGGAGAAGCAAATCCCTGAGCCTACAGGTTCTACCCTAAGATGGCTATACAATGTAAGGAGCAAGACTGAGATGGCTTTATCAGTAACTCCTCTTCATCAGGCATCAGGACCTTCTCCTTCCATGTACAAACCCTGGGGAGTCTGGATTTTGTCTTATTAGAGGAGGGGCCATTCCTTTACCATCGACTCAGACGTATGGGACACAGAACCACTACATTGTCTGTTTTTATGCCAATTCCATACTGTTTTGATTACTATGGCTACGAACTTATTGCTATAGGACCTCCAGGACGGGCTCGTGACTGAACCGAAGAGGTGAATGAGAGGCGAAAGTCCAGAAGAGTCCCTAAGTGCACCGGTAAACTGGCCACAGACATGGACAAGGTCATTTCTGGCAAAATATGGTTTCAGGGCACAAAACTAAACAGGACGCCACCACTGCCAAACGTCAAAGGAGGACAAGGAGAAGAATTACAAAGAATTTTTAGACTAAGAATTCAAAGGATCTGGGTTCTAGATCTGACTCTCCTAAACAACTCCTTGGTAACCCTGCACAACTGATCAGAGACCCACTCATGAGGATAGAGACAAGAACCCACATCTGACTATCAGCAACGCCTGGGGGCTTTTTCATAAATACCGATTCCTGGTCCCAAAGACAAACCTGCTCAGTTCGATTCTCGGCGGGTGCATCCCGGATCATTCTCAAGGGCAGCCTAGGTCTGAAGGTCGCTCAACTAGACGACCTCCCGGTGGGCTCCCCGCTCTTTCAGAAGGCTCCAGCCGGCAGAACCCTCCAGGCGCGCGGAAGGACCTCGTTTCTAGGATCCAGCACAAACCAAGCCGGTGCATTACGCAACTTCCCCAGCAGAGGGCAGTGTTGGCTCAAAGTTTACCCAAGCATCTTTCTCCGGCCTTAGGTTTTCATCTTACCCTACAGCATTGTTTTAGGATTTCTTTTTTTATAATAAAAAAAGGTACCAAAAATTACCTATAATCCCATAACTTGTTTAAATTTATAAAGTACACTCCACCTATCCATCCGCCTCCCAGTTAGTGACTTAACATTTCTTTTAAGTCAAAATAAGCCTTCCTAACTTGTTTAAAAACACTAATCCATTATGCATTTACACACACACACACACACACACACACACACACATCGAGCTCTTTTTTTTCTAAATGTGAAATCGTAATATTTTTTGGTCAACAACTCACATTTTTTCACTTAAAAAATATATCATGCACGTCTTCCAAATTCATACATTTTTAAATGGCTACATGCTATCTCATTGTGTCATCACCAAAATGTCTATTAATGAAGATCAAGGATTTTGTAGATTTTCAGTTACAAATACCAATCCAATTACCATTCTGGAGCATAAATCTTTGTGTAATCAGGCATTTTTTTCTGTAGAATACAAACATAAGATTAAGTCAAGGATATATTCATTTTTCTTTACTTTTTGTGGTTGATTTGTTTTCCTGTTTTGTCAAATATTGAATAGTTTTAAAATAATGCTAAGAATAAAAAATTATACCAAATACCCAGAAAACAATTTTTTTAGTCTAGCATGATGTTTAGTGTCGTTATTGTTGCTGTTAGAAAATTGGTTTAATTCAGGTATTTTTCTAACTATGAGCACTTTTTGAGACATTTTCTCATGGTCACTAAAACATTACATGAGTACAAAACAATATATTTTAAAATATTTCATCATTAAAATCTGTTCGTGTTGCTTCTTCTGTCTTACCAAAGATAATTAAAAATTATAAATATTTCTCTGTTTCTCACATTCATATACAAAATCAGGAAAACAAATACACAGGCCCTTTGTCGCATGTGGTGCTGGGATTACTTCTATTAAAAACTGCACGATAGAGATTTCGTCCTTCTTGCTGAGGGTCCACACACTGTGGGTTTCTCCAAGCCCTTCTGTTCTGATTGGGCAAAAAGGTATCATTTAGTTCCACACATGGAGGCTGAGTTATTGCCAAATCAGACCCAGGTTCTAGGCTTCAGTGAGGTTCCAATATGAGACAAAAATCTAAATGAGGGTGTCAATGGGGAGACCCTCTGTTTAAAGAGGCATTGGGGAGTTTTTCTCCAATAAGGTTTTTGTTGAATGTGATGCCATGATCTCAAAGGCAAGAAACAAAAGAAAGGACTGGATTTAAGCCGAAAAGAGTAGGGAGGGGGAGATTCATGACAGTGAGATTTCAAAACCCTCAGTGCCTTCTGAACACCCACCCAGCACTGAAGGCAGGCACCTCTGAACAAGAATAAAACTTGGGTGCACAATTTGGATAGGAAAAAAAGTATGAAGATGTTCTTAAGAGATTTCTCTTACATCTAAGCAGATTAAAAGTTATACGATAATACTGGATTTCGCAAAAGAACAAAAACAAAACAAAACAAAAAAGGCAGAGTGGTGGCTTGCTGGAAGCCTGGCGGACAGCAAACGCTGGCTTGATTTTTCCCTAAAGACCTGGGTTTGAGGTTTTCCTGGAGAGAACCACAACCCTTCTCTCTACTGTTCAGCTACTGCCGCTCCAAGTTCTTAGCTTGTGACTCGGCCTCCCGCTGTTCAACCTCATAGATGCACCACCAGCTTCCTTCAGCTCGCTCACTGAAATCCCAGGTCTTGCCCTACCGTGCCAGGGCATTACAAAAGAATAAAACGAAATAGACCGTATACAGGGTAACACATGAGAAGAGGAAGTTTAGATTATGCTCATCATCTTTGTCATCGTCTCGCACTAGAGAGTTAATTTTAACTATTTCTCTTGCGTATGAATTTTAAAAAGATACAACTATCTGGCCAACTAGTAATACATGTCTGCAACTACAACGAAAGAATAATATGAGATTAAAACCAATGTTCAAAAGCTGAAGAAGCAACTGGAAGGGGGTGAGAAATGGGTCATTCTGGAGCAAGTAGCGAGTCTGGGGCCACAGCACGCCCCCTCTCCAGCTCCCAGTGAGTGTAGAACTCAGTGTTCGTGTCTGGGTCTGAGAGACAATTATGCTGATGGATCTGATGAAATTAAGCTGAAACAAGGATGAAGGGGGATCCAGTATTGCCTCCTGGGCTGAATCTGGGCAAGCGAGATGTCTCCTAGGCACTAGGCAACGAAAGACACGCAGGGGTCGTCAGGGGTCCTACTGGCTCCGCAGACAATTTTTTTAAGTAGACAGACTCCTGCCCCCAAAAGAGGTCTGTCTGGATGACAACGTGTCAAGATACTTGGTACTCTGCAGGTAGAAGGTATTTTATGAGCAGTAAGGATTTTCTCTATCCAAAATGAATTCGTCTAATGGTAAAATGACACAATCCCACTCAGTTCTCCAAAGCATCTATCGACTTGCTGAAAGCACATGGCTTTCCTCATTAAAATAAGAAGTTTCTAAAGCGCAAGGTAGCAAAATCGTGGTGTAGGCACATTCTTAGTAAATCTCATGCTTGAAGGGGTCTTGCACTCACATATTTCAAGACCTGGACCCCACAGCTCCAAGGTAAGTCAGACAGCCATTGCGGGGGGCGGGGGGGTCTGTCAACGTGAAACCTGACAGATTTGAGGGGCTGCTAAGGGTTAAAGAGGAGAGAGAAAGGAGAGTGGGAAAAAGAAGGGAACGCAAAAGGAAAAACCCTTCCCCGAGCGGTCACCAAGATACTGGGACCATTACCCTGTCACCGCAAGGTTCGCTGTGGGAACCAGGCTACTTTTTTTAACAGGTAAACTGATTTCCCTTTAAAGAAATGATCATGATAAAATGTCCAGTCTCTTAGGTTCAATCCTGGTGCTTCGTACAGTGGTTCTTACACATATTTTGAAAGATCGACCTTAGGTATTTCATTCCTTGATCTTGTTATATATTGTTTATCTTTAATTTCTGTTATTGCTAATAGATATCCATGTACATTTTTTTACGCTGACTTTACACCCAGAAACCTTCTAAACTCTTATCAGTTCTACTAAGTGATCTGCAAAATCACTTTGTTTGTTATGCACACAATTACAGCATCTGTGGAAGATGACTAGTTCATCTCCTCCTTTCCAAGAAAACGCCTTTTTTGACATTCCTGAGCTGGTCAGGACCTCGGCACAACACTGACGAGAAGCACTGGTGGTGAACGCCCCGTCTCGTTCTCAGAATCACAGGGAAAACCTACGATCTGTGTCTGACCCTCACACGGCAAGTTTACGTTTCCTTTTCTTAAATGTATTGGGGTGACATTGGTTAATAAACACAGTAAGTTTTTTATGAACATGCTTGATCAGGTAGTGAAAATTGCCTTCTGTTCCAAGTATGCAAAAGGTTGTTGTTTTTTTTTTGAATGTCGAATTATTATCACATATGCTTGTGAATTGATCGAAATGATCCTTTAAATGATAAATTATATTCATTGATGTTCTAAAGTCGAACTGAGCTTGGCTTCCTTAAGTAAATGCAGGATTCAGATTTGCTGTTGAATAATTTCTGTGGAACTGGAATTACTTATTCCTTGAATATTAAAAAGAACTCATTCTTATTCATTTGGGACTGCTGTTTTCTTGGAGGGAAGATTTTAACTCCTGGGGGAGGGTAGTGCGCTGATTTTGAGCATAGGCCTGAAGCTAAACTGTCTGCGTTTAAATTCCAACTTTGCCTCCTACTTACTAGTCATGCAGCCTTGTACGAGTTACCTGACCTGAGATTTAGTATACTCATCAATAAATGGGAAGGAACCATAATATCATCTACTTTATGATCTAACATATATGAAAACATTTGGAATGGTGCCTGGCCCACAGCAAGTGCTATGCCTTTGATATTATTATCACTGACCTAATTTCTTTAATAATTAAAAAACTACATGAGTTTTCTCTTTATTCTTTAAAAAAGAATTGTTTTTAATTATGCTAAAATACACAAGACATAAAACTTACCACCCTAACCATTTTAAGTGTACAGTTCAGTGATATAAAGTACATTTATTTCGTGCCACCATCACCACCATCCGTCTCCAGAGCTTTATTCACCTGGCAAAACTGAAGCTCTGTCTCCATTCAACGATAACTCCCACTGCCCCCTCCCCCAGCCCCTGGCAACCACCATTCTACCTTCTGCCTCTGAATGTGACTCCTCTAGATACCACGTTATGAGTGAAATCTTCCAGTATTTGTCTTTCTGCAACTAGCTTATTTCATGGAGTGCCACGTCTTCAAAGTTCATCCATACTGCAGTATGTGTTAGAATTTCCTTCCTTTTTAAGGCTGACTAGTATTGCATTGTATGTGTACACCACATTTTGCTTATCCATTTATCCATCAATGGACATTTGAGTTGTTTCCACTTTTTAGCTCTTGTGAATGATGCCGTTATGAACATGGGTGTGCTCTTTGAGATCTTGCTTTTGATTTTTTTTTGGTTATATACTCAGAAGTGGAATTATTTTCAGCCTTTCTTCTTTTCTATTACAAATATTTAGGGCTATATATTTTCTTCTATGTTCCATAAATTCTGATATGTAATGTTTTTATGATAGCTCAGTTATAAATATTGTCTAATTTTATATTGATTTACACTTTAATACATGAGTTTATAAGTTATCATTTATAATTTATAAATGACATGTATGACTGAGACTACTCTAGGAATCATAGTGACAGAGAAATACAACTGTGGACTTAATTCAATACTCTATGGCTCCGGATTCGAAAGCAAACTAACACATGGTGAATTGATAGTGTGACAGCACTTATTTAAATAATCAAACCAAACCTAACGAGAAGCTTTATTTTGTTATCAAGAATAACCTTTCTTTGACATTATTATGATCACAAGGAAGAATACTGCCATGAACAATTTTGAGAAATTTTTAAATGTGCAAAAAAAAAAAAAAAATTGCTAAGTGTCCCATCTTGGGCATCTTTCCATAATATTTCTTTCACCGTCTTGAGTTATTTTCTAATCTCTTAGGTTAAAGAAATTTGAAAATAACGCAAAATATTTTATCCAGAGAAATGCAAGTTAGTTAGGTCCAGCTGAATGCAACTGATTATTGACCCACTTTGCATCTATTTTAAATTTATTTTGGCATCCCTTATCTCCTTGTGTGTGCATGTGTGTGTCCGTGTGTGTGTGTGTGTGTGTGTGTGTGTGTTTGACTTTTACCTGTGTGAATTCCGAGTCTTAAAGATGGGCTCTCCCACGGACATCTACATGCACTTCCATCGGGAGCCTGAAGACTGCAACCTACAAGCATTTTTTTTACTAAATTATCAGCTTGACATTTAAACCATCTTGATATTGTGAATTTGAGCTGCAAAAACCTGTGTGAGTCCCAGTTTTACACTTGATTTTTCAGGCAATCTTATTTTACTCTCCGCCTTCGTAAGCAAATTAACTTGCTATGTCCTCCAGAATATGAGTTTTTTTCTAACTCAGTCTTGCACAGAGAATGTCGCTTCAGGAAGTCCCAGCTTTGCGTAGAAAGTCTTCTATTACATTCTCCCTGGATGGGCCTTAAGCTTTATCTCCTGTCCCTGGTGCCATAAAAACTCAAGTTCACAAGGATTCAGCAATGACTTCTGGGCAAATGCTGCCTTCAGCATTCTACTTACTTCTCTGAGTTCCTGCTTGAACTTACTTGGATTTTTTCAATTCATTTGGTTTTGTTTTATTTACCTCTGAGGATTTACATTTTCCTCACAGATCATCACTGCATTTAAACATATTTTTTAAATTACTTTATCCAGAATTGTCAAATGAGTTCCCTATGAGAGGTTTCAGAAACACGTGATTAAATCTCCCTTGTATTTCTATGTGGAACTAGGCTCATTTGAAAGTATATTTCAGTTCAAGCCCAGCATCATGTCACTGTATCTCTTCCATGAGACATGGGAACGTCTTAGACCTCTCAAGCCAGCAGGGCTCTAAGACTCAGCTAAAATCTTCCTTGGATGGAAGGGGAAACTGTCTCTAGGAGTCAGCATCAGTCATCTCCAGCTGAGCTCAGGGCTCCGATTCTGACACAAAGCCTGTGTTCTTTCCTTTCCCTGAAAACTGTCCACCCGCATATGACAACTGGGAAATGTTTCTGTTTCTATAAGATTGAATGGGTCCACAAGTACTGGACCCATTCAATCTTATAAACTCTTGAACAAATGTAAGTATTTTGCTCATTTTTTGTTTCGTTCTGTTTTAGAAACTGGGCTATTAAGCTAAGAGGTAAATGCCATTGGTGCTTTTTCTCTCTCTTTCTGAACTTCCACCGGCTGTGAGGCAGGAGGGGTGGAGTTCTCTTGAAGCCTCGGCTGGTCCTTCTGACAAGAAGACCAGGCTGGAATGCAGTGGAGACTGAGAAGGCAGGAGAGGTAAAGACTAGAAAAGATGGGCTGGATTATCAGTTAACTTTTTCTAAAAAACAACGGAACCCAAGAAGAGGCTTCAAGGAAGAGCAACATCACGATAGTCATGCTTGAGAAAGATGCTTCTCATTACCACCTATCAGGAGTCACCAGTGCTCTGCCACTTCTATTTATTGTGTTTTGCTTTTTCAAATCCATTATCTCAATGGATCCATGCAAAGAACAAGTACATATAGATATGATCTGTATTGCTTACACTGGTAGAAAAACTTACATTCACGTACATTTTCCCACATACTCTTTACAAAGAGCCTTTAAGGCAGAGCTTGCAAAAGCTGATGTCTGCTCAGGCTGGAGACATCACACAAAGAGAAGAAGCAAGCAGGGCATAAACCCAAGGCAGCGGAGGGCCGGGGCAAACTTAGAAATAAATGCCCTGCTGAAGGGTGTGCCTATGCATAGAAATCGTTTCCTTTTTGCGTTAAGGGGATTAGACTAGACTATATACTATACAGTCATTGCCTAAACTTGTATAGAGGAACTTAGGAAGAATTTCCCCAAGAAATCGACAAAGTGGTCACATGTAGAGGAAGGTGATGGGGAGGGGTAGATAAGAGGTAGGAGGTGAGGGGCAAATTTTTTCACTATATGAATGCCTTTTTATATGTTTTTAAAATCTTCGAGCCATATAAATATATTCCTCAAAATTTCGACTTCATAAAAAATCATTTGAAGAAACAAGAACAATTGTTTAAAAAATTGCCAGTTTTCAGCTTCATTTCATCATGCAGAAATGCATGTCTAATGTGGCCAGTTCTTTCAATTTTCAAAAAAGGCCAAAAACTGAGATTTGGGGTTTTTTCCAACCTTCCCTCATTTAAGAAAATTTTTAACGTGGAAGAATTTAAATTAACAGAAACATTGCAGGAAGAGTATAAAAGTTCCCACGTACCCTTCAGCAAGTTTTCCCAAACATTAAAATTTTATCACATTTGCTTTATTCTTTTCTGTGTATGTGTGTGTTCTAGATACATCCATCCATCTATCCATACATACGTACATACATTTTTTTCTAAACTGAGAAATTGAAGATATGATGCCCTTTCCACCAAAATGCTTGTGTATATATTTTCTAAATGTATACGTTCTCTTATATAACCACAGTGAAATTATCAAAACCAGGAAATTAGCATTACCTTATTCAGACTTCATTGATTTTCTCAATAATGCTTTTTATAGAAAAGAAAATCCTTGACCATGTTTTGCATTCAATTTTCATGCCACTTCAGCCTCCTTTAATGTAGAACAGTTATCCAGTCTCTTCTTGGCTTTCACAATCTGCAGTTTTTAAGATTACAGGCCTGCAGTAGTTTGCACTTTCCAAAAAATGGTCAAAACAATATTCCTAGTCCACATGCTCTTCCAGAACCTTCTTACTACTCTCCATTGAGAGGTGGAGTCTATTTCCCTTCCTCCTGAACTTGGGTGGGATTGTTACTCCTTTGACCAGTAGAATATGGCATAAGTCATGCTATGTGATTTCTAAGGCCAGCTTATAAAAAGGATGTGGGTTTTGCCTGGTTCTCTAAGCTTCTCTTTCTTTTTCTCTTTCTATCTCTTCTCTCCACTTACCCTTGGAACCTAGCCATCACGCTGTGAGCAAGCCAAGCAGGCCACGTGGAAAGACAAAATATAAGTGTTTCTGCCAACAGCCCCAGCCAAGGTCCCAGATGACAGCCAGCATCCACCACCAGACAGGAAAGTGAACAAGCCTGCAGATATTTCCAGCCCTCAGGCTTGAGCCCTTCTAGCTGAGACTCAGACATCATGGAGTAGAGACAAACCATCCCTTTTTGTGCCCTTTCTGAATTCCTGCCCACAGAAGTCATGAGCATAATAAATATTTGTTTCACACCTATAAGTGGTAAGGTTATTTATTACATAACCACAGTAACCAGAACAAAGCCTGTTATTTTATAAAATATTTCTCAATTTATATTTATTCAATGTCAGATATTTCTTTAATATTTTCATTTTTTGAATATCAGCTCAAATTTAAACATTTTAAATACAGCATAGGCTGGGAACGACTTTTTAGATACAATGCCAAAAACATAATCTTTGATAGAGAAACTAAGCTAGATTTTATTACAATTAAAACTGCTCTGTGAAAGACATTGTTAAGAGAATGAAAAGACAAGCCATAGACTGAGAGAAAATATTTGCAAAATACGTATCTGATAAAGGGCTGTATCCAAAATACAAAAAGAACTCTTAAATCTCAACAATTAGAAAGCAAACAACCTAATTTAAAAATAGGCAAAAGATCTGACCACACCCCTCACTGAAGAAGATACACAGATGGCAAATAAGCACATGAAAAAATGCTCCAGCCATCATTTACCATCTGCAAATTCCAAGTTAAGCCAATAATGATATACCGCTAGAATGAGACAGCATCAGAATGGCTAAACTCCAAAACGTCGACAACATCGAATGCTGGTGAGGATATGGAGCAAACAGGAACGCTCACTCATTGCTGGTAGGAATGCAAAAATATTACAGCCTTTCAGAAAACAGTTTGGTAGTTTCTTATAAAACTAAACATACTCTCATCATATGATCCAGCAATCATGCTCCTCAGTATTCACCCAACGAGCTGAAAACTACATGTACACAAAATCTGTACAATGATATTTTTAGCCACTTTATTTATAATTACCAAAAACTAAAAGCAACCAAGATGAACATCAATAGGCGAATAGATAAATGAACTGTGGTACATCCAGACAATGGAATAATATTCAACAAGAAAAAGAAATGAGCTCTCAAGTCACAATGAGACATGGGAGAACCTTAAATGCATATCTCTGTGAAAGAAGCTAGTCTGAAAAGATTGCATACTGTATGATTCCAACTATATGACATTCCACAAAAGGCAAAACTACAGAGATAGTAAGCAGATAAGTGGTTGTCAGGGATTCGCGGAGAAGGAGGGATGAATAGGTGAAGCACAGGAGATTTTTAGGGCAGTGAAAACTATTCCATGTGGGACTGTACTGGTGGGTACGTGTCATTATATATTTGTCAAAATCTATAGAATATTCAACACAAAGAGTGAATCCTAATGTAAACTCGGGCTTTAGTTAATAATAATGTATTAATATTGGTTCATAAATTATTACAAATGTACCACTCTAATGCAAGATGTTAATCATAGAGGAAACTCTTAGGGATGGTTGATATTGGAACTCTCTGTACTTTCTTTTCAATTTTTCTATAAATATAAAATTTCTTTTCTGAAAAAATCTTTTAATCTAAAACAATCAAATAGTGTGGGTCAAATATGCCTCTCTAGGACCAACCCTTGCTTAAAAGAAGTGAAGCAACCACTAATATACAAACAAGCCCCATTTTCAGGAAAAGAGACAAATGTAGTGACCACTAACAACTACACTAGTTGATGCGTGACAGTCTCAAATAAAACTTGTCTTTGTTCCGAACTGTGTGTTACTATAGGAAAAAATCCACTGAATAAAAGAAAACTATCATTGCTCCCAAATACGAGCGAGTTCTAATTAAGCACCAAATACAACGGTCAGTCCAGTGTAAGGCTGGTGTGAGAGAGACAGCTATGCTCTCTCAAACTGTTATTTTTTCTTTCTGTGCCTTTCCTGAAGAATCTTGATAACTCATAAAAATAAACCATTATCCTTAAGACATTTCAAAGAGCATAGCTTTTGCTTTAATATAAATGAGTTCTGTGTGTATGCATATATATTCAATATATTTAATTTTATTTGTGTGTGAGCACATCGGTCTACCTTTTGAGAACTTATTGCAAATCCATGGAGAATAAAACTAATCATTTCCATACAGTCATTGCTTTATGTCTTTAAAAAGCATAGTCACGTGGGCTTTTTATCTACCGTGATTCCCGAATAAAACCAGTGATACAGGTTTCTATGCTCATATATAAGTGAGGAAACATAAGTTCAAAGAAGCTTTGTGACTTAGCCATATTCCTGCAGTAAATGGTGTAAGCTAAACTTTGGCTTAGTATGTATCCAAGACTCAGCTCTTCATCAGCAACTCATTGTCTTTCTAATCTACTCATAAGCAAAGGACCTGCCTCAGGCAAAAGGTCTTGCAAAGGGAGGGGTGTGGGGGGAGAGCAACAGCCCCAAATATTCTGCCCCTGGAGCCATCCCACAAGTCTGAATCTCTTGGAGCCTTACAACTCAAAATGTGGTCTGAGGACCAACAGTAGCGGTCCTCAGGAGCTTGTGGGAAATGCAAAGTCTCAGGCCCCACACTACAGAGTCATCTGATAAGGTCCCAGACACATTAAAGTCTGAGAAGCTCAGTCAGACATGCCATCCTTTGGAGTAAGACATGGTCTTCAGTCAGAACTGTCCCTCACAAGTGAACATCGGAAATTGCAAGGGAGGTTGAGGCAGCCGATGCCATCAAGAAAACTTGTTGCACTACTTTGCACAAGGGCATCTTTTGGCAAGAATTAAACGGAGAAACTGGGCAGATGAGGCTGGGTGTGCAAAGACCTGTTCCAACAGGGCAGCCCTAAGAGACCCAAAGGATTGTGGGGAAGCTTCTGAACAGCAGGAGGGTAGCCCTGGGGTGGGGGGAGCATCTTCGAACAAGAGGTAGACATTAAGCAGGCAAAGAACTGCTTCCTAAATGTACAAAACACTAGATAGTCTTTGCCGGGGGTGCAGAAGACAGGTAGATGTAAGGTAGGAAGGAAGCAAGAGAATGTAAACGTTAATCGAGCCACATTCAGAGACTGCAAGGTGCTGATCAGCCCTGCAGCCAGGCTAGGAGGACATCTTCAGAACAAAGGAAGATTTCTGCTGGGATTGCTAACAACCCATTCCCCACACCGGTGAAGGGGAAACAGGAACCAAGAGTCATTCCCTATGGCTAAAACCATGAGGAACCTATGGATTAAAGGCCAGGAACTGCCAGCAGGCCTTTCACTCTACAAATTCTTACCTTTTCATGCTACATTCTCTTCTTCTTCCTCACTCTAAGTCCATATCAAAGGAAGTGGGAACTAAAGAATGACAGATAAACTGAATTCTCTGAACACTCTGGGTCTCTCTCAGTGCCTTTATTCTGTCTCACACTGTCCCTCTCACTCTCTGCCTCTGAGACGAGACCACACTCTGTGGAGTGTTACCCCTTCTCTAATAAAGTTTCCTTTTGACACTTTGGCGTGTATTGAATTCTTTCTTCACTCTCCACTAAAGGACCCTCTTCTTCTCTTGGTGCAGGGCTTGTTCTCCTCCCCACTTGGGAAATTCGCCCTGTCCCGCATCAGATGGTCTCCTGTATTTCCTATACTTTCTCAGGCTGGAGCCCGCTGATTCTCAGTCTGGACCCCTGGGACTAGGACCTGGATGTCGACCACCTTCTCCAGCCACTGCAGGGCCAGATGTCCCCGCGCTGAGGAACAGAGCGGAAGAGCCCGCAAAGAGGGCAGCACAGCAGGTGTACTGGTTTCTATTCCAAGGGAAGGTGCCTACTATGCCCCTCGTCTGTAAAATAAGGCTGGTTTTTGTTTTGGATGGGGAGGCAGGGTGGTAAACAGACTAAGCAGTCTCTTCCTGTGTGTAGTGCCCAAACAGACGGCATGAAAGACCCTGAGAAGTACATAAAATGGACATTTTTTCTCAAATGTATGGTTATAATGCTATGTGCATCGGCTACTGTATAACCCTTCAAACCTGTGCTTTGACGGGTACTGATATCTAGAATCGGGTTAAAATAAATATTTACGTTTCTAAAAGTGTGTCTAATTAACAAGCTATTAAGTAATTACAGTACCAAGGGAAACGGAATACCGACAGGAAAAGGACCGGGATTGAGGCCCAGGGAGCCGGGCAAACGCCGCACTTAAGTGCCCTGGGCACGAAAAACCCCATCTTCTCTCCTTCTCCAGTCTGGAAACGTGGGAGAGGGCACCCCTGGTTTCACGGTCCTAAGTCTGTACTCGGAGAGATGACACCCAGTCTGGGCTACCCGCGGGGCCTCACCTCCCCGCCCTGCCCGGCGCCTACCGCGCGTGCAGTCAACAGCGCCAGGTGTCGGGTTGCTGCAGGCGTTTGGTCCGCGCCCTGAGTCCTGGGAATGACGGGGCCAAAAGGGACAGACAACACACACACACCTACGCGCGCACACACACACACACACACACACACCTTTTACACCCCTTACACACACACAGCGGCGGCAGTGACCTACAAAAGCCTTATACCAGGAGACTAACCCCAGGGAGACAGTGGGTGCAAAAGCAAGCAGGGCCGCAGGGAAAATGGGCGCCACCGTGTAGCCCTTAAGAGAAACGCCCAGAGAGGTGACCAAGATTTCAAAGCTGTCCCTGAATTTGTTTTACGTACCATTCCTGATACTGTCCTTGCAGTTCGCCGTGTCACAGGAGCTATCGGCACCCGCCCCTGTAAGGTCTAAGGCCGAGACCCGGCCGCCCGGCTTTCTCGGTTTCTCTGTTTCTAGAAATCGTCCAGATCCGAGGTCCCGGAGGAGACGAGGCGGGGAAGGGAATGGGGCGGGGCCTGGGGAGGGGGATGTGCGGGCTTCTGTTTAGTTAAGGTTCTTATTTTCTCTGGGATCGAATGAAGATGATTAGTGGAAGCCCGGGACTTTTCTTTTGCGGTGGCTGAAAGGTGGCGTAGCGTGTAAGAACTCAGCCTCTGGAACCCACTGACCGACTTGGAACCTGCCCAGAACTTAGGCTCTTCCTGCCTTTGTTTCCCCAGCTGTAACGTGGGGTATCCAGCTCAGATGGTCGGGCGAGGTTTAAAAGTTCACGTCTGTAAAAACAGGACAGTGCCTGGCACAGCGTAAGCGCTATTATTAGCAGGGGTGAGGAGTGAGTTTATCCAACACTTAGATAGCAACTGGTTATTTTTCTATTGAGTTGTTGTGCATGTTTTGATGTATATTCCTAAATAGACACTTAAAGATATGGTTATTCTACTAAAGCAATAATAAAAGAACCTTAACGCGAAAACGCAAAATATAAGTAAATTGTATACAAATATTTTTTCTAGGGCATCCACCGCTTATCTCTTTTCACACTGAAAATCAAACCAACAAGTTTTGCTTTGCCGGCGAATCTACATTTTCTGACTCGTGCTTCTCTAATTCTGCTGCCCGATTCTTTCCCATAAAGACTCCTTTGACTAAGCAGATCCCTTCCCAGGAGCTCCCCACTGGGTTTCCTTGGGGGAGGAGACAGAGTGGCTTGAAGACTCCACCTCAAGGGTCCACTGTGTCAGGGACTAGAACATGGCAGGAGGCCTCCTTAACTTAAAGCAAACCCGATTTGGAATAGGGATTTATTCAGCCAATACAAAGAGGATAATTAACTTATTTCATCAATGAACTTTTTTCAAAAACTAAGGTACTGTCTCAGGCTACTCCTTGATTTATTCTTTGCAATCATGGCATCTGGCACCTTGGGACAAGCCCCCTCCGCCGAGGCCTGGGCGCAGTGGCTGCGGGGACTGTGCAGAGAGGCGTCTAGAAAAGACTCACTCAGCGATTTTGTTTTTCGAGCAGATTCTGCCACCAAACGCCACTTTTCTGGAAGAAATAATGCATTTCTCCCCCTCTCCTCTCTCCAACACACTTTATACCGAGAAAACAATCTGAGGCATACAAAATATTTATTACAGGAATGTTTACAGCAATGTTACTTGAAGGGAAATTTTGGAAGAAATCTAAATATCCCACAAAAGAAATCTAGTTTTAAAAACTCTATATATCTGTAAGATAAAATATCATGTAGTCACTCAAAATCCTTAGATAGAAATGTTTGATGATGTGCAACACTTTTCACAATATAACATTAACAAAAAGGTGAGTTAGAAACTGCATATCTAATATCTGTTTCTGTAAAATAATTATATTTACGCAAAAAAAGACTAAACAGATAATATCAAAAGATTTTTTTTCTGAGTAATGGGATTGGGAGTTTGTTTCTCTGTGTTTTTCTTTCTTTTTCCTTATTTTCCATGAGTGTATGCTACTTTTAGAATCTAGTTAATTTGGAAGAAAGGAGGGAGGGAGGAGAGGAGGAGGAGGAGGAGAGATTTAAGATGTTTTCAAAACTGCTGTGACTTGTTAGGGTGAGACTGAATCTGTCATCAAGGCCAATTTCTATGTAATCAACTAGGAGGCCAAGTCTGCATCCCTAGAAAACTAAGTGGAGGCAACTACTGAAGTAATTCAAGTGGAGGATTAAAACAAACAAACAAAACTGCTGCTTCCTGTTTTGAAAAGACAGGAAGATTTTTCCTAATCCCAATTGGCCACATTCATTCAATGCTGCCTGAGAGCAGTCAAAACGAAAGACCAAAGTAAACTGTACTGTACTCCTGACTCCAGTAATTTTGTTTTCCCCGTTCATCTTTCTCCATCTGAATTCATTTCTAGTGAAATTCATTTCTAGTGAAAGCAAAGCCAATCCCAATATCTACTGTGCTCAAAGTATGACGTGCCCTTCGCTGTTTGAGAGACAGCTCTGACAAACTGGAAAGCAGGGACCACTCCCCACTCCTCTTGGCCCCCTCCCACCCTGGGTACAGCCACCCAGTTCACTGGTCATTGGCCCCAAGCAAACACACACTCACACACACACACACACACACACACACACACTCCTGGCTTCTGGAAGCCCACCCAATCCAAGTCAGCAGGACCATCCTTAAAGCTTAGCCAGCAGAAATGGCTGTCACTCCACCACTCTGCTCGATTGCTCTGCCAACTTCACCACTGATTCATTGTTAGATCCAAGAATCATTTCTGTCATCTTCTTTAAACTGCCAGTAGCATTTTTCATCGTTCTTGTTCCCTCTTATTTTACCCACTTACTTCACTTGCTTCCCAGGCCACTGGAATCAAGTTTTTGTGTTTTTCCTCTCTGAAGCCTCCTTTATGGTTTCTTCTCTTTCTCCAACCTTTATTTCTCCTGACTTTTTTATTTTGAAATGTTTCCAACTTACAGAAAAATTGAAAGAACACAATGAATACCCATGGGTCTTTAACTATTCAACTCACCATTCACCAACTACTACCGTTTTGCTGTATTTATTCTCCATATATATTTTGCTGAAAAATTTGGAAGTTCATAAGTCATAACTCTTCATCCCAAACACTTCCAACAAAACTACTCTACAGTTAATTCTATTGTATCGGCTAATACCTATTCAAATTCCAATGTCCCCAATTGTTTCAAAAATATCTTTGGTATCTTCTTTTTTTATTCAGTATCCCATCCAAGTTCAAGAAATGTATTTGGTGGTAATGCCTCTTTTGTTTCCTTTAGTGCAGAACAGTCCAGCACATTTTTTTAAATGACATTGCCTTTCTACAGCATTCTGACCAGGTTTATAAATGCTTGTTGTTCTGAATCCCTGACTTCTTCACCTCTAGGCTGAGAATGTGATCTTGGACTTCTTTTCTTTTCTTCTCTATTTACACTCTGTTCTGGGTGATCTCATCCATGATTGTGGCTTTAAACAGCATATATAGGCCAACAGTTCTCAAATATACATTTTCAACTTAGGCCTGTCTCCTAAACTCTGGACTCTAATCGCTTACTGAGGGTCTCACGGACGTCTCAAATCTTGTAACTAAACTAAACTCTTGGTCTTCTCCCTAAAACTTCCTCTGCCTATAGATTTTTTCTTTTCAGTTGATGGCAACTCCACCTTTCCATCTGCCCAAGCCAAAAAACTTGGAATTATTCTCAACTCCTCACTGTATTTTACACTCCACGCATGATCGCCTGGAAATCCTGTTCCATCAACCTTCAGATTACGCTTAGAATCTGACCACGTCCTCTGCTTCCACCCTGGGTCCACTGTCATCATGTGTTGTCTAGATTATTGTGCCAGCCTCCCTAACAAGTCCCCCTCTTCCCATCTCTGCTCTACTGCAGTCTGTTCTGAACCCAGAAACCAGGAGGTCCTTACAAACTCAAGTCACATTCTACTGCTCCTCTACTCAAAACCTTCCAATGGTCTCAGTATCCTCAAAAGTTAAAGCGAGAGTCCTTCCCTCACCTAGCGAGGCCCCCCTACCTCTCCGACCTCACCTCCCACTGCTGCTCTGTCCCCTCCACCTCATTCACTCCACTCCATCCATTCTTAATACACTGATTCTCAAACATACCAAGCATGATGCCCTCTTAGGGCCTTTGCACTATAGCTGTTCACACTCCCTCCAATTCTGCATAACTCTCTCCCTCCCCGCCCTGGGTCCTGGCTCAAGTATCCTCTTCTCAAAGAAAGCCTATTCTAACCAGCTTAACATTGCGACCGCCCACCTGTGCACGAGCCCATGCACATACAAGCACACTTCCGATCCCCCTTGCCTATTTCTTTTCTTCACATCTATTTGTTTTCTCCATCTCATATATCACTTTCTAACATGCTATACAATTTACCTATGTGTTATACATTAGTGTTTATTTTCTCCCTGGCCCTTCCCACATGTTGTTTGTTAGCTCCCGGAGGGCAGGGATCAAGGTAAATGGAGGTGACCTGAGCAAAGACTTGAAAGAGCCATGAAGGCATCTGGAAGAAAAGCATGATGGTACTGGTAATAAATTGAGTACATACGTAAGAAGAATCCGTGTAAAGCACAGTGCCCGGTCATCACTGAGTAAGATTTGGCTATTATGAATATTCAGTCCACCCCTTCATTCAAAGTGGAAAAGTAAGGCTGAGAATTTTAATCAATGGTTTATTGTTAAACCAATGATATTTATGAAAGGCTACTTGTCAGAGAGGCACTGGATAAGGGGGGATAAATGCCAAAGGCTGGTACCTCACAGATGCCTACTCAGGCCTGGTGGATCCATTGAAGAGTCTAGTCTGGCTTTCCCAGGCTGAGCAGTAGCCCTGCTCCCAGGCTTCTAACAACGTGCCCTTGGCCACAGCGTTCAGTTTCTCTGGGCCTATCTACAAATATGAGGGAGTGGGTTGCTAAAAATAATGCGTAGAGTTTGATAAATTAACGGTCAAATATTAGCTTTTGATACAGTGACCCTCCTGAGAATTAGACAGAAAAAAAAAACAATTACTGTTCCTAGTGGCAATTTCATCTGTTAACTTGGTTTGAGGCTCTCTCCTGTGTATTACAACAAGCACAATTTTGGCACCTCCCTTCCTGTCTCTGTTCCCAGACCTCCCAGACAGATCAAAAGGAAATGCAAAGTAAAACTTTAAAACTTTGGCTATTTAACAATCTGTCTGACCCATCAGAGTCAAACATTGTATATCCTTTTCTTACAATTCCCTATTCTCCAATCTCTCCAAATGCTACAACTTGAGTAAGAAGGATGTATTACCAGCTTCTCTTGGGATAAATTAGTATCCCAACCATCCTCCAATCTACCCCAAACAAGCGCAGAACTCTATGGATACAGATCCATTTCAGCCCTGCTCCGAGCAGGCAGGGCAGCCTACAGCATCCAGGCCCTGGAGAGAACCCCAAATGACAGCAGAGGCCAGAGGAACCCTGCCAAAGGAAGCTGGATGAAGGGCTCTCTGGCACCGTGAGAGCCTTCTGGGCATATTCTCCTATATAAAGTGGACCTGCTCAAAACAGGAGACCTTCCCTAGGTTTGCTTTTAAATGCGCCGTCCTATTCTCTAATGCGTCTGCTCAGCGTCAGACTGTCTGGGAAAACGTGGAAGGAAAAAAAACACTTGGTTATCGGGTTAATTTATCTACGAGGCACCAAATATCAACATGCCGGCTGTGTCTGTGTGCTCTATCTTTGTCCAGGCAGCTGCCCCTCCACTGACATATGTATGGAGAGTGCCCATTGGGTGAGGGTAATGGACTGTGCCCTGCACCATCCCAGGCCCTGGGCTCCCTCCCAGCACACTAGCCCACATGCCCTTCTCCTTGTGTTTTGGGGGAAGCAAACACACGTTTCCTGGGGGGAGAGATCTAAAAAGAGTCTCTGCTTTCTTTAACATCCATCTAAAGTTATTAAGAAGCATGAAACCCCGTGTATATATTACAAATTAAATTCCTTATATGCAAGGTACCCACCAGGAATGGCTGGCCCCACAGAGGGCTGTGGATGTGATTATTGCCTGGTGTGGGGGACACAGACAGACTATGAACACCTTAGGACTGAATGATTCTGCACGGAGGCAAAAATGTTCTGAATGATAGCATGGTATTCCATTCACACTTCCATTCAGGCAGGATCCTGGGAATCTGGAGTAGTTAGCTACAAGCTCACTTCCTACTACACCTTAGCAGGTCTCTAGTTTTCCTAAAGAGTGTGCTTAATTTGTCCTTTGAAAATTAAACTCACAAAACACAATTCAGTTGTATGTATTATGCAAAAATATTTTAATTAAAAGAGCAAATTCACAAGCCTAGGCTGGATGTAGCAGGCAACAGAAGGCCCCTAAATGATGAGTTCTGGAACAATCATTGGGCGACTTGCCGTTATGTTGAAGAAATCAATTAAAGAGGTTTTTGGTGTTTTGTTAAAGTTATTTTGTAGAAAAAGTCCATTTATAATGTTTTCCTCCTTGGACACCCTACACACGTATGCCCAGTTAAGAGGTGTCCCTATATTCCATCCGTGTTGAGGTGTTGACATCTTTTACATTCACAGAGAATAACACTGTGATAGTACAACATCACTTATACCAATTTGCAGGTTGGTGACCCCTTAAGGAAGGTACAACTTGGAGCCCTGGACTTGCCCCTAAAGCACTGTGTCAGTCCTGTCATTGCCCCTTCACGAGGTAAATGGTACTAAACAAGTTAAGGTACCCCCTGCACCTCAACACCTGATCCCTGGAACTGAGATAACGGCAGCTGCCCTACTTATCTCAAAGGGACATCGATGAGATCATGGATGACCCAGCTGAGCAAGACACCGGATACTAAAAACAGCCTGGAAAGGGTCTGTCTGACCCCCAAGGTCAGACAGGGTGTGTGAGACTCTGGCGGGCTCTGGGGACGCAATGATGATCATACCCTAGGCTTTTCGGGATATGACGAGGGCTCAACAAAGTCGACTGCCAGTTTATTTTAAAAAGAAGAGAGAAAGAAAAGAAAGAGAGAGAGAGAAAGAGAGAGAGAAAGAAAGAAAGAGAGAGGAAGGAAGGAAGGGAGGAAGGAAGGAAGGAAGGAAGGAAGGAAGAAGAAGAAGGAAGGCTGGAAGGTGAAGGAAGAAGGAAAGAAAGAAAGAAAGAAAGAAAGGAAAGAAAGAAAGAAAGAAAAGAAAGAAAGAAAGAAGAAAAGAAAGAAAGAAAGAAGAAAGAAAGAAAGAAAGAAGAGAAAAGAAAGAAAGAAAGAAAGAAAGAAAGAAAGAAAGAAAGAAAGAAAGAAAGAAAGAAAGAGAAAGAAAGAAAGAGAGAGAAAGAAAGAAAGAAAGAAAGAAAGAAAGAAAGAGAAAGAAAAGAAAGAAGAAAGAAAGAAAGAAGAAGAAAGAAAGAAAGAAAGAAAGAAAAGAAAGAAAGAGAAAGAAAGAGAAAGAAAGAAAGAAAAAAGAAAGAAGAGAAAGCAGCTGCAGCCTCTCAGCACGCAGCGGAACTGCAGCCGGGTGCTGATCTGGAGAGCTTCTGCCTCTCCAGATTCACATCACCCAGACCGCGACCCGCAGGAACTGCGACGGAGACCCGCTGATGCTCGGCGGAGCAGGGAAGCCTCGGCAGGACCGCTCCGGGTGGCGCTGTTTATTTGACCTGGGTCTCTGCAGCCCACCCCTCCACCCTCACTCCCCGCACCTCCCCCGCGCCTCCACACACACACACACATTGCGAGACACACACACACACACACAGCCGGTGGGACCGAGGGTGGGACCGAGGGTTTATTTGTCCATGGGTTTGGACTCGCTTGCTCGCACAGCTTGGTGGCCCGGAGTTATCGGCCGGCAGGCGGCGGGTGCTGGAATGTTAATTGAGTGGAGCTGGTGGTGCCGAGCAGATAAGCGTCGCCAAGCAGCGTCCGGGCCACCCCGCCTGCCGTCCCGATCACCGCCGGCGCCCAGTCTCCAACCTGGAGGTGCAGCGTGTGCGCGCAGGAGGCCGCCCAGGGTATCCCCACCCGGGAATCCAGCCCCTGCGGCAGGGCAGGAGGACTTAATTGGCCTGCCACAAAAAGCCAGAAAGGAGGGTTGTGGGGAGATGTTGGAAAGAAATGGAGGCGCTGGCTGGTTTTAAAACAATGAATAAAAGGAATCTCTTCTCCTGCTCCCCTCTCCACTCCACCCATGCATGCTCTTCCTCAAACTCTTAGATTTTTGCACCGATTTTCAGGGGTTGGGAAAGAGCGCCTCTGAAGTGAACGCAAGCAAATGTTAAAATGACCCCAGGATAGCCATTTAGGAAAAAATAATATTAGATCCTTAGCTCACACCACACACCCGAATACACTCCTAATAAATTTAAATGGAAACAACAAAATTATTCAAGTCCTAGAAGAAAATATGGGTGAATTCTTCTTTAACCTCGTTGTAGAGAAAGGTTTTCTCACTATCACTCAAATCCAGAGGCAATAAAAGAAAGGTTAATACACAGGATTACTGTATTTAAAAATGCATGACAAAAAGCACTATAAAAGAAGTAAAAGAAAAAACCTTGACAAACAGGAATAAAATATTTGCAACATATAGCGCCGATGGCCAAAATCGCTGACATATAGAAAACACTTTAAAAATGATAAAAAATGGGAGAGATACAATTGAAATGTCTATATATATGTATGTGTTTTATATGTACATGCATATTATACATGTGAATGTATAGATACATACATACACATGTATCCTTAAACATATAAAAAGATGTTCTATCTCACTCATGATTAGAAAAATGCAAATTAAAACACAAGGTATTATTTTTCACCTATCAGATTGGCGAAAATTAAAACATATGATGCATTCTGTTGACCAGGCTACTACTTGGAGGCAGGCACTCCCCTACATTGCTGGTGAAATGCAAACCTGTACAACCATTCTGAAAGGGAACTTGGCAATGCCTTAATCCATTATATATGCAATTACTTTTGACCCACGATCCCACTTCTGGGAATATGCTCTGAAGATGTACCTGTAACAACTCACAAACACATAGCAACAATGTCTTTCTTATGGCTTTATTTATAATTGCAAAACACTGGAAAAATCTAAATATTCATAGGAGAGTGGTTGAAATAATTGTGGTACATTTACACAGTGAAGTACTATGCAACAGTGAAAAAGAATAAGGAAGATCTCTTTGAACCATTAGGGTGTGGTTTCCAGGATACATTGTTAAGCCAAAAAAAGCAAATTGTAAAAGAGTATCTATAAGAAGGAACGAGCCCTGGGAGCAGTCCTTTTTCTGGGCAGGGGCCTGTCGCTAGTGAGAGGGCCTTATGTGTGGGACTGCAGGTATGCCTGCCTTGTGACAGCATAAAAAAGGGTGCGCTGGTGACCAACCAATCTCTTAAAGGTAGTAATCAAATCCACATCACAGATTTTGATGATGAAAATACCATTATAAGTAAAAATGTTCTCTTTCATCAGGGGGTGAAATTAGGCACATTCATGCCACTCCACCTGATAAAGGTGTGCTGGTGACATTCTATAATGAAAGTTCACCTGTCTTCTCCCCTACTGGACTGGATCCTTTTGGAGGGTCCTGGAATGTGTGCCAGTTCTCTTTGTGTCCTCAGTGTCTTGCAAAATACCTTATAAAAGATAGGGTGACCATATGTTCTGCTTTGCCTGGAGCAATTTCGGTATATGCCTGACATCCCTGGGGATAAGCTGTGACAACAGACTCAGAGTCTTAATCTAGTCTAAGGGGATCCTGCACTCACTCTACAGATCTTAGAAACAGTATTGAAGTTTAAAGAGGGAACCCCCCAAGTCTGAAAGAAATAAGAGAAAGGGACTTTTGTTAATCATGGATGAGAAGAGATTCAATACATATTGTGCACCAAATCCATGATTGTGCAAGGTATCACACTGCATGGGAATAATTTAAAAGCCTATCTCTTGTGCAAGAATGAGATAAGATAAAAGACTGACCTCTCATTCCCTCAATGTGTTCAGAGCCTGGACCAAGCTGGCCCACGGAGATGCTCAAAACATGTTTGTGGAACTAGTACTGGTTTAAGCATTTTATTGTGTGACCTGAGTGGAGTAAGACAGGTCCACTTACCCCTGGCATGGCCATCTCCATCTTAAGAACAGAGATAACGACTTCTCCACTCATAAGGAACCAACAGGCACACACACCGTCTGGGCTGCAAGGAATACTGCCCAAGGGTCTCAGGATGCCCTAGGTTTTCTACCCTGGACGCTTGGCCTAGCTTCCTCCTTGCTTCTCCCTGATGCTCGCGCTTCTGCAAGTCGCTTCTTATGTCGCGGGGCGGTCCTTAATGTGGATGCAATTGATGCAGACGAGGTGAGATTAATGTCACTGGTTTTACTCCTAGCAGGCGACTTTCAGTGCTCCTTAGCGCTGGAGGGAGAGGAAAGAGGGGGACTCTGAGGCCCAACCTGTTTGCAGCAACATCTCAGCCACCGGAGGTGACTCGCTTGGAGGACGAGGTCTGGGCGGGAGGAGAGCACTGGGAGCTGAGACCCCACAGCGAAGGAAGAAAGACAGACTCATTCCCCGCAGCGCTGGGCGAGGTGAAGTCGACCTCTCTCTCCAGGTGGGCCCTGGGTGCACCCAGGCCTGAGCCGAGGCCACCCTTAGCGTAACTGAAGGCTTCCGTTTGCATCTCTTGAGAGGGACAAAAAGGGCTTTTCACATCCAAAATCTCTTTTGATCCTTGCAGCAAACCGAGAAAGAAAGGCAAGGCCCAGGATCTGAGAGCAGAATTTGAACTCTCAGGGGTCCTGGCGCTAAGTCTCTCCCAAGGTGTCCTTCTTTCTACACTTTCTGGAGCGCGACAGTCTGCAGCGAGAATTCCACCGCAGAATGAGGTGCTCTAGGGTCGCGACTTACTGTTTATATCTGGGATCGCCCCCAGCCCCAGCCCGGAGCGGAAGGAGTGAGCACGCTCCTACTGGAGGTCGTCTGCGGGGAAATATCCTAAATTTGCATTAACTTAGAGTCGGAGGTTGTAAATACCCACCTACCAGGCCTTAGCCTGCACCTCTGCGAGGAGGAAGATATGATAATATAACATTTCTAGAAAGTCGTGGGGTAATATGTTTTATGAGCATTAAAATATTTGATTCATTAGTATTTATGTTACATATTTATTCCGAGGAACTAATCCAAAATGTCAACGAGGATGACGACACCAAGATGTTCCCTGACCCCTAATTACGGTGTCAAAAAAAATTAGATAAAATCTAAAAGTATAAACAGTGTATTATGGTCCATCCATAATATGGACTATTATATTGCCATTTTGAAGTGCTTAATGAAGTGCTGGACATGCTTATGATGTAAATTTAAAATATACAAACTCAAATATACTTTACGAATTCGTACATACAAAAATATAGAACGAAGGAAGTGCACTCAAATAGCATCTCTGGATGGATCTTGTTTTCTTTTCAACTTTTTCTTACTTTTCATTTTTTTGCAGAGTGCACATGATAACTTTTATAATCAGAAAGGATAAAATTTAAATAAATGTATGGGTCATTGCAAGATTTCGACATCTCTGAGGACAAAGTGATGTCTCTTTCAGAAAAGAAAAGAGAGATGCTGTTTTAACAAAACCAGGGTCTGGGCACCCTGCCATCCAGGAGCTGGGCCACCTGAGGAGTCTCTTAACCTCTCTGATTGCGACTCCTCACTGGAAAAAAAAAAAAGAGGCAGCTGGAAACACTCTGAGTATAGCTTGGATGTAAAGATTAAATAATACAGTATATAAGAAAAGTTTACTTGGCTAAACCATCAAATTTGCCAACATTTTGCATGAATTATTGTGAGAATTTTTGCACCCACTAGCCTGGGGAAATAAGTCCAGCTTGTCTGGGTTTCAGGAAATAATAATGTTCAGACAGTCCTTGTAATATTGAATTAGCCTAAGAAGGTTTAGTTAAGAAACATTTGATCTGAAATCTCAAAAAGAACTCTAGTGAGATCTCATTTTTATTTAAAAATATTTTTAAGCTCTTACTGTGTTGAGACTCCTGACCCCCCAATCGAGTCGTCCCGATTGAACTGTGTAGCGTGAGAAATAGCAGTGGACGTTCATCGATGGTTTCATACACATTATCTCACTTAATTCTCACAACCATCTTCTGATGTGCATACGCTTAGCTCCACTTTTGACTAAGCCAAAGCTTAGAGAGATCATTACAATGCCCAAAGTCCACACTTGATACAAAGCAAGGCTACATCTATTGACGTCAGCTCAGTGCTCATAACCATCGTACCACACTGCCTCCCTTTACTCGGTGCTGCCTGTGTCCAAGGAACTTTTCTGATGCTCAAAACTTATCACTCCTGCGGGAGTGTGCGTTGGGGGGTAGGAGGCGTCGCGTTCATAGTCACGCTCACACGCGCTCAAGGCAACCAACTTTAGGGGAGACAGAGGGACAGAAGAAAGTAACTTGGAGACAGGAAGGGCAAGGTGAGCCCCTTTTGGCACCTTCGTGCGAGCCAAGGCTATTGCCTTCCCCCTCCCCACCTACTCGCGGGGCCTGCTAAGAGCTAGGGAGCTCCCGCAATATTGCTCCTTTGCCCTTTCTGGCTGACATGCACCAGCTGAGAAGTGGCGGATCCCGTCTCCTCAGACCCTCCTTTGGCTCTAGGTGAGACGTTTCCACCTCCGCCTAGGCCGTGGCGGGTCAAGACTCGCTCCTCCGCGGTCTAGCCTCTGCTCCCTGGAAGGAGCTCTGCCCCGCCTGCCCCCGCCCTGCACCCACGAAGACTCCAGCGTGCACCTCCATCCCGCGGTGCCCAGCTGTCTCCACTTGAATTTCCCTCTGCCACAGGAGTGGAGACTAGAGCTAAAGCTAAGCCGGAGGGACCGTCTAGGGTTGCAAAGCAAGGGCTCCAACCCGCCCCGCCTCTTCTCCCGTCCTCTAGGAAAGTCCGGGCGGACTCGGGGTTGACCTCACAAGCTTGTGCTGGCACCGTATTCACCGAGATACGAGCCTAATGCCGCACCATCTCTCCCGTTTCCCTTGCTTTTGAGAACCTTCAATAAGAACCAAATCTTCCCAGGAGGTGGCTGGGGATTGCAGAGGAATTGAAAGGGAGCGAGAAGAAAGCGCTTGGAGAGGATGGCGCTGGGCTGCCTAACACGTGGTTTCTGCGGGAGCCAATGGGAGTTGGTGGTCTCGTCCCTCGGCCCTGGTCACCAGGTGGCAGGGATGGCCCAGAGGAAGGCGCAGTCCCGGACGCTGGGCGTCTGCCCTGGACCTTCGGTCTGTGGTGCTAGCAGAGACGAGACGGAAAGCCCTGGGCGCTGCGCCTCGCGGGGGCCGGAGACACCCTGGCCTCTCTCCCTCCGCCTTCGGGATGCTGCAGAACCCTGTCACCTCCACCCCCTTCTCGGTCAAAGACATCTTGCGGCTGGAGCGCGAGCAGATTGGCCTTGAGGCCTTGCAACTCCAGGGAGCACGGAGGAGCCCGGAAAGCTCTCAGCACCTGCGACAGGTCCCAGAACCGCAAGGGTTGGTGGTTCACCACACTGGTAGGGGCGGCAGCGACAAAAGGAAGGACATGTCGGAGCCTCCTGGAGGATCCTGTGAGACGGTCACAGAGATGGTCACGGAAAGGATAGGGGAATCACGTGAGTACAAGCTCAGGTCTTGGCTCCCACGGAGAGATCATGGGGGCGGGGGTCATAACCCGTTGGCTCTTTGCGGGGCAGGCACACATCTTCTGTCTTCCCAGTTCCTAGGGCCTATCCTAATTTCCCCTTATTCGAAGAGTCTAAAAGACAGACTCAGACGCCTCTGCCACCCCCTCCAAACCCTCATTCTGCTTCACTTCCCTTAAGAAAAATAAGGTCCTGAATCTTAGAGCATCTCTATTTCCACAGCAGCCTGTCCTCATACGCCCACGAACACATCATCACACTCACAACCACAGTCCCAGGAACTATAGCTTCTCTTTCTCACAGCGAAACCCGCTACACTATCTTAGCTGTACTGGGTCACCGCCCGTCTTCCCTGCCACCCCTGAGCCTCTCTACCCTAACCCAAAGCGTAGCCATCAAAGCAGCAGGGCCCTTTGGGAGAGAAGACTCTGAGAGCTCTGGTGTCAGTCCCGGCTGGCCCTTTCTTGGGACTGGCTAAGTGGCCTGGCCATCCAGGTAAATCTTTTGACCGGCTCCTCGTCTCGAGAATGAGAGGTGGCGACCAGACCAGGTGGTGTCTGAGTCCCCGGGCGGGCCCTCCGCGTCTGGGAGCACAGTTAAGGGCAGCTCGGTTTTTGGCTGCTCTGGGTGGCGGCTCCGCGGAGTCTTGGCGCGGAACATTCAATCCAATGACACACTTCAGATCCCTGGAAAACGCCTGTGCGCTTTGGGGAAAAACTAAACGAGTTCTAAAGACATTCTGGGGATGAAAAAGCCATTCTTCCTTTCGCCCAACCTCTGCACCTGGGTTCGCAGCCTCCACGTGGTTCTGGGGACCCCCATGAGGCGCCTCGCTGGTCGTGTCTCCTTTACCAGGCGGTGCCACGGTCCCTCCATCAAGGCGTAAATTAAGGACGCTAGTTCGGAGTTATTCATCGATTTGCAAGCTGGTTATTCACCTATTCCAGAGACTGAGAATATTAATCTGTGCTGTATTCGCAAAGAAGCTGGTGAGTTATCTGCAGCGAACTCTAACCACTAAACTCGCTCTACATTGCTCAGTCAATTCGGCGTTCACTTCGGCCTTGGCGAGAAAGAGACTCGTTCCTCTGACCCCTGCTGTCCCCTCGCAGTCTAAGGCAGCGTGTCTCCTGCGGCTGCCATAGACACCGAGAAGGGCCGGAGCCGGACTCCGAGAACTAAGCCCAGGGAGCGGAAGCGATCCGGCGGGGAAAGGACCTTTCTGGTGGCATTGATGCGCCTCATCTGTCCTCAGCCGATGCACCTTGCTTTCTGAGACGCGGGGGGTGGAGGGTGGGGTTCTGGATTGTGAGCGGGAGAGCGCGGGGTGCTGGCACTGAAGGTCAGTCGTTACTTTTCTATTTGCTAAGAAAAAAAAAACCCTCGTCTCTATTTTTCCTCTTTGCGAAGAGAGATATCCTCAGTTTTTCTGAGCTCAGGCTTCTCTGAAGGAAGTTTTATTTCTTCAAACTTTAAATGCCAAGCAGCTCATCCTCCAGGAGACTTTGCCAGCGCGGGACTTAGAGTCGGGTTCCAACCCGCACCAACTCTAATTAGGCCTGTCCCGCTCGGCCTCGCCACTAACTTGCATCCCCGGCATGTTCCCGGTTTTCTCCTGGCGTGAGTTTCAACGACACTTCAGCGTTTCCTGTCTACTCGCCCTTGGGTGAAAACAGAGCTTCAGTGGAGACAGGATGCAGGTGGGAAGAAGGGCAGGAAGGTTGCATCTTGGCAGGCTCCGAGCACACCGTCAGCAGCCAGGGGCCTTCAACCCTGTTTTAACTGGTTGAGTCCAAGGCATCTGCCTGTGCGCGGCAAGGGAGCTACCCCAGGGGAGGAGGATGTCAGTGCGAAGCCAACGCACCCGCTTGCCACGGAGACGTCAAAGGAGAAAGAGGCAACTTTATAAAAAGCTAAATGTGGATCTTAACTTTGCATATCCCTCCAAGAGAACTTTACTTTCCAAGCCAAGAGTCAGGAGTCAGAAAATATTTTCTTATATTTTATTTTGTTAATTTGGATTACAGAGCCTCCCTTCCAAAAAATATGGGACCGGTCCCTGGTGCCTGTGTAGCACTTGATGACCAAGAAAGACAAGGGTGTGTGTCAAGGTGGATGAAGGTGGGAGTCGCTCGAGACTCCTCGCTTGGAGCCAAGCATCCCGCGATAGGCGCGGGATCACGATGGATGACCAGGCAGGCAGGCGCCTTCCTGCAAGCATGTCACCGAGGTGCCTGTTTCCCTTCTCTCCTTCTCCCTCTCAATTTTTTCCATCTCTCTCCCCTTCCCTCTCTTCTCTCTCTGTCCACCAAGGGCAAAGTCAGCCCCCACCTGTGATTCTCACAGCAAAAGCTCCCCCAATCTCGACCACACTTTGGAATTGAAATCGCAGCGAACCGCCTCCACGCCACCACCCATACACAGACACTCTAAGAAGAAAATAAAGCTTAGACTATCGATCGAGAATCTACCTTTTGGAAAATGGTCGTACAACGGGGACCGTAGAGTGCCACAATTTATTATGTTCCAGCAGGTACAAAAGCGACAGTTTGGGGGAAAGGAACCTTCTGACCGGCCTGGGGAAGAGCTCAGCAGAAGAGAGAAGGGGGCGCGAACTGGAGGCTATCCGGGGGAGGAGGGGTGTCTTGAAAATAGTGTAAGAATGGCTCAGGTGAGCCTTAGGCAGGGCCCTGACGGTGTTCCTTCCTGTGCTTTTAGAGCCTGGCCTCCTCGGCGGGACCCGGGGACCAGAACGCCGCGCTGGAAGCAGCGGCGACCGCACGCGCGGTGAGCGCGCGGAGCCGCCCAAAGAGCGGCAGCGGCGGAGGCCGCGCGTGCTCTTCTCGCAGGCGCAGGTGCTGGCGCTGGAGCGGCGCTTCAAGCAGCAGCGGTACCTGTCCGCGCCGGAGCGCGAGCACTTGGCCAGCGCGCTGCAGCTCACGTCTACTCAGGTCAAGATCTGGTTCCAGAACCGGCGCTACAAGTGCAAGAGACAGCGCCAGGACAAGTCCTTAGAACTGGCGAGCCACCCCCTGGCGCCGCGCCGGGTGGCGGTGCCGGTGCTGGTGCGGGACGGGAAGCCCTGCCTAGGCCCTGGCGCGCCAGCCTTCCCGGGTCCCTACGGCGTGGTCACAGGGCCCTATTCCTGTTACAGCGGCTACGCGGGAGCTCCCTACGGCGCCGGCTACGGCGGAGGCTACGGGAGCGCGCCTCCGGGCCCCGCGCCGCCCGCGCCCCTGGCCAGCGCGGGTTTCCGCGGGGGTGGCTCGAGCGCCAGCCCACCGGGCCATCTGCCCGCCTCGCTGCAGGGTGTCCGGGCCTGGTGAGGCGCCCTGGCTCGGACACACCCACCAAGCCCAGGGTCTCCTTCCCTGCTCCCTGCCAACCGGTCAGCGGTCAGGATGATAGGCCGCTGCAGTGGAAGGAAGTCTCCCTCGAGTGATCCCTGGGACTGAGAATTGCCCTCGACGAGCCTTCCAGCTAAAGATCCTGGGGACGTTCTTCCCCTGAGAGAAAGAACACGGCCAGCAGCCCACGAAGCAGCCCTGGGGGAGGAAAGCTGAGGGTGGCCAGCAGTTTTGGGTATCGAGACTGTACTGAGGCAGGTGACTTTGTAGGCCTTAAACCCAGGGCTGAGAGGCCCTTTAATTTATGTACAACAGCCTCGGGCATTGCGGGGTGACTCTGGTGCTTCGGGGGAAGCGCTCTAGAGGGCCTCGATCATCCAATTAAGGGCAACGGGTGAGGTGAAGAATGCGGAAGAGAGACGAGTGTGGGACAGCGGGTGAAGAGCTGAGAAGTGGAGGACCAGGGTTAGGAAGAGGGACGGTTATTGGATTTAATCCCGCCCGCGTCAAGGCTGCGCTCCTAGGAACTCCAGATTAATCCAGTGTGGTGCTCTTTTCTGGGGCTATAATCGCTCCCCAGGAAGTATCCTCTGGTTCTTCCCTCCTCGCATCAGTGCATTTTATCTGTTATTTACAGCTCAGCATCTTGAGGGAATATACGAAATATATTTGTGTGCGTTCGCATGTGTGTAGGCCATTAGAATTTATCCACCTCTCAGGTACCTCCGAACAACTGCAAATTAAAGTAAAAACAAAACTCAGAAGTTCTGAGTCCTCAGTACATACAGACTCCCTAGGGAGACACAACAGATCCAGCCCTGGAGGTAGGTTACCTGATTTCCTCTCTCCCCCTCCGTCTCCCTCTGTAGATTTTCTTTCAGATTATAATAGATTTCTAAGTTCTGAATCAGGGAAGGGGGCCTCCAATTGTCCATAAATCCTAACACGCTGAGAACAGAGGCTGAACTTAAGGGGAAACTATGACTCCCCGGACCCAGATACGTCGGAAGTCATACAAACCAAAGACTGAAAACAAACTCATTTTTATTAATGGGAACATGAGATTTGTCTTTAGCAAGCACTAGGAGGAAAATCAGGCTTGTTTTTTTGGGGGGGGTGGGGGAATGGGATAACATTTTTGGAAATGAAAACTCTGGTTCTTTGTTCTCTAGACCACTAACTTGCCAAAAATTGAATTCTATTATTTAATAACCTGCAATATTTAATTAAAATGCACCGGCAGTGCATTTTCTCATTTTTAAATGTGCCCTGGTTGTTTTTACTAATGTAGGAAACAGACTTCTTGGTCCTATGTAAACTATATCTGTTTTACATAGCTTATATCTCTTAAAGTTTGTATGTTTAAGCTTAAAATGTGAGTAATTATTCACATTTTTTCTTACTATCATTTCCTTACATTTTCTCTCCTTTTTGTTTTCATCCCCTTTCTCTTTTATTTCTCCATTTTGACTACTGTTAAAAATTACCCCCCAAGTGTCTTTCCATTATAGTTAATGTGCCTCTGGGATTTAAAAAAAAATGCAGTATGTATACTTTAAATTCAGAAATCTCAAAAAAAATATTCTGTGGTCAATTAAGCTAAGAAAATAACAGGGATTACAGCTTAAATTTCCATCATGAGAAAACAGTCTTTTTTGACTCCAGGAGGGTGTATTCCACATAAGAGGAAAAGTTGCCAGTGGACACTGGCCTTAGATTCATGATAGTTGAGTTTAAGTTCAATGCTGCCACTGAGTAAACCATCTGTCTGGCCCTTAGTTCTTGAGTGAGTTGTATTAAATTTTTCCAAGATCAGAGTCTAAAATACTGTATGTTAAATTTTAAAAATCCTTTGTCACTGTCCTTTGGGTAAGGTCCTTATGCTGGAAATATACATTGTCGTACTTGGCACAGAGTAGGAAATAAATATAGTCCCCTCACCCTCCTACCAGCCTCTAACATAGGACAGGACCTCGGAAGCAGTTACCAGACATGCGATGCACTGAACACGTTTTGTACCACATGGAAAAGCACGGGAGCCATGGTGTGCTCAAGGCTGTGAGTGAAGGGGAACAAGACTTAGACCATTAATCAGTAATTCAGTCATCACTGAACATTTCTGCTAGGGACACAGGAGAAAATAAGATTTGGTTGTCGCCCTTGAAGAATTTATTATCTGACTGGATACCAGAGGCTAACAGGAAAAAGGTATCTAAAAATACAAGGTGGTATATACTGTCTGTCAAGTAGGACAGACAATAAGCTCTCTAGAAATAAAACAACATCCAGTGGGAGCTGGAGTGCTTACAGAAGGTGCTTAGAGGATGTGGATTAAGCCTGGTGATTAGAGTGAAAATGGCTCTAGTTACTGGGAGAGGTTCTGGGAAAGGTCTAGGACTTAGGGATGGAGAAAAGTAAATGGGCATGTACTGAAGCCAGAATCATATTTTATAGCAGTCTGAGGTACCACTCGAGGCCAGCTTTTGAGAATTCATAAACTGTCTTCAGTTGGCCAAAGGAGGGGTGTGAGGCTGGAGGGAGTATCGATTTCATATACACCCAGGATCACTTTAGATGTTCCACTGATACGTGACATTTTCTGTTTCGCTCCCAGACACTGTAGCATCCACATTTGCTGGTCTAAACAAAACAAAACAAAACAAAACAAATAAACCTATAACAAAAGCTTGTCCATGTGTGCTCCATGTGGATTTTTCTTCAGAGGAGAGCATGCGAGTTTGAGATTCACAGGATGATTTCTTTCCAAAAGGAAAGAAAAGAGAAGGGAAACTCTCTTCTCCCGTCTCCCCGCTTTCTGCCTGTCAGGATCACTTTGACACGCATCCCTCTCCCCACGCTCATCAAGCCCACCTCCAGCTGCCCATCTTCCGTTCAGTAATCTCTCCTTTGCACTGAAAGCTGCCTTTTGTGTGTATGTGTGTCTCACCGACCGCAGCTTATCCGAGGCCTGGCTTTCACCAGGCAGCCGTTCTGTAAGCAATCAGCCTCTTATCTGCATCGTTCAGTCCCATCACTCCAGTCACCTCTTAATGTTCACAAGTTCCCCAAATGGGAAGTAATTGACCTCTAAACAAAACAAAAAAGCTCTCAGAGAGATAGCAGAGGTTCCTTTCCTGACTGTCCCAGGGCTAGGGGTCTCACCTAGGCCAGGTGGATAAGTCAATAAAAATGCAGACTTCTTGGCTCCCTGTCTTTCCTTTACCCGCCTCCCAGCCCCTTGAGCCAGCTTTATCCTGATACCATCTGCAAATCAGATGGAGCGAGAGTTGAACTAGGTTTCAGAGTTGCCAGAGATTTCTGGTATTTGTTTTTTGTAATTTTATCATTATGATAATGTAACTTTGGGGGACACACTGAAATCTTTTAAAATTTCATTTGAAGAGTGTTTCTAATCCTCAGAGTTTATACCAGCTCTTTCTTATATCAGCCCACTAACTTGCCCTTTTTCTTCGTCACAAAACAAGGGAATTCCCAGGGGTAAAAGCTCCCAGCCACACATGACACACCACCTTTGCATGAAGAGGCTTCTTCAGAGAGGGGGAAGGTGGTGGAGGAACACTGAGCTAAGAGCCGTTGGGCCTCATTCTAGTCCCGGTCTGACTAATGACACCACGTGACCTTTCTTGAGCAAGACTTGTAACTTCTCTGGGCTTCAGTTTCCTATTTATAAAATCAAGGCGGTAGCTCTCTAAGCTACTATTCTAATTTGGGGTGGCTCCCTGTTGATTTCAGATGCCATTATGTTGTTTAAATTGTAGGATGGATCGTATATCATCCAAAAGACTACCTAAAACATGTATGTGTGATTTAGAGAATGACTGTAAAGTGAACACGGCTATAACCTCCTCTCAAGGCAAGAAACAGGGAGTGCCAAATCCCCAGCAGCCCTTCGCCCATGTCCTTCTCAAAACGCAAACCCTTTCCTCCTTCCTTCCCTAAAGGAGAAACCTCAGAAGTCAGCTATTCTGACTTCTGAGAATAATTTGCAGGCTTCTCTTTGTGGATTTACCCCTATGAACACAGCCCTCAATGATATGGTTTAATTTTGCCTGACTGTGAATGTTACAAATAGAATCTTACTGTACTTCTTCTCTTGTGACTTGCTTCTTTTATTCAACTTGACACTTGTGAGATTTATCCATGTGGTTGTGTAGAGCTTTAGTTTGCTCATTTTTATTGCCACATTGTACCCCATTGAACGCACGTACCTCAGTGTATGTATTTACCGAAAATGCAGGTAGTTTCCAACTGTAACAAAGAAGGCTGCTAGCAGTACCTATCCCACTGGCACAGCTACATTCTCTGGCTGGAGTTTGTTCTGGCCTCTGTGAACTGATTTCCATAGCAGGGATTCATTCTTTGACAGATTTCTATTTATTAACAAATAGCCTTACACGTACACCCTTTTAACTAGTATATCATTTTATTGTGTGCTCACCACCTCCATTTGAGGCAGAGTATACTACTGTTTCCGTTCACAGAAAGAGTCCAAGGGCCAGAAAGTTAGTTAGATGGCCACGTTGTGAGTTAGTGACAGAACTGGGGCTACACCCTGGACCCTCTGCTCTCTGGCCCTGGGTTACTTCCACTGGACACTCAACAGAAAGTTCAAGTCCTGACACAAATCAGGTGACTACTGAGTGACACTGTTTTCTTTATTTCCTGAGAGAAAAATGTATAAGCGGAGTAGTTGTCTTTTGGAAGGCATCAGGAGGGGATAAGTAGGGAGCAAGATGCCAGAGAGGGTGGGAGGTGGATGGGAGAGATAGGACTTCACCTGAGGACACTTGTGGACAATATGTAAGACTCAGAATATGTAAGGACTCTGGCTTTCGCATACCCCTCGCCCATTCTTGTCAACATTTTTCTTTGTACTTGGAACCTCTGAAGACTCTGATTCGTGCTTTCAGACGGCCAACCCTTGAGAGCAGGGAGAATTCAGCCCTGAGCCATTTCTCCTCCCCCCACCGTGGGGAGAGAGCTTCATGGGAAGTCGCTCTGCTTCCTCCCTGATTCTGTTTAGGCTCCAGCAAGTCCCCTCACCCTCAACCTGAGAGAAGGATGTGGTCTTAGTGACACAGTCCAGATTCTACTCTAAGAAAAGCAAATATGCCCAATAGCCTGGCCACAAGCCTCAGAGCACTTTCTAACTGAGTCCCCGTGGGGCCATCCTATAAGCTGGTCTCAGTCAAATTTAATTCCTTCTCATCCATGCCTCAGTGACTCCTGCTCCCTCCTGTCACCACACAGCTTAATTGCCTGAAACCCTAGGGCCCCGGAAATTAGAATCCAAAGTTAGACTTGAGTGAGCCAAAGGTAAACCTTCCTTTGATGACTCCTGTCTCCAGTGCTACTGTGAGCCACCTGGTACCTCCCCTGGACGTTCCCCATGGGTCGGGTCCCCCGATACCTGCTCCTGGACCATCTTGGACTTCCCCATTATAATGCATTTATTCTCCATGCTGTCGTCCCTTCTAACCAACCAGCCTCATGTCTGTCTCAGACCCCAGTGTGTGTCTGACATGCCCTGTGCCTGTCAGGGATCAGGGGCTTAATACCATTTGTTGAATGATTAAATGAGTGAATGGTTGCCGTCTGGCTTCTTTGCATGGCCCCACGAAGTCTGCATTAAAAACCTCGGCTCCCCGCTGGCTCCTCGGTCATCAGAATCCTCTGGAAGAAAGTCCTCCTACGTGTGGGTAGGGATCTGGCTCCTGGCAGGGCTGATCTGAGCCCTGATAACAGAACCCTAAGAATTTCTGTCAGCCAGTGGTTATGGCCATGGTGAAAAAAAAAATCCTCTGTTTTATTCTTCCAGCCATTTTCCTGTAGGTTGACTTAACTTTAATTAGCAAGTATTAAGAAACATTGAACATTGTGGGGAATATAAGAGCAATATCACTTAAAAATATTTATGGATCAAGAAAGATATAAGGATGCAGAAGTCAGAGTCCTTGTATTCAAGGTTATAGAACCATGAGTAAGACAAGCAAAATATACTACGGGGAAAACTAGAAAAGGTACACTGTAAACATAAAAATCGCTCATCAGTTAATTGAACATCCACGCTATGGTTTCTACGCAGAAGATGCTTATAACGAACGGGAAGACATGTGACAGAGACTTCTAGCTATCATCCTATATTCATTCGCCCCTTTATTCTTTAGCAATATAACTCCAGAGTTTTAGTTAAGCACACAGCCCTCCAACTAAAGATTATATTTCCCAGACTCCTTTGCAGCTAGGGGAGACCAAGTAACTAAGTTCTGGCAAAAGAGATGTAAGCAGTACTGATGGGTGTGTAAGTTCCAGGACACAGACTTAAATGGTAAGGACCTTCCCTCTACTTCCCTTCTCTTCCTGCTATTGGCTGGAATACAGATGAAATGGTGGGAGCAATAGCAGCTATCTTAGACTATGACAGAGCAACAGGATGGAAGAAGCCTAGGTCTCCAGCACTATGAAATCACCTTATTAGCTTTGTTCTGCTTACATGTCAACTATTATATGAGAGAAAAATAAACATCTGCCTTGTCTAAGCCATTGTTATTTTAGCCTTCGTTGTGACAGCTGAATGTGTGTCTCAACTAACAGAGCACACAGGCAAATAATTAGAAGATCAGCTAATGCATGTATAATAGATGTTTAGAAGAGAAAACCAAGCCAACATAATCTGAGAAAACACCATCAAAGAGAAGGAGATTGAGACAAGCCCATTGCAAGGGTAAATCAATTTGGATGGGGGGAGGGGAAGACAGGGGAATCCACACAGAGGGATGTAAAGAGGAGTATGCAGCCCAAAGTGTATGGGAGCCAGGGACTCTGTGTGAGGTGACATTAAAGACAGCAGTCTGGCTGTGTCCACAGTCAGTGTTCTATTTGTCTGCCCTCTCCCCACCTGCTGTCACTTATTCTGAAGCCTTAACTACCATTCTATGCAAGTAACTCCCAAATCCCACACCTAGAGCTCCACGCAACCCTCCATCTTGAATTCCAGATCCAAATTGCCTGTTACCTCCTGGACATCTCTGTTTGAATATTCCCCAGACACCTTAAGCTAAAACGGAGCCCATCTCTCTCCACGTTGCTCCTGCCAAACCTCCTCCACTTTCCATATTCCCTCTCTTGTGCATACTGCTCCATCCTGCCTGTGACCCAGGCTGACACTCCACCGTCTTATTTCACGCTTTCCTCATCCCTACTTGTCCTATTTTAGGTACTCACGGCTACTAAGTTAAGTCATCATCCCATGCTTGCCTTCTAACGGGTCTCCCTATCTCCTCTCTCTTTGGCCCAGGCTATTTCTTATGTTTGGGCTCAAAAATATATACATATACATTGTATATTTCTTAATGGAAACACTTAAAACACAGCCTCCGTTCTTTAACTCAATACATGAGATTCTTCAGAATTTGACTCCATTACATTTTCAGCCTCATTTCCTGCTGGTTCCTCCACGTACCTTCTGCTACAGTCAGCCACCTACACTTGCTCTCCTAAGCAAGCTAGGCACGGCTCTCCTTCTGAGGCCCAGCTCAAAAGCCACCTCCCGTAGGAAGTCTTCCCTGAGCTACGGGGTCAGGGTCTCTGGTCAGGACGTTCTGGGCTCTCACATATTTCACATTTGGATTGTAGTTGGTTGTTTCTTTCATTGTTCCCTAATAAGAGCATGAGCCTCTTGATTGAAGAAATACATTTTCCCTGATTTTCTTTATCTTTATAAATTCTCTTTGAAGAATAACATATATAGAAAAAAGTGTATGAATAGTTGATGTATACCTCAAATTAATTTCACAGAGTGAGTTTCTCACGTAATCAGCACCCCAGTCATGAGATAGGATGTTAACACCCCACCACCAGCAGCTCTCTTGTATCCTCTTGCTGTCACCCACCCCTAAGGAAGCTACAAGCTTGACTTCTAACACCATAGATTAACTTAGCCCGTTTTTGAACTTGATCTAAATGGAATCATATGGTATGTGTCCTTTTGTCTGGTTTCCTTCACTCAACATGATGTCTGCGAGATGCATCCATGTAGTGGGTGGCTGCAGTTTGTTCACTCTTCTTGTTCGGTTTTCCGTGGGATTTCACAGGGGATTTGTCTAGTTGCTCTGGATGGGCGTTTGGGCTGTTTCCACTTTGAGGCTGTTATAATTAGTGCTTCCATGAACATTCTATTTTTTTAATGTTTATGAGAGTTTGTTTGAGCCCAAACCGAGACAATTACCATAAGCAGATCTCAAAGGCTCCTGCACGAACATTCTTGCACACGTCTTGTGGTGAACAAATGAGCACATTTCTGTTGAGTATTTTCAAAGCTGGAAATTCTGGGTTGTGAAGAGTGCACGTGGCCAGGTTTAGTAGATCCTACTATTTATCCAAAGTAGTTGTGTTAAGTTACAGTTCTCCTAGGGGCGTTTGAGAGCTCTGGGTCCCCCATCTTCTTACCGCCCCTTGTCAGTTTTCCTTCTACCTCTCCCTTCTCCCACTTCCTTGTCCAGAACACGACAACGCAGGCAGGTAAGGCGCGCTCCACGAATATTTACATCATTGTGCTGCTGAGTGGGACCTTGGAGGAGCAGTGCCTAGTCAGTGCACAGGGAAAAGTAACGACTGTTTATTAAGCTCACACTAAGTGCTCGGTACTTGACTTGCCTTACATCATTTAATCACCCTAAATACTTTCTAAATTCTAGAGTCCAACGAGTCCAACCAACTCCCAAACTAGGAAACAGAGGCTCAGAGTGATTAAGAAAGCTATCCCCAATCATCACCACGAAGGACAGAGGTAGAAGTTTAACCTCTAAAGTTCCTTTACTTTTCATTATATTCTGTTGCCGTTTCATATATAACACAGGCTGCTGCTCCTTGCTGTCATTTAACTATCTAAACACACAGCTATGTTTGCTCACGACCGAGCATCCAACGTGTGCTCTCTGACTGGCTTTGACATCTTTCTGATCCTAATATTTCAATCCCAACCTCAGAGAGAGTCATCAGAGGGGAAAGGTCTGGCCTAACGAGTACCTTCAGATGTTTGAAACGTAAGAGATCCCAGAGATTCCCATGGGGCCTGCTCTACACCCAGGGGCATCTACGTTCAGAATCAGTCCTTTAAACACATTAGACAGAAGTATTAGGTGTAACCCCAGAACATCTGGGTGGGAGATAACTGCACCAAGGGTCTAACCCGCAGACATTTCTTGCAGAATTGAAACTGCCCACCAGGGGACACCATTGCCTCCGGTTTCCCAGTGTGGGGGAAAAAGGGAATTCCCCAAATTCCTTGGGACTCCACCCAAAGCCTTTGCTTTTGGTTTTGAACAATGTTTCAGATTTGTTTTTCAGGTCAAGCCCTTTGCCTTCCTGTTTGGATATTGACATTAGGAGTGGACAGAAGGAGACAGTGAATCAATCAATAGATTAAGGCCTCGTAGACACCAGCCATTGGCCGTGGTTTCAGTGTGACAAATACTAACGATAATACTAGCGATGCTGGTGGATACAAGATGCACGGGATGCATTCCAGAGCACCAATGTCCTCCATAAACACTGTCTCATTTAATCACCATATTCGAAAGTATTATTCTCACACAGCCAAAGAAACGAGGGAAAATGAGAGCCCTACCCGAGGTCACACAGTTTGTAAGGGTCTGAATGTAAACCCACTGACCCTGTTTACAAATCCTCTGTCCTGGTTTGAACTTGTGCATCGAAACTATACTGTCGGGATGTAGGATACCAACTCTGAAGGGCTGGTAAAGCAAGCACTGCTAGTGAATTAGCCTGCCACGCTGCCCTCCCTCACATCACCTCTCCAGGCTCTCATTCAAACAGCCTCAAGGAAAAGTGATACGATCAGCTCCTTCACATTGAACTGTTCTGGACTCAGAGCAGAGGTTCGTGACTATTACTGAGTTGAGGACTGCTTTGAGAATCAATATAATTCCGTCTACTGGATTCAGGCTTAGTCCTGCCACGGACCAGCTCAGCGATGGAGGATGAGTTACTTCATCTCTCGTGGCTTCTCCTACATCTTGAGTGAAACAGAGTTAAACCAGTGGTTGTCTGTGACTCTCTGGGTTGTAAGTGACAGGAACCCAACTCACACCATCATGAGAGACCTACCTGGGGTCACACAGTTTGTAAGGGTCTGAATGTAAGGGTCTGGTTGTAAGTGACAGGAACCCAACTCACACTTTCAAAGCACTGTCTTGGCCCACCTAGCTGGAGGGCAGGAAGGCTGAAACCAAAGCTCATCATCCGGTGTCTCCCACCCACCTCTCAGCTCTGCTTCTCTCGGAGCAGTCAGCTTTACTATCTCAGGCTGGCTGAAACCACAACCAGCCACAGAGCCACTGGAAGCTCAGAATCATGTCCTTCCAGCTCCATAACCAGAGATGAAATGACATTCTCCTGGCTGCTCCAGGTTGCAAAGCTAAGTCATCTTCTCCTCAGTGTGTAATGAGCACCAGGCGACATGACTGAGATGCAAATGCTTTTGAAAAGTCAACCTCAGCTGCCAAATACCTCCTTCTTGAGGGCTCTACTGCCCCGGGCAGTTCACATGCTGGTAACCCTCACGTCAATATCTCAGCAGTTACTTACAAGAGTGGGACTTTCAGGGGAGAGGGGTGACGCAGCACAGTATGTTTACACCCTTTCTTTCTAGGCACAGCCACGGTGCAAGGAGGGTGCCCCCAGGTGTCAAACACCCCATAAATCTAAAGAAAGTGACCCAAACTGATCCCCCCAGGACAGGTATCACTTTGTATCATTTCATTCTGTCTCTGAAGGTTATATTATCATCTCTGAGGCAACAAATAGAAAACAGAGGCAATGAAGACATCCCCATAACAGAAGGCCCACCACCAACGTTGACTTCGTGTTGTGTGACCTCTCTTGATTTGGTCTCTTATCAGCATCCCAGTGGACTGTGGAGCTTGTAACCTGCCATCCTCTCATGGAATCTCATTAATCTTGGCCCTTTAATAGCAGCATCTCTTATCCTAGAGATGAAGGCATAAGGCGGCCCCTTGGGCTTTTGTACTATGCTACCTGATAGAGTAATAACCTCCTGGCCAAGGCTGGGATTCACCTGGAGGCCTGAGCCCGGGCTGTAAGCAATCGCAATTGAACAGTGATGCCGAAGGGCCATAAGAGGAAAAGAAAGACGTGACTCTGCCCAGGAAGATCAAAATTGTCAGAGGGTGATGTGCATCAACACCAGTCCGTAACCATCGGCCTCGGCATGCACGCACACTCACTGTCCCTGGGGCAGCGAGGGACACCCTAAAGCCATCTGCACCGGCATCTGAGTCCGTAGCAGTCTGCCCGCTGCCCAAGCCTTTGTTTTGACCTGACTTTCCTCTGCGTACAGGTGGTAGGCAGGGAGCACAGACACCAGGACCCACTTTGGTTCCACACCTTCCACAGAAGCCTCTGCTCTTAGGATGCCTGCTTCTCCTCCCCTTCAGCCACTCCCCTCACGTCAGCTCCCAAAGTGAAGTTAACAGAGTCCCAACCGGCAGGACAACTGTGTATCCAGAGGTAATCTGTCCAGAACTCACTCACCCAGCAATGCTACTGAGGCGGAAACTGACTTCATACAAATCCCTTCTTGCTCCTCCAGCATCCTCAGCTTCGAGGTTGGATGGTGGCACTGTTGACCTCATGGAAAGTGACATGACCAACTGGGGGGCAAGGGACAATGCTGGCTGGAGCTCTCCTTGGTCTGGACACTCACCCGAGTACTTCACATACATGACCCCATTTGATCTGCAGGACATTTCTTCACAGCAGCCAGATGTTGCCATTCTCTCTTACCAGAGGAGGTAACTTAGGCCTCTGGGGCAGAACTGGGGTTTTAAACTTGGCCTCTTGGAGCCCAAAGGCCGCCCTGTAGCCCCCACACGAGCTGTTCTTTAGCGACATCTCCTGCGAAGGCTCACCTTCTCTCACTGTCCTGGGGCAGCCTCAGAACTGGCCATCACTTCCACAAGCACTGTCTTTCTAAAACACACATTTGACTATATCATTTCTCTCTGCTCCAAATTCCCCACGGCCCCTGAGAGGCCTGTGTGTGGTGGTGGAGGCTGCGTCCCTTACCAGGCAGCCTCTCCTTTCTCCTCTCTGCCTACTCCGACCCTGTCCGTGTGTCTAGGCCAACACTGAGACAAATAGATGCTGGGTGTGTGTGGAGGGGAGAGGTCACCAGCTCCTTGCACTTGCTCAGTGGCTGCAGATTCGCCTTTATCTGTCATGTATTTGGTGTCCATGTAAAATTTCATCTGCAGCTCACATACTAATATGTAATTATATATTATAACGATATAACGATAATAGCATGATGAACAGCATCCAGCCCGTCCTCCTACTTGTACAGCTGAGAATTCCTACAGCACTCGCCTTCTGCTATTGCTGTAACACCCAGGGCATCTCACCCGCTGCAAGTTTAATCGTCTTTTCCTGGAGATGTCTGTCTACTCAACTAGAGTCTAAATTCCTCTTGGGCCAGGACCTGGTCTCACATTTGGTTATCTCCAGGGACTAACAATGTTAAGAAATGGTTATTTATTGTGACTATTTTCTGTTTAAGATATTTCCCTAAAGACATAAAACAACGCAGCTACAGCGAAAGCCCCACTCCGATCCTTCTCTCCTCACTCCTCTCCAAAGGGAACCGTTCCCCCAAGTTAGTCTGAGTCATTTCTCCGCATTTTTTTTTATTGCACGTAAATGCATCTTATGCTATGTAATCTACTGTTTCCTGAGTTTCGATGGGTCATCTCAGAGACACATAAGATGAAGGCTGCCTTTCCATGTGCATCTTATTTTCCAGTTGGACTTTAAGTTCATCGAGGGCAAACAGCATGTTCTCTAACTCCCATAAACATACATTCTTTTCCCAATTTATGTCACATGCTGACTCCAGAGACAATTTTTATTCCTGCCTCAAGGATGTGGTGTTGTCTTCTCTGTGGGGACCCCGGCCGGGAGTGACACCAGCAAAAAGCAGCATCTCTTGTTGATGACGGTTAAACGAGCCAGATTAGAGCCAGCCTTGTCACTTATTAGCTGGGTGGCTGAAGCGAAGTTTGGCAACTTCTCTGTGCCTCGGTTTCTTCTTCTGTAAATAGGGGGTACAACAGTAACTATTCTAGACTTTTTTTGTGTGAAGACTAATTGAGTTAATCTAAGAAAAATATTTAACCAGCACATTTAAGTGTCCAGTATTAGTTACTATTGTTTTTGTGAAAAGTCAAAGATTTCTGTATCACTAAAATTCACTAAAAGACCCATTTTTGTCTACGGTCATGCCACCCTGAACAAGTCCTATCCCTCCTGATCTCAGAAGCTAAGCAGGGTCAGGCCTGGTTGGTACTTGGATGGGAGACCACCTAGGAAGACCAGGTGCTGTAGGCGTAAACAAAATAAAAATAAAAAATAAGGGATCATAAGCTGACAAGGTCCTTGTAATCTGTGAGGTCAACCAAGGATTGTCTCGCCTAAAAAAATAAAATAAAATAAAAAGACCTATTTCATGAAATGCTAGCTCGCCCTAAAATGGCTGGATATTAAATGAGTCTACCTCTTCCCTCATCGCTGAGCCCTCCCTGGAGCGGATAAGTGTGTCTGTCCAGACCAGGTATCTCACCTGGCCTCTTTCTTCTTCTGTTCTGGGATTCTCCACCCCCGGCCACTCGGTGCTTTTTTTCCTGCTCAGAATGAGATGGCGCCCAATGGTTTCTGTCCCTGTGTAAGGGACACAGCCATCAGGAATGTGCTGGGCCCGCCATACCCGCTGGGCTGGCTTCCCAGGGGCCTTGAGCAGAGCTCGGCAGTGAGAGGCCAGGTCCCCACCGCCCAGCCTTGTCTCTCAGACCACCTGGTTCAGCCGGACTCCTCCTGCCACCCTGCTTCACCCCTGCCTTGCTTTCCCCACGCCTCCTCGAGCTGGGTTCCTCCTGTCCAGAGGTCTCCGGGGAAGAAGCAGTGTCCTCTTGATTGGACCCATCAGTTTTTCTACTTATCAATAGCTACCTGCTGGTTCTGACCAGAGGATACATGAACAGGTGTTTTTAAAAGGCCTTAACATGCCCGTTGATATGTCATAGAAATAAAACCCTGGCCATGGGATTTCAGCTGTGCCTGTAACATTTGATTTCTTTAAAAAAAATACATAAATTAAATTAAATTATAGTGATTACCTCTGTATTTTTAGATTGTTTTAAAACATTTTAAAATTTTTTTAAAATCATATGTTTTAGTAGATAGAAATAAAAAAGACTTACAAATTGAGGGACATGGGTAAAAGTTCTGGCTCGGTCACTAATGTGTAATTTTAGACAAGTCATTTAGATTCTCAGAGCCTCAGTTTCCCTACTTCTAAAATGGTTAAGGTCTCGTAACATCCAATTCTGTGAATTTTTAAATAGAAATGCTACAGCGCCTCCTGGTTCTGGCCATTTCCCTCTCTCTAGCATACCTGTCTCCATGCCTTCCAGATTATTCTCTACTTCCCCACCTTCTTCTCCCTGAGCCCCCTCAGAGGAGATGGGAACCTGGATAAACATATGAACGGGATGAAAGGCCTTGCTGGTGCCCAAAGCATGTCAGGCATCAGGGTGCTACAGGTGGCTTCGAAGGGTCTGCCCTTCCTTCCCCATGTGACCGGTGGCCATTTCCCTCACGAACTGTGAAAATGCCAGCATGGCCAGCATGGCCTCGCCTGCACTGACCCACACAGGGGCAGGACTTGCCTCAAGTCAAACACAAACGCTTGGCCTAGTGACTCACCCCTGCCCAAAGGTCTGCGGCTGTGTTGCCCCAAATAATTTTCAGGAACTTTCTGTCACAGAAGCCCTGATCGGTTGTTCTGAGAGAAAGCAGTTTTCATTGTGGGACAGCCTCTCTGGGTCCCCAGGCCCTATGTAGTCACAGGGGTCATAGGACCCTCTGGAGAGCCAAGCAGAGTCTTGGCCTCAGCCCTTCACTGACAAGGCCGTGCACCCACCCCATCCCCGGACACTGGCCCTGCTGCCTTTCCAGATGATCACCTGCCCTGGATATCATCATTTTGGGGCACCGTTTATGGCAGCCTGCTCAGTTTTATGGGGAATGCTGAGAGCTGGAAGGAGTGGGAGAGAGTAGATCTCACATTGCTTCTGGCAGCCGAGTGATGTGGGAAGGTCAGAGCCTCCTTTGCTAGACAAACAGCCCCCAGCTTGTCTCCCCGGGAGGCCTCTGTTAAGCTGTTGAGCAGACCAGGCATGGAGGGCCCATGGCCACCCAGTCAGTCCTGCAGCCTTGGGCTCTCCCGAAACAGGCAGCCATGGAGGGGCGGAGGGGAGGTGACCGGGGTCACCACTGGCAAAATATTCTTGGGTTCCTATTGCCCCATAAATCTTCCCCAATGGCTTTTCTTGGGCGATAAGCACTGAAGAAGAGCATATGAGGTTGAGTTATTATCTGTTAGCCTCGTTTCCAAAAGCCTCATCCCCTCTGCTATACAGAGAGGCCCATAGGGACAACTGGCTTAACCATCTGAAAGGTTGGAGGAGCAGATCTTTTTAAAGGTCCTCGAGATTGAGGGAGAGAGGCCTTTTGGCAGGCATGGGACTTGAAACGTGAATGGTTTCAAAGTGAGATAAGGGCACAGGCACGTATGAGGTTTGGAGTCCCTCAAAGAAAAAATGGAATACATCACCTAGGTCTATAGTGGCCCCCACCCCTCCTCATGGTATTCTCCGTTCTCCTTCACAGAGCTGCTCAGAACCCACGAATCTTTGCTACTCAATGGGTAGGGTGTCCTTGGACCAGCAGCAATGGCATCTCCTGGGAACTTGTTGGAAATCAGACTCTTAGGGCCCACGCAGACCTGCTGAAGCAGACACTGCATTTCAACATGATACCTAGATAATTCGTGTGCACCTCCAAGTCTGAGGAGCACTGGTCTAGCCACACAGGGTGTTAACCCCACCCTCACCACCCCCCAGACTAGTTTTCCTGGGCTCTGGCGTGGGCCCTCACCCTCCTTGCTCATGCCACATCTCTCATATCCTGTGGCTCTGCACTCTGCCAGCCACCAGTTGGAAAATAAAAGTCTGACTTGTTCATGCCATTGTGTAACCGAGGGTAATTTAATGCGTCACCAAACTCACCGAGCATTTTCACATTAACACATGACAATAATATTAACCCAAATGCCACACAGGAAAATGTAAGTGATGTTAGTGAGAAGCCGAGGCCTTTGAACTACTCTGGGGGAGGTGCCTGCGGTCCAGGCTGACCTTGCGGAGGGTGGTTTAATAATTCATCCCTCTGTGCCTCTTTTTGATGGATTGGCTTCTCATGCTCCCATGGGAGAGGAGAGAGGCAAGAAAAAAGGAAGGCCGAGCAAGGGACCCTGTAAGAGGCTGTGGAAGACAGCTACAACCCGAGGCCAGGTGTCTACTACCTCCTGGCTGTGTGCCCAGGGCGTGGCCTGGTGGGGAACACACTGGCTTTGGAGCCAGGACAGCCTGGGCCAGCTGTGAGAACCTGAACATGTTACCTTCAGACTCTGAGCGTCTGTCTCCTTATTTGTAAAAAAATGATCCATAGTGGGTCGTAATACAGACTGATGTCTATACTGAACCAGTCCAGAGTCCACATTCAATGTATGTCCATTTTTTTCTCTCCTTTCCTGCCATGGGGCAGGAAAAGGAAATGCTGAGACACAGCCCTGACCTTACCTAAGGCTAACGACAAAACTGGTACACATAAAATGATTACACGCTCTAAGGCAATATAGGATTAAATGCCCGAAGGAGCAGCAGAGGCATCAGTGGAGGCTGGGGAGGTCGACCGAGTCTTTGGGTGGAAATTGAACGGGTGAAGATACACAAGACACAACAAGTGTACACACAGCGCACATAGAGGTTGGAGAAAGGAGTCTATTAGCCATCGTCCTCCTTGCAAAAAAAGTAAACTGCTCCCCCCAGCTGTTCTGGGATTCTAAAACACAACAAACTCCTTGAAGCTGCTTCCCAAAATTATTTTTTCTACATGGGCTAAAAATTTTTCAGTTTTACTACAAAGGAGGATATGAGGATGGGGAAAACAAACAAGACCCTTTCTAGTAAGATGTGGACCCCACCTTTTAATGTTCCATTCCAGTCCGGAAAGATAATGAAGGGACAAGTCTGAACCTCAACATCACTGAATTTCCAAGAACACTGGGGAAAATTTTCTGGCACCCTTGCACTCCCCCAGCCAGCAAAGCAGATTCAGGAAGGACGGGCCTGGTGCCAAGGCGGCTTGTTTTATAATGAGGATCGTAGGTGTCTCCACCAAGAGAAAATCAGTGTATTCGCTTTCACTGAGGCCCATTTAGATCCATTAGGACTGGAATTGGAACAGGGAGCTGGGCCTGGGGGTATAAAAGGGAAGGGGAGGAAGAGGAAGTTGCTCATACCCCAACTAACTCCTTCATCTAGCCTATGAGCAGGTAGCCTGAATGGAACTAACTCTCTGAGCCTGGACTTGTATCCTGGCAGCTCTGCTACCAACTGAGTTACACCTGGAGATTATTCCTCAGCCTCTCCCACCTCCATCTGGACATCATTTACTGGGACCGCTACCTTCTTGGAAGTCTTACAAACCTTGTTGGCTGGTACAAGGCTTATAGGCCTTTTATTGTGGTGGTCATTGTGATAGATTCTTTTTTCTTTCTTTTTTGTTTTGTCTTTCTGAATTAGCAAAGCCATCATGAAGCACCCTCCTGAAAGACACACATCCTGATGTGTTTAGATAAAGCATAAGCTTGGTATGGCAACCCCAGAAGGTGCTGAAGCACATTTTAAAGGAAATGTATGCTGTAAAAATGATGCACGCTAATGAAGCATTTGTATTAATCATGGTTTTATTTTCTGTATTTTATGATGTTTGGATATCTTGGGGCTTTGCAGACTCCAGGGCAAACTGTCCCTCCCAGAGTTAGCTAATTCCTAGAAATAGCAAACAACTTGCTTGCAAGCATGCCTTTGATATACAAACCAACCAATCCTGAGTTCACATGACAATCATCTCCTTTATCAAGCTCTCACCCACCAAGCCAACATTCCTACTGCCTCAAATCACCCAGGGCCAGGTACCAAATAACTAGAGACCACCCTATAGACCAGAGCCCACTGACATTATTTAAACTGTCCAATTCTAAGCCTGTGCAGCCTTGCCCATCCCTTCCCACAAAAGCCACAATAAAAGCTTGTGTCCATGTTTCCCCTCACCCTTTCTCTTCCCGATTCTGGTGCTTCCTTACGTGGCCCTGCATGGTGTGTCGTGACTTTTATTTCCAGGGACCTGTGGGTACAAAAACTTCCTCCATGACATTCATTTCTGTGTCTCTATGTATTACCATACTTGCTTAAAACAAAGCCTGAGTACATTTTAAAATACATTTATATACATTTATAGAATGATAAACTCTGCTCCCACTTTCTACACTGGGGGCAGGTCGGGTGGGTAGAAGGATACGTGATGCCATGGATGTGTTTGGGCTACACGTTTATGAGACTTCACTTCCGGTTATCTAGTTCTATAGTCTGTAAATCTCGGGTTATTTCCTAGAAAACCAAGACATTTTATTAGATGATGCTAAGGTCCCTTCTAGCACTAAATGTCTTTGAACCCAGATGGCTTCTGAAATATGTAATGGAGCAAGATATATGATATAATATGAATATGAATATGAATAATAAGATTATGATATAATATGAAACTGGAAGGAAAAAACGGGATACAAAAAATTATATTTATCCTTTAATCAAATATGGCTGAAGACTGGAAGAAAATATGCAAAAAAAGATTTAATAAAAAAATGGAATTATGGGTCACAATGTATTACTTCGAATAATAATTTTTTAAAAAAGATCCAAAGTTCATATCAAGGCAGAGCAGGAAATCTTTCTCTCATCATTTCTGCATCCTTTTATTCGTTCCTAGAGGTCAAAAGTCCAAGACGGGTCTTATTGGGCTAAAATCAAGGCATTGGCGGAGCTATGTTCCTTCTAGAGGTTCTAGGGGAGAGTCCATTTCTTGCCTTTGCCAGCTTCTAGAGGCTGCCCATATTCCTTGGTTCATACCCTGCTTTCCATTCCACCTTCAAAGCCAGTGAAGGTCAGTCATTCTCACCTCCCATTGCTCTAACCTTTCTTCAGTGTCACGTCTCCTCTGATTGACTCTCTTGCCTCCTCTTTTACTTAGAAGAATGCTGTGGTTACATCAGCCCCACCTGGATAATTCACAATAATAATAATCTCATCTCAAGGCCAGCTGATTAGTAACTTTAATTCCATCTATAATCTTAACTCCCTCTTGCCATTTACATAGAATATTCAGAAGTTCCAGGAATTAGGATGAAAACATTTATTTTTTTGGAGGGGAAGGTGTTATTCTCTGGAATTCTGTTCCATATAGAGGCCTCCTGCAGTCCCTTCGTGTCTTCCTGATTGCCCTTGATCATTTCACCCAGTTTAAGCTGTATAAGACATGGCATGGAGAGGAGCACGGACCTTAAACTGAGAGTCACCTTGGACCCTGTGGTCCCCTATGGATAATGCTGCCAGCCTGTGAGATGCTTTTAGCATCTGAAGCTGGACATCCAGCCTGCAGACATTTATTGAACATCTTCCATGTGCCCAAACGAAGCCAGGTGTTAGGGAGGATATGAATATGAGGATGACACAGCCCTGTTCAGGGAGCTCATGACCTAACAAACAAGAGGACTCATCCTCATCATAAACACTCAAAAGACAAGGCACAAAAGGAAAGAGATGTGAAGCGAGGCGAGGGAAAGTGATGTGAGCTGTGTCCCCATTCTAAAGGCACATGTGAGATCCTAGGAGGTGGTGGTGGGAGAGGTGAGCCCGAGCTCAGTTCCAGCTCTATTTTTTATTTTTTAAAATTATAAATTAGTACAAGGAAATGCCCTTTGTCCTGTTCTCCTCCTTTCCTTCTCCCAATCTATTATCTCCATCCCGCTGATTGGGGGTAACTGCTCTATCGAGATATTTATATTCTTCCAGATATATTTTATATGTTAAAATGCTGAAATGCAAAATATGAGGCTGATAACTTGTAACTTTTTTTTTACACAATGGGTTCATTCTCTGTTTTTGCAACTTGATTCAGTCCCTGACCAAATCGAGGATAGTTTCACAAGTCAGTGCAATGTGTGTTTGTATATTTCTAGGGTAAATCTCTAAGCGTGGAGTATCTGTGTCAAAATATATGTCCCATTTTAATTTTCACAGATTTTGTCAAGTTGCCAACCAAATATATAAAACTAATGATTTACTCTCCCTCCAACTTGGTATGAGAATGACTGTTCCTTCATGCTCCACAAACACTGGATATTATCCATCTTTTTAACCTCTGCCAATCTGATAGGTGGAAAAAGGGGTATCTCAATGTGGTTTTGATTTGCATTTCTCTAATGATGAGTGTGGTTAAACTTTTTTTTAATGTGCCTGTTTATGTTTTAAATCCTTGGGCCATCTGGAATTTATTTTGTTATAAGAATAGAACTTTATTTTTTCCAAATGGCAGTACTAGTTATTAAATAATTCACATTTCCCCCACTGATTAGAAATGCCACCAGGTTCTAAATTTTTAAAATGAAAAGAGGCCACCTCAACCTAAACCTAACACCATATACAAACATTAATTCAGAATAGATCATGGATTTAAAGGTGAAATACATAACTTTTAGAAAATAACACAAGAGAGCATCTCTAGTACCTACAGATAAGCAAAGAGTTCTCGGGCGTGACACCAAGAGCAAAATCTGTAAACTAAAAAGTTAATAAATTGAACTCCACAAACATTAAAAACTTTTGTGCTGTGAAATATTCTGTTAAAAAGAGAAAAAGGTACAGACTAGGAGAAAATATTTGCAGAGTACATAGTCAACAGAGGCTTATAAATAGAATATATAAAGAATAATCAAAACTGAAGAGCAGAAATCCCCAAAATCTGATTATAACAGAGGTAAAAGAGTTGAACAGGTGTTTCACCAAAGAGCAGATATCAATGGCAAAGAAGCACATGAAAAGATGTTCAATAGCATTAGCCATTTGGGAAATACAAATTAAAAATTAAAACCACAATATCACTATATACCTATTAGAATGGCTAACATAAAAAACAATGATAACACCAAATGCAGATTAGGATGTGGAGAAACTGAACCTCTCATACGCTGCTGGTGGAAATCTAAAATGGCACAACCACTCTGGAAAATAGTTTGGCAGTTTCCTGTAAAACTAAGAGTGCAGTTACCATACGACCTATCAATTGCACTCTTGGATATTTATCATAGAGAAATAAAAACTTGTGTTCACACAAAAACCTGTACACAAATGTTCATAGCACTTTCATTCATAATAGCAAAACAACAACAACAACAGCAACAACAACTAGAAACAGATCAATCATCCTTCAGTGGGTAGATGGTTGAACAAACTCTGGTCGATCCATACAGTGAAATACCACTCAGCAATAATAAAGTATTAACTATTAATACGTAAAACAATCTGAGTAGACCTCGGGGGCATTACACTTAGTGATAAAAAGCCAATTCCAAAAGGTTACATACTGTATGTGTTTGATTCCTTTTATACAACATTCTCCAAAACGTAAAACTATAAAGATGGAGAACAGATGGGCAGTTGCCAGAGGTCAGGGGTAGAGAGAAGGGGCTTGGGTACACAAATACAAAGAGATGTCAGAGGGAGTTCTGTGCTGATGGCACAATTCTGTATCTTGATTGTGGTATTACAAGATCTACACATGTGATGAAATTGCATAGAACTATACACACATAAATGAATGCAGTTTCAAAAGTGACAAAATAAGGTCCATAGTACAGTTAACAGTAATGTGCCAATGTCAATTTCCTGGGTTTTATATTGTATTGCAGTTATATAATATGTCAGTACTGGGGATACTAATTCTACAAATTCCTGTGAGTCTGTAACTATTTCAAAAGAAAATGCTTAAAATTTTCTTGAAATGAAAAAACAAGAGAAGAAAACCATCTTTGCCAAAGACCTTCCCATTGCATAGCGTGGTTCTCTTGGGTGGTTGCTTCATCCACAAGAACTTACTCCTTCCCTTGCCTCCCCAGACACACGACGTAACTATCCTTTTTGGAAAGTTTGCAATAAAATAAAAGGTGCCTTAGATCAGGATGTACAGAAAAGTTGCATAAGTAAAAATAGTTCAAAAGAACACCTGCATACCAGATTAACCAATTGTCAATATTTTAACCCATTCGCTTTGTCATATGGGACCTATCAATTTACGCCACTGTTTCTGAACCATTTCAAGGTAAGTTACACACATCGTGGGCCTTTGCCCCTGCATACTTCGGCGTTTACTTCCTAAGAATATTCTTTTATATAATCATAATACTGTTATCAAATTTAGTAAATTTAACATCGATTTAATACTTCTATCCATCTTTCTTATTCCAGCTTTCTCAGTGGCCCCAATAACATCCAGTACAGAATCCAGCCTGGGTCAGGTGCTACACTTAGTTGCCATGCCTCTATGAGAACTTTAGTAGATCTGATAGCTTTGCTACCAAGCTCTCCTTGTCACGGAGCACCCAGAATTCTCTCCTGTAAACGGGATGCTGGTAATTGCCCCCACCTTGTGAGTAAAGGCGCTTTAACAATCTATAAGAGCTAAATGGGGTATTTCTCTTCTGCATCATTATTCCTCTGAAGCATCTAAATATTCCACTGTGGGTTGGTGCAAAGAAGATCCGCTTTGTTTTTCGCTCCCAGCCTGGGCCAGCGACGTAGGGGGGCGAGCCAGGGAGAAGAAGGAATTTGGAAAGGAATTCTCTAGGGAAGAGGGAACCCAGGCAGTGCGAAGTACTCCCCTTTTCTGACCCCCCTCACCTGGAGCACCAGGCGGCCAATTGGCGGTGTGGCCCGGGTCCCCACAGCCAATGGGAAGGCGGCGCGTCCGTGCGCCCCCAGGGGTATAAGCACTAGCAGGCTCGGGAAAGTGAAAGTGGGGCGGCAGCCTCTGGCGCAGCCGCCCAGGTCCTGAGCTAGGGCGCTGGAGCGGAATCACCAGGATGCTCAGGGCTCCCGAGCCAGGGCCCCAGGAGGCGGGGGCAGCCACTCAGGGCAAGCCACTCACCTCCTTTCTCATCCAGGACATCTTGCGGGACGGCGTAGAGCGGCGCGGCAGCCACACTGGCAGCCTGCAGCCGCTGCTCCGGCCGCAGCCCACTCGCCCACCGGCCCCGAGGCGACACCCTGAGCCGGAGCCCGAGGGCGGAAGAGGTGGCGCCGGGGCGCAGGAGGATGAGCCGAGCGCCCGGCCCCGCACCGCACCGGGGAAGGCCGTGCCGCCGGGGGAGACCGAACCAGGTAAACCTGCAACGCTGGGGAGGCCGGGCTGAGCCGGGCGGGGTCCCGCGGAGAGCGGACAGGCCAGCAGGCTGCGCGGGTGTGAGCGTGCGTCCAAGGCGCAACTCCCGGATTAACCCTGAGCCCCAGTGTCAGGGCAGCGCAGGATGTGGACATCCGCCTGACTCGCCTTCACGGTGCTCCCGACTCTGCGGGCTCCGGTGCTCTCCCGGCTCAAAAGCGAGCACGCACGCCGCGCCCACCGTCTCCCCCCAACCCCGCGCCCCGCACCCCGGAGTCCCAAGCGATATACCCCGACCCCAGCTCCCAGCTACCCGCGCAAACTTGATCGGCGCCAGCCCCACGTTACCTCTTGGCAGTTACAGTAACTAACGTACAACAAATAACTTATTAATATGAATAAATTAGAGTTAGTCCACCCCCTTTGCTTCCCTACCCCAAGGCAGTAAAACAGTCATTTTGGGAGTTCCCTCCGGTCTTCATGAAACACAACGCTGTTGGAATATTTTGAGCAGACTTTTCTTTCCTAACGGCTCGTTTAGAGGAAAGGGGACATGAAAGCCAGAGAAGGAGCTTGCCCTTAGCTCTCACAGCCTCTCCTGTCACACAAGCCCTCTCTTGTCTCCCGGATGTTAACACCGGATGCCTTAGGTCCTTCGTGAGGCATCCTATTTCTCAGTGTCTTCCCTGCCTCCCTTCTCCCTTCTACGTACACATATCCAGAATCCCTATTTTATTCTGTACGATGTGGCAGGAAGCTCTACCGCTAACCGTCTCTTACTCTAGGTTCTTGATAGCTATTAGAAAACTAATACATAGTATACCGTATTCTCTCACTCCCCACTCTGGAGAGCTCCTTAGTCATGTGAAAAAAGTGAAATGTATCCAAGATGACAGTGGGCTGTTTGTTCACTCGCTGAAGGAATAAGGGTGGATTGAATTCTGTTCTCTTCCCTGCTAACATGTAACTTTTTCCTTCTCGTGCCACCTTCTCTCCTCTCCTTTCCAGATAGGCACTTGGGAACTTATCTGTTGGACTGTGAAGACACTTCGGGTGCCTTGCCAAGCGTTCCCCAAACCCCCAAGCAGCCGCAGAAGCGCTCCCGAGCTGCCTTCTCCCACACGCAGGTCGTTGAGTTAGAGAGGAAATTCAGCCACCAGAAATACCTGTCAGCCCCTGAAAGGGCTCACCTGGCCAAGAATCTCAAGCTCACCGAGACCCAAGTGAAAATATGGTTCCAGAACAGACGCTATAAGACCAAACGAAAGCAGCTCACCTCGGACCTGGGTGGCCTGGAGAAGCCCTCCTCCTTGCCAGCCCTGAAAGACGAGGGTTTCTCCCGAGCCTCCATCCTCTCCATGTACAGCCTCTATCCTCACTATCCTTACCTGTACTGCTTGGGAGGCTGGAGCCCGGCTTTCTGGTAACAGCAGCTCAGAAATCAACTATGTGTGATCAGAAACTGCCTTCCCCAGACTGTCTCTCTGGAAAGCAAAAGGGACCAAGGTCAGGGAGGACTGGGGAGCAAGAGACGTGCAACCAAAACGGTTAAAGGTTTGCCTGGAAAACCCAGATTCTTCACTGGTGGCCAATGAAAAATCTGGGCCCGTGCCTAGTTTAATATTCAAATAGTTTCCCCAACACATAACGTAGGTCGTTTTTGCTTTTAGAGACTTGCCCGAAGTGGGGATGGATACAGTTAAGTGCTGTTTACAGCACCGTGTGTGATTTTGTGTGAGCCGCCGTCCACATCGCTTCTGGGGATTCTGTTCCTACAACTCCATCCGCTGGTGTAGTGGAGCATTGACTGAAAGAGCAGTCCTGAGGGAGAAAGGACAACCAAGATGAGGATGAATTAGACTTAAGTTCGAGATCTTCCTTGGCCTTGGAATATGACCAAATTTTCTCTCTGTCCCTGTAAGAGAGAGGGAAGTAGAGGATGTCACCAAGAAACCCATCGAGCTCAGGGCACCTTGGCTTGGGCTATGGAGATGGGTAGGCAGAGATGAAAATATAAATATCTTATTATTTCTTTTTAAAAAGTATGCCAATTTGCGTATTTACAGGGTGGCCCAAGTAGGAAAAGAAGCAGTCACTGTGGGTTTAAGACAAGCTGTGTAAACAGAGCTCTACTGTAAGAAGTGGCTCAGGCCAGAAGAATCTCTGTGTGTCCAAGACAGTGGCCAAAGGAGAAATCTCCCACTGCTGCAGGGACCACTGTATTTATTTAAGCCAAAAAAAAAAAAAAAAAAGCCTCTTCTGGTCCTTTTTGCCCTGGGCCCGAGAATTTAGAATGAGAAGGTTCCCGGAGTTTGCAGGCTATAATTCACACCACCTCATGACAGATCACATCATTCTTTACTCTCAGCGCCTTCCTTCCCTCCTTTTCTTTTTCATTCCTTTTCCACAGCCATCACCCACCGATCGGTTTCTTTTCAGTTCAGACTTTCAGTCTGGCTGGCTGCACCTCACATATGCCTTCCTTATTTAGCCTGAGATCTGGTCTTTTTTTTTTTTTTTTTCCTCTATTTATCTTTCTGGGTTAAAAAAAAGGGAGGTGATTCTGAATTGGCTAAAAGACATGCATTTTTTTGGTATCTAACAATTCTTATTTCTTTCCTTTAAAAATATACAGCATTAAATCTCAAATCCTATTTAAAGACTCGACAGCTCTAGAAGGTCACTGCTACTTTTATAGGACTTTCTGGTGGCTGTTGTTACAGTTCAAAGTCTGACAACCCTTTGGGATCTCTGCAGGCAGAGGAGGTAAGAGGTGTGGCTTTCACACACAAGGAAGAACAGTGCAAAATGTGAAATGCGGGGTTGGTACTGTTGAGTTATCTAATGTGACTTGAGGGCTTATGGGTGGGGCGTGGAAAAAAAGGCAGCCTGGTCCTTAGTGAGCCCAGTTACTTGGTCAAGCTGACAGGGCTGAGAGCACTTTGCAGAGAGAGGCTAAGGAAAAAGAAACAGTTTTCAAAACTGCATTATCGTGGCTTCCATCACTTTAAAAAAAGAAAAAAACTGTCCAAATGCTTCGGGAACTGCGTTTAATGCCTATAAAAAAATGGGTCGCCAAAATGAGTCACTTCGTGATTTCAGAGAGAACGAGAAGAGGGCAAAAGAGAAATATGGCCACCCTTCTGTTTTCATCCCATTACTCAGGTGACCTGGTAGAGGGAGACATCGGAATAAAAAAAAGCCAGTTACTAATGAGCTACCCTGAGGCCTGGAAATCTCTTGATCCCACCACTTAATTCTGTTTAGTAAGAAACCTTTCAATTTCCTCCTATTAAGAGGGCCAATTTACTGTTGGTGGCAAAACTGCCAGAGTTGATAGAAAGTTGGCCCATTTCACCCCAGTTTCTATCATTCAGGCTCCAAGCTGAAATATTGTGAAATGCCACATGCTGCTGACAGTACTAGGGAGCACGGAAGGCAGCATAGCCTGAATGGCTTTCTTTTTCTCACAAGCCTCGTAAGGGAAGCGTCAAGTGCTCACACTCTGCCCAGTACCCTTTCTCTCCCCACTGTCTGAATTTAATTTTTCGAACCTGCAGTTCTGCAAATATGAAACATTTTACTGTGACATATATTGTGTTGCAAAAGAAAAAAAAAAAGTCTTCGTTTAAAATTATTTGGTTTGTGAATTCATCTTGCTTTTCCCACATTGGAACTCGTCACTCAGCCATATCTAAACTGGTAAAACAACATTCGAAGAACGAGTATGGCGAACTGGAAGGTGCCCCGAAGGGCTTCAGCCAGACAGCCTCTTTCTATCCTATTTAATAAATTAGTTTGGGTTTTCCACGTGTATAACAAACTCTGCTCCGATCTATAGCAAAAAGGCCTGTAACTTGAAATTTAATAAAGTACCCCAACCAAACTTTATTTTTCTATGTACTTTTTTTGCAACATGAGTGTTTTTAAAATAAAGGACCATGTCTTTATCGGACATATCTGTGTGTGATTTTCTGTTTCTTAATGAGCATATGCTGTCGAGCTCACGTATTTCTGGTGACCGTGTTCTCCCACCCTCGACCTGACTGACAAATCTATGAAGAAAAAAATAATCAAAAGCAGTAGTTTAGCCGGTAGCAGATGATGGTCATTCTTTTATAAGTGCGCTGGCCTCTGTTCCAGGTCAATCATGTGGAGGGGAAAGAGATTTCTGTCCTTAGTTTAATAAGCACCTGCTCCATCCCAAGAATTCCTTTCGTTTAAATAGAGAACATCGGGTTTTTACTTACATTTCTTGAAGACCCTGAAAGGAACACGTAGCCCACACAATACTTCTTTTAAAAATTCCACTCTCCTCTCCCACTAGCCCTTGGCATTACAACTGCTCCCCTGGCCCCCTGGCACCTGCATTTCCCTGAAATTGTCACCATCACCATCATTCGGGGCAGAGAGACCTCTTGCAAGTAACACCTTTGAATCGAAATCACAAGTATTGAAAGTAGGCTTAACATAAAATATATATAAATAACACATCCTTTATCCGCCTGCACTTAAACCTTCATTAAATACCACAAGCAAAGTGTCTCATGCCCCTGATTACCTGAGAGAATTGATGGTTTTCTTGCCCCCTCCTTCAAGGAAATAGAAGCTTAAAGAGTAAGGTACTTACGCGAGGTAAAACATATCATAATTTCAAAGTTTGCTCTAACCCTTTAAGTACATTGTACACACAGGTGGGGCCTCCCGTAGCATGTTCACATCATGAGATTTAACTCTTTGCACAAATCTGCAGCCATCCTCCCCTCCCCTGCGAGGCCCTCAGCTCTCAAATTACAAAAGCTCTGGCAGTAAATTAACAATGTGGATTTTTTTTTTTTTTTAACCATTAAAAGTAACTAATCCCGGAAACTAAACAAAAATCTCTCATCCCTAAAGAAAGTTCTTCGCCTCCTCTTTGTCCCCCTTCCACTGTGCCTTCAGTGCCTCTGCTAATCTCACATTCTCTTCTCCCAGCCACTCTCGTGAGCATGCCACATTTGTGGCCTTTGGAATCCTTTTGCAGCCTGTCTCTCAGGTTACTTCAGGTGCAAATTTCTAGAGTCACTGTGGCTTTTTCACCGGTGATGCCATCGGTCCTCCCCAAGCCTCCTCAGGAAGGCCGACACTGCCAGAAGGGAAACGAATGTCAGAGAGTTACACCTGACAAAAACCATGTTCCTTCTAACTAAAGCAAGTCATCGTTCTAGGGCACTGCTAAGACCTCCCCTCTTAAAGCTGACTTTGGAGGGAACAGTGACAGTGAGCAGAAAGTTACTTAGCTTGGGTGCCCTGTGGTGCAGGTTTTAGGGAGAGCGCATTCCCCTCAAGAGGAAGTGAGGACAGCAGGACTGAAGGGAAGAAGCTGAGCCACCACACAAGTGTGACAGAGGCCTCACCCAGGATTCGAAGAAGCTCCAAAGCCGGATTGAGGAAAGGCTGTGGACACCTGAATCCCAGCCTCAGCCACCTCCTGGAAGTGAGAGTATCCTGGGGCTATGCGGCTCCTTTCTGGGTCAGGCCTGGCCGCTCAGGGACCCGGCTGTGGGTACTCAGCATCAGTACTCTCAGTGGCCGTGGGGTGTGTCTCCCCTGTACTGGGGGCTCAGTGGAGCATCACGGAATCCACTCTAAGATATATGATCCTTCCTTTGGTCCCTCTCATGTGGCCACAGTCACCACCAGTCTGCAGTGAGGAAATCTGAGTTAGGAGGGTCACAGTCGGCTCCAAGCCCCGAATTCTGTCCTCAGACATCAAGACTCTGCTCCTCCCATAGCCAGCATGAACATGTCGCTGGGGCTTGTTTTTTTTTTTAAAGCTGAGAGTTATTTACTGCCCGAGAAAGGGGGCAGGAGCGATAATCCTGGGACATGAAGAGCTCCTAGTTTAGCCATAGACTTGGCCTTCACACACTTTCCCAGAGAGACCACCCATCGACAGCTGCCAGGGAAAGGAGAAGAATCTCTGTTTCCACACTCTATCCTCCTCTCACCATTGCGAAGGCTGCAGATGTGGCCCTGACTCACCTCCTGAGTCTGTTCTGGGCCTGATCTGGTGTTTAGGAGAGATTTAGGATAGATTCTTAGGCTAGATCTCCTGTGTGGCCTCTTCTAACCGGGCAGTCTCCACCTGTTTTCAGCTAATCCAGCGATGGGCATGGCTCTCATGGGGGCAGTGATGGGGTGATACACAGAGGAAAATCCCATTTTCTCCTGGAAATGACTGCGGATGCTCACGGATTTTTTTTTTTTTTAAAAGCCTGGATGCTATGGTGATGCAGGGAAATATATGCTGATTCCTCTTACTTGAAGGTGGAAGACTGGCAGCTTTTAATCTCAAATACCAGCCGTCCACACAGTCTCTGTTTCATTTGCAGGATGGCTGTCGGTCCCTTGGTTGTCAGCACTGGCTGCACGATAGAATAGTCTGGGAGACCCAGGCCTACTTAACACCAATTACACTAAAATCTCTGAAGATAGGGCTCAGACATCAGTACTTTTTAAATACTAATGTCCAAGGTTACAAACCTCTTGCTTAGCCTCTTTCCAACTGGTTTGTCTACTCAGCCTCACAGGTGCCAGGACAAGAGAGCTACCTGGAGGAGCCAGGAAGGGAGGAGCTGGGGGTGGATTTTTTTTTTTTGGCTTGCTCATTCTTTTTACAGAGAACAGATGTTCAGTTTTTCTTACTTTTTTCTCAAGCCTCCTCCTCTTGGAATTTCTGACATCATCAAATGGCCCTCTGTAATCCGGAAAAGCCCATCTCCTTCCAGGTAATTCCTCACCCAAAGTTAAAAGGGCCCAAACTGCCTGGGTGTATGGCTAACCTGATAATCCAGAAGTATTGATTACCCATTCCCACCCCAGGCCTGTACAGACTGACAACACACTCTGACCGTCTGTGGAAAAAGACAGAAAAGGAGAATCCATCCTTGACTCTTTTTTCTTTGTCTTTAGTTTTTTGTTTGTTTCTTTGTTTTTATTAAGATGTAATCAACATAGAACATTATATTAGTTTCAGGTGTACACCATGATGATCCAACATTTGTATACACTGAGACAGTGATCACCACAATAATTCTAGTGATCATCCGTCCTTGACTCTTGTTGAGTTTTCATCTGTCCTGGAAGTACAGAGCCTATTTGTGCATAGCTGGGAACAGTGGGTGTCATTTAACCTCTGTCAATTAGCGTCACGCTTCCCTGACAACTCATCTATTAGGATTAGGCAGTGTCTTAGCACTAACATAACATTTACCCATCCTTCTGCCAAATCCGCAATATTAAATGTTTTTTTTTTTTTAAAAAAAAAAAAAAACTGTGTGTGCAGAGATGGATAAGGTAGAGGGTGGCTCACGGGGTGAGGGAAGGAATATGCTTTGTGACAACACAGCTTTTGACTAAAATTTGCTTGAAATGAATGCATAGTTGGCATCAAAACTCCAGGTCAATGTTACATATATGTTACAATAAAAATTTTTTAAAGGGAAGAAGAAAGTAAAGTTAAAAAAAAAACTCCAGCTCAAAGCCCAAAAAAAAAAAAAGTAAACTTGACCTAAACAACATCTGAAAACAAGAATGATGGAATGATGGAAATGAGTTAGCTCCATTTATTTCTTTATTTTATTTTTTTTCTTTTTCTTTCTTTCTTTTCTTTTCTTTCTTTCTTTCTTTTTTTTTTTCCTGCTGTGTTCTTTTATGGAGAAGAAAACAAGGAATACACACAACACGAAATTGGGGGTGGGGAGGAGATGTCATTCTCTCATGGAAAAGTTTGGAATCTCTCCCACACTCCACACTGAGAGCTTATTTATACTTAGATCCTTGATGATTCTTTTCCTTTCAAGGAATATTTGACTCATCAAAGGCTAATACGTGCAGGTTCTGTGCCTTGTAAAGTGAAGTGTGGAGTGGGTACCAAGGATCGCTGTGGGCACAGGTCCATGAGGATGTGCTTTGGCAGAGCTCAAATTAGAAGGTCTACATCTTCTTTCTATGACAAAAACTGACGTAATGGAGATATCGGTGTGAGAGACTTCTGAATTGAGTTAGAGAAGAGAGACACAGAGGCTGCAGATTTTGCTTCCCTTGCTCCCTTTGTGAAATGGACAAATTGGCAGAATGAGTTGATGATGGAAGCTTGGGACAAAAGTCCCAGGGTCCTCAGTGTGACTCATGCAAATGATTTCTCTGGATTTAAAGTTCTCCTTATCTTATTAATGGGTAGGCAAGACCAAGTGTAAATCCAAGCGTCCATCGTGCAAAGAAATGCCATCGGAAGAACTCTTCAACTACAGAAAGAAGAGGGAATGGTGTGAGGGGTGATGATGTGGGTGAGGAAAGAAACATGACTCCATTGGTACAGATGTTGAAATTCTGCAGCCTGCGATTTCCAGAGTCCTGACACTAGAAATGCCTTTTTGACCTTGACTGAAATTGTGTACCCTGTTACTGGGCCTTTTTTTCCCTCTGAGTCAGTTCAACTGCATGTGAAGAGCCAAGGCAAGGGAGGAGGGACAACAAAGAGTGAGAAGTGACGGGGAAGGAACCGGACGGGTAGTTTTCCACAGCCTGTGGAAGCGTCTTCATGAATGTGTGAGCTCACGATCCCTCTCGTTGGCTCTTGATTGACCCTGAGTGGAGAGATGGCTCTATGTCCTAGAGATTAGGTTTTATTACAGACACAGACTGAGGGCATGTCAACTTTGGCCTCGGGAAGGAACAAACCTGGACCAGGATCTGAGGGAAAGCATTCTCATTACAACCCAAATATGTTTTATAAAAGCCAATACAGACACACACCCCAGAGTAGCAAAATGGGTTTCACACAAATTGGACCAGCTTTCCACACAGAGAAACAGCTTGGTGGAGAACGAGACACACACTACAACTGGAGGCCATGGATAAGGACTTAAAAGAGCTAGTTGACCACAGGCCCCTAAAAACCAGAACTAATTTGATCTTGGCAGCAACCAAAAGGGCACTGTGTCCCGAGCAATGGAGCTAGCATCACTCCCTACTTTGCATTGACTAAACGAAGTTTGACACTGATTAAATATGTTTGCTGAGTGAATGAATGAATGAATGAATGAATAATGAATGAATCCAGACTTCGCCTGCAATACTAGGTTTGGTTCTGAGTACCATACTTTGAGGTAAACTGTAGCAAGTTCAGAAAAGTATGAAACAGTCACATGAAGAAGAGTTGAAGAAACTAAGAACATTTACCCTGAAAAGGGGCCAGAAGAGTCAGAGAAGAAAAGAGAAGAATTAGATTTTCTCTGTGTTGTCCTAGGTGGAATCAACAAGGTGATGCTGAGCTCAGATCGGCAGTGTCCGAAAAATCACTGGATAGATGTGAGTTCTCTGCCACTGGGGAGGTGACGAGTATTTAGTGAGATCATAAAGAGGATGCACGTGCATGGTACAACTCTAAGATCCTCGCCAGCCTTCTGGTTCTATGATTTTAGAGAGAACTATTGGGTTCTAGCCTCCACTACCCACTATGAGATGAGGGCAGATCTTTCTAACTCCTCTGAGTTTTAGCTACTCTTCTATTGAATGGAGAAATTCGTCCTTCTGATAATGAACTGAATCAAATCAGCTCTACAAGTCCCATCCTTGATTCGCCAGGGAAACAAACAATTGTGATTTCATGGAGATCTATCGATTAATTGATACCTGCCGATTGATATCTGAAATTCCACCCTTAGACATTCATTCCTGATCCTGAATAATCCATCTCCAGCTAAAATATGAATCTCCTTGTAAGAAGCAATGAATTAAACTTGATGAATCATTTATCACCAAATACGAATGTTTATTAATTTCAACATAGTTGACTTGTGATACTGTCAATAGATCACTGTAAAAAAGAGGGGAAAGCTCAAGAAAGAAGGCTGGGGGCTTAGAAAGAAAAAATAAATTTCTATTTCTAAATTTTCTCTAAGTTTAGCCCTACCTATACTGATTGCTTTATTTCTCTGTCTTAGTTCTGAGCTTAAACTATTGCTTCTTTTCATGGAAGCCTTTTAACTTTAGGCCTCAGATATGTTTCTCATTGCCTGGGAAGTGTGTGTCCAGGGAGAGGTGACAACATTGTTCTAGAAGCAAAAGGACAGAGGGGTGGTGAGTTCTCTCTATCGCACCATTCACGTTTCCTTCCCTCTAACTCAGAAATTAGTAAGCCAGTGACTATGGAGGGGAAAATATATCTCTGTATTTATTTAGATTTTTATTTTTAACCCCAAATGTCATAACTCTAAACCCTTTACCTAAATCAATAATCGCTTTGGTTTATCTAAATGAATCATGGCATAATAAAAATAGCATGAATCTTAGCTTTAGTTCTGACCTGTAACTCTAGTTGTACCTTCTTATTAGCTGTATAACCTTAGGCAAATTATTTGACCTTGTTAAGACTCATATTCTTCCTCTTTAAATGGTGGTAACAATGCCTCATTTACAGGGTTGTTCAAGGATTAATTGGGATAAATCTAGCATATATTAGGTCATTAAGAATTGTCAGCTCACTTCCTCCTGTAGAAAAAAATGTCTAAACTTTTTGCATACTATAATGAAATATATGCGATAGTCACTTAACATATTTCATATGCTTTTCCATGAAGCTACATAGCAAATAGTATTCGCATTTTCATTTTTGTGGGGTTTTTTTTTATATGTTAGTGAGTTAATATTCTATAACATATAACCACCATATTTGAAATTGGAGTGATGGATGGATAGATGTATGTATGTATGTATAGATGATAGATTAGATAGATAGATAGATAGATAGATAGATAGATAGATAGATAGATTTCAAAACAGGCAAGGGAAAATGCACACTAAACTTCTACAAAAAGAATCAAAGATGACTCTCCAAGATGTAGTAATTTCTCCTGGACAGACTGTAACTCCATGGGACTCTACATGGGGTCTTTCCCACAGGAGAGGGACTATGTCCCTTGAGTTTAAATCATCTGAGATAGAGGACTAGTGACCAGGACTGCTTGCTTCCATGCCCAAAGCTGGATTACACAAATACAGACAAAATAAATCAACAAAAATAGCTAAGAGGCATTTCTAAACATGTCCAGCTGCAGAAATTTATGGCTATTAGCTCTTGGAAAAAGGCCATTTCAGATAAGCCAACTATTTTTACAGAAAACAAAAATGGAACATATATTGATTGGTTTTCAATTGGCTATCAACTATCCCCAGTCCTGGGAGAAGCAACTAAGGGGGAAAAAGCCTACCTGACCACCTTGTTCTTTGCCACTAAAGTCCTCTGAAATTTGGACTAGAGGGAAAGCTTCTGAAAAAGATGAAGTTCAGTATTTTATGACCATTGTAGATCTTTTTTCTCCCCTCCAGTATTCTTTTATAAAAGAAAGAAAGAGTCTAAAGTCATAAACATTCTTGGGCTGGCCAAGCTCTTCCATGAGCAAGTTAGATCTTTGAGTATGTAGGGAAGGTGGCCAATGGCAGAAACTCCCCCTATCAAGGAAAATAAGATTTTGCCTTTTAATTGATCTAATGACTCTAGTGCTCAAAGGTTGAGTGACCCTAGAAAAACTATTCACATCCCTATATCTTAGCTTCCTTATCTGTAAAGTCATCTCTGAGGTTTCTTCCAGCTCTGTCAGTCTACGTTCAATGATTTCTCTTCCATTTTTGAAGCTGTCAGGCCCTTCTGTTACCATGTTTGAATAAATTTAAATGTAAAAGTTAAGCTTGCATATAAGATGTCATATAAGCAGATTCCCAGTAATTTGTCACAACATCCAGCCCAATGTAGGTTGAGTTAAATTTGCACGATCCAAAGAAAGGATTTGCTTCATATGTCTATTGATAGAATTAAAAGAAAAAATGCTGTTAGAGTAATTTGAGAATTATAAAGGAGTCCTTTCTGTCATATGTGTAATGCAGATGCTAGCTTAGCTGGGGTCTCTTGGCCTCTTGAGAGCCAAATAAGCTTAGTTCAAACCCCATTCATGCCCTGTCAAAATCCAGCAAGATGCTTTCTAATTCCTAGTGAGTTCATTTCATTCTCAATTTCCACAGGTGCTATCTCTGTTCTTCACAGCAGAAGTGAAACTCGAGTTCTTTCTTGAATTCCTAAAGCAAAACAAAGCTTTTGCACAAAGCATTCATAACTGTGGTAGACTTCACTGAAAATGAATTGGACTGGTGAGGGACAAAAATGGATGTTATATCACAGAAATATGAAGATTTTCAAATTAAACACCAGAAATCCCTTATGTCAAATTGTGAAATGTCTACTGGTTGCTTCATCAGATGTGGACTTCAGTCTCATTTCATTTGCTAATTCCTTCTCTCTTTCTCTTTCCTTCCCTCTCTCTGGATCTTCCCTCTAGGGAACAGAGAGAATCCTCTCCTCATCTCAAGCAGGGCATTTTGTCACCATTTTTGTTGCCTTGTCTCATGCTTTCATGTATTTTTCCAAACTATGGCATTTTTTTTCCCTAAGAAGAATTCTGGTGTCTAATAATAATGATAGTAATAATCCATTTGCATTACATATAAAATTCACAATACTGGAAAACTTTCAGATAGAAAATTTCAACCGATTTAATAAAAGAATCTTTTTAAGCAGTCTTAAAATGGTTTTAGCTGTACTTAGGGGTAGGCAAACAGTGAATGATTAATTTAGAATTTGTGATTGAGTAAGTCTCTGAGGTAGGCCTTGATAAGTCAAAAAAAGTTTGAAATACAACCTGAAGGCAAAAGACCCAGAATAGCCAACACAATACTGACCAAGAACAAAGCAGAAGGATTGACACTGCCTGACCTCAAGACTTACTATAAAGCTATCAATAAGACAGTGGGGCATCGGCAAAAGAATAGAGACATAGATCAGTGAAACAGCACAGAGAGCCTAGAAATAGACCCATAAATATAGTCAACTGATCTTCCACAGAGGAACAGCAAAGGAAATTCAATGAAGAAAGGATAGGCTTTTCAACAAATGACACTGAAACAATTAGATGTTCATATGCAAAAAAAAAAAAAGAGAGAGAGAGAGAGAGAGAGAGAGAATCTAGGCACAAGCTTGACACTTTTCACAAAAATAACTCAAAATCGATCATAGACCTAAATATAAAATGCAATACTATAAAACGTTGGCAAGAAAACATAGGAGAAAAATCTATGTGACTTTGGATTTAGGATGAGATTTGGGGTATAACACCAAAACAATGATCCATGGAAGAAAACAATTGAAAAGCTAGATTTTATTAAAATTAAAAACTTGTGCTCTGTGAAGGATACTGTTAACAGAATGAAAAGACAAGCTGGAGACTTGGAGAAACTATTTGCAATTATTTATCAGATAAAGGATTTGTATCCACACTATACAAAGAATTCTTAAAACTTAATAAGAAAACAAACAACTTAATTTAAAAATGGACAAACTATTTGAACAAGCACCTCACCAAAGACATATAGATGACAAATAACCATATAACAAGATGCAAAATATTATTTGTCATCAAGGAATTGCAAATTAAAACAATAATGAGATACCACTACATAGCTATTGGAATTGCTAAAATCCAAAAATCTGACAATACCAAATGCTGGTGAGGATTTGAAGAAATTGCACCCCTATGTATTTACCCAATTGATTTGAAAATTGTGTTCACACAAAAACCTGCACATGAATGTTTATAGCAGCTTTATTCATAATTGCTAGAAAGTGGAAGCAACGTGATGTCTTTCAATAGGTGAATAAATAAGCCGTGGTACAGTTATATAATGGAATATTATTTCGCAATAAGAAGAAACAAGCTATCAAGCCCCAAAAGACATGGAGGAAACTTAAATGTATAATGCTATGGAAGAGATCAGTATGAAAAGACCACATATTGTATGATTCTAACTACATTCTGGAAAAGGAAAAATTATAGAAACAGTGCAAAGATCAATGGTTTCCAGGGATTCAGAGGAAGAAGGAAAGGATAAATATGTAAAGAGCAGATCAATTTTAAGGCAGTGGAACTTCTGTATAATACTGTAATGATGGATTATGACATAGATTTATCAAAACCCATAGAACTTCACGTCACAAAGAGAGATCCTAAATGAATATAAATTTTTTAAAATTATTTAAGAGGTCAGGGGATCCCAGGAAGGAATGCAGCCTATGATGGGAGACTCTAACTGTGTTACAAATGAATGAAACAACTGCCCTGAAGGAGGAGGGGCGGGGAAGGTGCTGACCAAAGTAACTCTGAAAATGAGGAGAGACTGTAATGCTAAAGATAAGGTGGGAACAAAGTTGTAAAGGATCAGAATTTTTGTATGTTATTGAAGTTAAGCTGGTACAAATTCAAATTAGAATGCTATAACTTTAGGGTACTAAATGTAACTCCCATGGAAAACCTCGAAGAAAATATTTATAGAATATAAACTAAAGGAAATAAGGGAATTAAAACATTTCGCTCCCCCCTCCCCCCAAAAAACCAAAAATCCAAAAAAACAATGAAACTCAAAAGAGAGTAATGCAGGAAACGAGAGACAAAGGCTATAAGGTATATAGAAAACATATAGGAAAATGACAGTAGTAAATCCTTCCTTATCAGTAATTACTTTAAGTATAAATGTATTAAATTTCCTAATGAAAGAAGAGAATGGCTAATGGATTAAAGACACATGATCCAAGTAAATGTTCTCTATAAGAGATTCATTTTATATCCAAAGGCAAAAATAGGTTGAAAGTGAAAGGATGAAAAAAAAAATATTCCATACAAACAGTAACCAAAAGAAAGGAGGGTGGCTATACTAATGTCAGACAAAATAGACTTTAAATCAAAAATATTACAAGAGACAAAGATATTACATATTAATAAAGATTATGTATTAATAAGGATTCAATAGAGTAAGAAGATATAATGATGATAAACATTTACACACCTATTGGCAGATCATCAAAATATATAAAGCAAAAATTGGCAGAATTGAAAGGAGATATAGGAAGTTCTACAATAACAATTGGAAACTTCAACATCCTTCCATCAATATTGGTAAGAACAAACAGACAGAACATAGGTAAGGAAACAGAGGACTCAAACAGAGCCCTCTATTCAACAACAATAAAATACACATTCTTTGTAAGAGCATGTGACATTCTCCAGGACAGGCCATATGTTAGGCTACAAATTAAGTCTCAGTAAATTAAAAAAGATAGCTACCATTCAAACTATCTTCTCCAACTACAACTGGATAAAATTAGAAATCAATAACAGAAGAAAACTGGAAGTTCACGAATTTTTGTAAATGAAAAAACACACTTAAACCACCAAAGGATCAAAGAGGAAATCACAAGGGCAATTAGAAAATCTTTAGAGACAAATGAAAACAAAAACACAACATATCAAAGCTAAGGAGATACAGTGAAAGCAATGCTTAGGGGGAAATTTGTAGCTATAAATGCTTACATTAAGAAACATGGGAGATCTCAAATCAACAATATAACTTTACAACTTGCAGAACTAGAAAAGGAAAAACAAACTAAATTCAAAGCTGGTAGAAGAAAGGAAATAATAAAGATTAAAGCAGAGATAAATGAAATAGAGAATAGTAAAATAGAGAAAAAATCATGAAACCAAAAGTCGTTTCCTCAAAAAGAACAAAAATTGACAAAATTTTACCTAGGTCGACTATGAAAAAAAGAGAAGAGACTCAGATTACTAAAATCAGAAATGAAAGTGGGGATGGTACTACTGACCCTACAAAATAAAAATGATTGTTAGATTTCTATGAACAACCGTACTCCAACAAATTGGATAACTTAGATGAAATGGACAAATTCATAGAAATGTAAAATACACCAAGACTGAATCATGAAAAATAAAGAAATCTAAATAGACTTATACCTAGTAAGGAGATTAAATCAATAACCAAAAATTTCCTAACAAAGAAAAGCTCTGGACCTGATGGCTTCACTGGTGAATTCTACAAAACATTTAATAAAGAACTAAAACTAACCCTTCTCAAAATTTTTCCAAAAACTAGAGAGGAGAGCAGTTCCTAACCTCATTTTATGATATCATTATTGTACTGATACCAAAATCAGACAAAAACATTACAAGAAAGAAAAGTGATAGATCAATACCCCTCATGAACATTCATATCAAGATTCTTGACAAAATATTTAAAAGATTTTTCATAATTATGAAGTAGGAATTATTCCTGGAATGTAAAAATTATTTAGCATATAAAAATCAATTAATGTCATATCCCACATTAACAGAATGAAGGGAAAAAGCACACAATCATCTCAATTGATGTATAATAAATGTCATATAAGGAAAAGGAAATTAAAAAAATGATTCAATATATAATAGAAACAAAAAAGAAAAAATGCTTAGAAATTTACTTAATGAAGTAGGTAAAAGACATGCACAAAAAAACCTAAGAAACATTGTTGAAAGAAATTTAAGAAGACAAATGGGAAGGTATCACATTATCATAGATTGGAAGACTTAATATTGTTAAAATGTATTTGATACTACCAAAATTTGATATATACATACATGAAATATTGTCCTGCCTTTAAAACGAAGAAAATGAACATATGGTTGCACATGTCTTTTTGAAGTAGTGTTTTGGCTTTCTTCGGGTAAATATCCGGAAGTGGAATTACTGGGTCCTTCTATGTCTCTTTTTATAGCCTTCGTTTTAAAGTCTATTCTGTCTGGTGTAAGTATTGCCACCCCAGATTGTTTGTTTGTTTGTTTCACTTCTGTTTTCATGAAATATCTTTTTTCATCCCTTTCCTTTCAGTCTGCGTGTGTCTTTTGATCTGAAGTGAGTCTCTCGTAAGCAGCATGTGTAAGGTTGTTTTCTTATCCATTCAGCCACACCATCTTTTGATTGGAACATTTAATCCATTTACATTTAAAGTAATTGTTGATAGGTATGTAGTCAGTGCCTTTATTATTCATATTTTTTTAATCTTTTTTCTCCTTCTTTTTCTTAATGAAGGCCCTCTAACATTTTTTGTAATACTGGTTTGGTAGTGATAAACTCCTTTAGCTTTTTCTTGTCTGGGAAGCTCTTCATCTGTCCTTCGATTCTAAATGATAGCTTTGCTGGGTACAGTGATCTTGGTTGCAGGTCCTTGCTTTTTATCATTGAGTATTTCCTGACAATTCCTCTGGCCTGAAAAATTCCCATTAAGAAATCAGAGACAGTCTTATGGGAGCGTCCTTTTAGGTAGCTAATCACTTTTCTCTTGTTGCTTTTAAGATTCTTTTTTTTTTTCTTTTAACCTCTGGCATTTTAATTATGATGTGTCTTGGTGCGGGCCGCTTTGGGTTCATCTTGTTTGGGACTCTCAGCGCTTCCTGGGCTTGTATATCTATTTCCTTCTCCAGGTTAGAGTTTTCAGTCATTATTTCTTCAAATAGGTTTCAATTCCTTGCTCTCTCTCTTCTCCTCTGGAATCCCTATGATGTGTATGTTAGTATGTTTGATGTTGCCCCAGAGGCCCCTTAAACTATCCTCGTTATTTTTATTCTTTTTTTCTTTCTGCTGTCCTGATTGTGTGTTTTCTGCAATCTCCTTTTCCAAATCATTGATTTGATCACAGGCTTCATCTAATCTACTATTGATACCCTCTAATGTATTCTTTATTCAGTTATTGTATTCTTTATTTCTGACTAGTTCTTTTTTATGTGTTCTATCTCCATTTTTAAGTTCTCACTGAGATCATCGAGCATCCTCAAAATCAGTGTTTTGAACTCTGAATCTGGTAGATTGTTTGTCTCTGTTTCGTTTAGTTATTTTTCTGGAGCTTTGTTCTGTTCTTTCATTTGGGTTATATTTCTTTGTCTCCTCATTTTGGCTGCCTCCCTGTGTTTGTTTCTATATATTAGATAGAACAACTATGTCTCCCAGTCCTGATAGAGTGGTCTTATATAGTAGGTGTCTTATGGGTCCAGTGGTGCACGGTCTTTTTGGTCACCTGAGCCAGATGTCCCAGGTGTGTCCCTTGTGTGGGTTGTGTGTGCCCTCCTGTTGTAGTTGAGTCTTGATTGCTTTCAGAGCATCAGTGGAAGGAAATGACCCTCAGAATGACTGATGGTGAGAATTGGCCACGATTCCAGTGGAGGAGTTGTTGTGCTGGGGCTGACCCTATGGACCAGGATTCACTTTAGCTCTGGTGCCTGCTAATTCTGAGCTTTGGGTGTGTCATTGTAAAGGTGGTTGGGTGGTGCTCTGGTATGGTCTGGAGCTGGCCACCGAGTGTGTTGCTTCTGGGATCTCTTGGGAGGGTCTCTGTTACAGGCCAAGTTCAGATACTGGTATGAGTTACAAAGTGAACTGCAGATAGATGCCACTTGTGCTGGGCTTGAAGCTGTCTGGGAGAGGCTAAGCTACAAACTGAGGTCAGCCAGACTTGGGGCTGCTTAGCAAGAGGTATGGAGCATGCCAAGGCCAGACACTGCTTGTTTTGGGTTTGCGAACCTTTGAGAGATTTTAGGAAAGTCTGCAGCATGAACCAAGACAGGCCATTTGAATGGAAAAGCCACTGAAAATAGCTTGAGTGGACCTGCAAATTGGGTGTGACTGACTGGGTGTCAGGGGATCACCAGGGCAGGGTGAAAGGTTTTTGTCAGGTTGATGGAGACTCAGATATGGCACCTGCCTGCATCTGCACGCTGAGTAAGGGGAAGGATCAACAAAGACACAATAGGCTTTTCCAGCACTTCTGTCTGGGAGAAGACTGCCCCTCCAGCTTTTGTCCTGAAGCCTAACAATCCACTTCCTTCCCTTATGTCCTTGGCTGTTGCCCCAACACTGGAGCTCAGAGTGAGTGAATTTGTCTATGGGTAAATCCATGCACAGAACATTTAAGAGGAATACCTAGGATTCTAGCCATCCTCTGTTTCACTCAGCCATATTCTCCACTGGTTTTCACAGCCAGAGTTGTGGGGACTTCTCTTTCTGGCACTGGAAGCCTGGATCAGGGAGCCTGGTGTGGGGCTGGGATCCTTCACATCTCAGGGGGAACATCGGCAGCCAAGATACCCCTCCCAACTTTTAATCACCATAGGTGGGTGTAGGACCAGCCCATTCTGTGTCTCCACCCCTCTTACCAGTCTCGATGTGGTTTCTTCTGTATGTCCTTATAGGACTTCTGTTCAGCTAGATCTCAGGAGATTCTCAGTGATGACTGTTCTGGAGTTTAGTTATAATTTTGATGTGGTCGTGCGATGAGGCAACCACAGCATTTACCTACTCTGCCATCTTGACCAGAACTCCCAAAGGATCTTTACCTGGAAAAAAGTCTCTGCCTAGTTTGCATGTTCCGTTAGTCCATGTTACCATTAAATCAGATGGCCATTCCACCACAGCTCATCAAAATGGTGCCATTCTACCGCATGTTAGTCACTCTTCCTCAGTACGGGGCCTCAGCAAAATCAGACATGTTGATCTCCAGTTCTGCTCTCTGGTCACTAACACAGTAAATGGTCTTTGCTTTCGTGTTGTCCTCTTGTCCCCAGAATCCTGCCTGCAGGGTACCTTCTCAAGCAGCCCAACAGGCCAGGCTTTCTCTGGGTTCCAACTCCTTCATACTGCTTGCTGTGGGCTTTATTCCTGGGGAAGGAGGGACTACTCTGGGTGAATTCTTTCCTAGATTACAAGTTTCTCTACTTCATATCCTGTAATCTTGATAGCGTTTATATCCGGTGTGGTGTTTGCACAGGGAGACCATTTGGGAGGGACCATTCTTAGAGATGAGGGTTCCTGAGCACTGCCACTTAAGTACCATTAAATGCCAGGCTGGGCACTGGGAGTTGGGAAAGATAAAAACAAAAAACAAAAAACAAAAAACAAATAAAGTGCAATCCTTGCCCTCTGGTTGAAAAAAGTTAAAGAGTAACTGTAAATAATAGAATGGGGCAGAACTGCGTTTTTCTCTTGGAAATAATATTGTCAAAGAATGCAGAAGATGGTCTCAAAAATCATTTTTACTTTGTCATTCTATGATTTTCTGTTTGATTTGCATTCATTCATTGAGCAAACATAGATTAAATACCTACTATAAACTGTGCACTGTGTTAGGCATTTAATCTGCATTAATTCATCTGTGACACTTTACCGGATTGGAGCTAGGTTTGCAGCCCATGGCCATGAAACAGAAGGAAGCTAACTGGCCCACAAGGAAAAGAACTCACACTTTGCCCTTGTTAATTCTTCCAGCTGGCTAAGCCACCCAGGCAGAGCCAGGAAATCCTGGAAACACAAATATCCGCCCGATTCGAAGAGTCCTTATGGGACTCTGAGTGTTTGGGAAGGAAAATCAAACAATCATCTCCAGCATGGTCCCTAAACGAACAAAGCAGAAATAGAATCTAGGAGTTTGGGGTTCCCAAGAAACATTACATTTACCAGCCCCACACTTCCCATTGACCCAGAGACTGCCACCACCCCCATCACAGTACAGTAGCCAAGTGCAGACAATATAATCTGTCATCCCTGGCAAAGGACCCTGGCAGCAATATACTCTGCTTTCAACAAGCTTGTGCCTCCTTTTAATTATACTGCCTATCAAGAACTCAACTCCCACAAGCCCAGGTCCTTATCATGTGAGACTGTTCTCCAGCTACCCTGGGCAGCAACAGAGTAACAAACACAACTGCTAACCTCAGCTCCTCAGGGAAACTAGGGTTCTGGAGAACATGGGCAGTCCAGCAACTGTTACCATCTTGCTATTTTCAAACCAGTGCCTGCTGCTGTGGGTCAAGAAATAAGGCTCTCTGCTGCCCTCCTCTCCCCCAAAGAAGTAATTTTTCAGGACAAGAAAAGGCAGCGGTAAAACTTCTTGGAGCCCTGGGAAAGAAGAGTGGTTCAAATCTGGTTTTCTCTGCTATTCCAATAAAAACACAATATCTGAAAGGGGAGACCAAGTGCATTCTGCAAATGCCATTGATCCTGCCTGGGAGATTTGAGCTCAAATACTTCCATGGTCCCTCAGTCTGATGCTTAGGGTCTAAACTGGATGGTAGCCATGAGTACTTCTATTTGGAATTCTTTTGAACCAAAGGTAAAGGGGGATTGTAGAAACAAACAAATTAGAGGTTTATAGTCTATTTGCTGAACGGCAAATATTCCAATAACTCTTAACTTTTCCTTCAGAGGAAACGCCAACACAGAAACCCTCAAATCTAGAAGAACAAGAGAAACCCAAAGCCTCAGGCGGTAGGAGGAAAGGGCTCCTCCTTCACTCTTTATCAGTTTCTTGGGAAGGTCAGTATAGAGATAAATCATCTCTAAAGTAACTAGCTACAAAGCTGGTCTACAAAACCACTCTCTGTTAGTGTCAAATTGTTATTTCTAATCCTTCTTTAAATTCAGCAGCCAAAGTAATGTTGCCAATGTGAGTGTTTAGCAGAGAAGTTTTCTTTGTAGTGATATTGCCACACACTGGGAATGAAGGACTCAGAACATGAATTTCAGAGATGAGCTCTGACCTAGAACAGAGTTAGGGGCACATAATTCTGCTCAGTCCTACTCTGTCATCCTTACGCTCTTCCAACTAACACCTGTTCACCTGGCTTAGTCAGGTTTCAACTCCAACACAAGTGTCTACTGAACCCTTTGTCCACACCAACAGAAGCCAAAGCCCTGAACACTGCTTTTCCTACCTTTTAAGGAACTAATATAAATAGTGAGTACCCACCTTTCTAAGGCACCTATTCTTTGAGCTTCAAATAACATCAAGGTGGTCAGATGTTAATCATTGAATTTATAAGATGATTGTATATTTTTGTCTTCATATAATCTTTTTAGCCTCCCAATATCTGTGAAGAGGCTAGGACAGATATAAATAATAAAATGTTATTATTATCATTATTATTAATATTGTTGCTGTTTTACAGAGAAGGAAACTGAGGCTCAGTTACACAATAAATTAGGGTTGAGGTCAGGACTAAAACTCTGAGTTCTTGACTCTTAGTCTAGTAAATAACTAAATACAGAAAATCCAACCCTTGTGCTTGTAGAAAATGGTACTGTAACTTTATAACAAGTCTATCCCTGCTCCTTTTCCAAAGTCTTGCTTTAACTTCCAGGAGCGGACTCCAAAACCACCTCTCTGTGTCAGTTTTTCATTTCCTAGGAGGAGGTCTGTAAATTTACCCAGTTGTACGGTCAGAGAAATGCTGCCTGCTCCAGCCTCCAGAAACTTACTCAGAAATTCCTTCCTAAGCAAATGACACTTCTCCTCCCGCTATGAACATCTTGTCTCCTGTGAGCCCACACGAGGATCAACTTGGTGGAGTGGATCATTTCCTTTGGCATAGGAGGAGAAATGACAAAAGACCGAATGTCTTTGTATGCATTTTGATGAACAGGTGACTTACTGCTGTATTTACCTAATAAAATCTTTCTCCAGGTGAACACACTGAGATGGAGTGCTTTATTTGCGTGCCAGCCCTGGGGCATTGAAAGCATAAGCCCCAGTACATATAAACCCCCCTTTCAAAGAGACACAGGAAAGGAGGACTTTAAGTAGAATGAAAACAAGTCCAAACTGAGAGGGGTTATTCTGAATGGTATGTTACTGGTTAAAATGCTAAGTTCGAACACATAAACTACCTCAGAACTGCTCTTATTATTTCTTTCAGGACACACCTCCCTCTGAGAGCTTCATTTCCAAGGACAGGGAATGAGAAGGGACAAGGCAACTCGTAAAATCTTCCGGGAGCTATTTAGTGGCTGGATTATAAGCAGATGAAAGGAGAGGACTCAAAGAAAGGCAGTCTGTTGGGAGACAATTGCAATGATCTTCACTTGAGACAGTGAGAATTAAGAAGAGAGAACAGAATAAAAGCAGGAAAGCAAGGTTGGCAGGAAAAAATCAACAGAATTTAGTAATTCATTGGAGTGGGCAACAAGGCAAAAGGCTCTAGACTCAAAAGCAGCACTAGGGTTTCTCCTGAAATAAAGGAGAAATCAGGAAGATTTGGAGGTTTGATTTGAGATTTATTGAGTTGGAAGTAGCACTAGAGTGCCCTAGATGTCTAGTGAGCAGTTAGGGAATTTTAGTTCTCTGTCGGAAGGCTAGAACCAGAGTTAAAAATCTTGGCATCTTCTACCTAGAGGCATGGGAATAGATTAGGCTGCAGGAGAACGAGATATACTCTTAACTAACATTTGTTAGATACCTTTTATGTTCTAAGCATTGCGCTTAACACTTTGGAAGAATCATTTGATTTCATCATTGCAACTCCATTGTGTAGACAGAGTGTCAGTTTTTAGAATTTTCCAAAGCCGATAGATAAGCAACTAGAGCATCCAGGACTAGAAACCAATTGCTCTGACTTCAGACTCATAGCCTGAATGTGAGAGAAGATGAGCTGGCTGACTGGTGCTGAGCAAAGAAACAATGGAGGTTAGATTGGCTTGTCTGCCGCAGCTTCGAGGAGAGACTTGTAGAAGACTTGTGGGAGGACTGCCGAGGCCAGAAAAGATGGGGGAAGGGGTGTACAGAGGCTTCCACACCTGGCTAGGGTCTCTCTCTAGAGCTGAGTGCCAACAAGACTTCTTTTGCTAAGAATGCATGTCCAAGTGAAAGGGCTGGACCCACTGAATCAAGGTCATCTTGATCCCCTCTGTTTATTCTCTCCCTTAGCCACTTCCTGAACTAACTTGCTTAGCTTAACCAATCCAGTCCCCTGAATTTTCGAACCAATCAACCTCCTCCCCTGAAACCCCTAGAAGTTTTCTTTCTAGTCTCCCAGATTGGTTCTGCTGATGAACAGACTCATGCTTTCTGCTCTAAATCTTGTTCTTCTGTGAGCAAACTGAGGCCGCAGAGCATGACCTGGGAGTCTACAAGATAAGAATCTTGGACAAGATCCAAGCCAAGCCTAGCAAAATCATGAGGTGGGGAAAATGGGCCTTCTTCCTCTCCTCGTTTTGGCTTTTCTTCCAAATTCCCTTGGGTTTATGCTTTTGATCCAACTTATTTGAGAGAGGAGTTCAGATTCCTCATGCCCATTTCTTCCTTTATAATCCTTTTTAGCAAAACTCTCCTTCAGGAAAAGATACGATACACTCGTTTACTTTAACATATAAGTGACTGATAATGGTTTTATATATTAGCTCTACCAGGTGTTTAATTCAATACAAAGCTATTTGATTTGTGCCAAAGGAATAAAACTCTAATTATAAACATCTGAAAGTCAAGTCAAGGAGGAACAACTTTCAATTGATAGTGTCCCTGAATAGATAGATTATATTTATTAGGCCCAACACAGTAATTTCAAAAGTTTGCTTTAGAAAAAAAAAAATACACTGAAATTTTAAAAATCTATTCATCCATCACTTCAGTCAACATACAGTTTTATCATGTGGGCTTTTTATATCTGCTGAAAAATATAAAGCAGAGTACTGACTCAGTAAAGGCAATGTTTTGAGAATACTCTGGAAGGAAATATATTCCCTGACTTCTGCTAACCTACCGTCTAGTTAGGAAAAGAAGACCGACATGAACAACCGTTAGCACACAGTAAGGATGCTAGAGACATTAAGGATAATCGATGTTTAAATCAGAGAGAAATCTCTAGAGTCTGTGGTGAGACTTTCCCTGGGCGGCAGGACCTCAGCTGGCCCTCCTCAGGGGAACTTCCCACCTACACAGGCCCTCCTGTATTTTCTATGTTAAATTTCTATTTCTTTCTTAAATTTCTATTCATCTAATGTTGACCATTCTGACTTGATTCTTTTTTCTTCCATCTCTTTCCACTGATAGTTTTATTTCTGAAACCATATTTCTCAATTCCCGAAAGCATGTTCTTATTCTCATTTTTCCATTTTTCATGGCACATGTTACGGCCTTATTTTATAGATTACGTACCATGATTTAATTACCAATATTTCCAAAATTCAACTTGAGGCAAAAGTTTCTACATCAATTTGTACTTGATATATATTTTTGGGAGGACTTTATAGTGCATACCTGTGACCAACAGATAAACAGATCAAGGTAGAGTTTACTATGATAAGATTTATTCTAAATTTTAAAGGAGACATTGTTTTTTGTTTTTTGGGTTTTTTTGGAAAAATTTAGATGGGAATCTATTTTTATCCTATTTTGGGGCAGGCATCATAAAATCTCAAGATGACTGGTTAAGTCGGAGGCATGTTTTCTGGACAAAAACCAAAGTAAGCTAACTAGCTGGTTTGCTATTGAATCCAGGGTGTCGGTCTCCATGATTCTATACTCATTGCTGCATATTCTCTTCTCCCCTCCCTATTCAAATGTCTCTTCCAGAGAGTTCTTATTAGCTATGCCTGTTACTGCGAAGACAGCTGTTCTCTCCCTCCTCCTCTCACCCTTCCCTTTTTATACTTTTTACACTCAAATTTTTTAGGCAAGAAGACCACAAGTTTTACCCTATGAGGGAAAGACCGTGTAGAATAAGAGTCAGGAAATGTGGTTTTGCTATATTACCATGTCTATATTGCTCTTCTTTGCCGTTAGACAGGAAGTATAGCCCCTTGCTACTTAAGCTTTGGTCTTTGACCAGCAGCCGGGGCGTTACCTGGGAACTTGTTAGAAATGAAGCATCTCAGACCCTAACCGGGACTTAATGAATCAGAACCTGCCTTTTAACAAGACTCGCAGGTGAGTTGTGTGACACTAGAATCTGGGCAGCACTGATGTAGCCTATCTGAGCCCAAATTTTATACAAAATGATGTTTCAACCCCTACATGTCTATATTACTCTAAAATCTCACAATTTCATGAATGAGAGGAAGAAGAGAGACAGCCCCTCTTTCAGAAGGACCCAGCAAATGTCTTGATGCTCAGATCCTGTGAGCCGAGCCCTTCAATGTCTTATTGAGATGCTGGAGGATGGCAGAGGCTGTCCACACATGAAGGCAGGGACATAGGTACAGTCAGAGAACCTTCTGAGAGCTGCGTGTCATCAGCTGTGCGGGTGCAGTCACACCCAGACCATCTGGGATCTCTGAATGCCACTTTCATTCTGGATGGCGTCTTTGAGGTTGCTACCTCTGAAAGGCCAAGAGTCTTTGGGAACTAACGGACTGTGTCAGAAGAAAATAAGTGGAATTCTAATTAGAAGTACCACCACAAAGGAGCACGAGAATTCAGCTGTGACTGTTACCTTCAGGAAGGCATTTGTCCTTCTTGCTTCTGCTCTCCAGCTCCCTCAACTGGCCCCAAGAGGCATTTATTTCTAAAACCCCACAGAAGACTGGAAGATCCCCTGGATGCTGCATCCACGCAGGGTGGCTGTAGTTCTGAGAGGCCAAGATATACAACCACCAGCAATCCATGGAGATGGCCCATTGGAGACAGAGGGAGGGCTGCTCTACTCAGGGAACAATGGAGGAAGGATTCTCCTGGGCACCAGGTTATATTATGTATCACACCTGTGATTACAAAGTAACTGTGACTGCTTTAAAAAAAAAAGAAAGAAAGAAAAAAACCAATATATAAAGCTACTATGATTCATTCATGTATATGAGTTCTTGTATGTTTGTTAAAAGTTTCAATCAGCCATAATCCTTAGATAAACCTCATAGGATGTGACAACACCAGTGTAAATAGAATATTTGTTAAAGGGGAGGTGGTGTGGGGTAGAGAAGCAGATTCACCCTGAAAGACCCAGACTTGGGTTCAGGAATTAGCTCTGATTCCAACCCTAGACTAGTTACCCTCTGGGAACTTCATCTGTACATAGGAAAACCAACCTGGATGACTCTTCTAGCTTTTTAAAAAGTCGCTTAAAAAAAAAAATTGAAACGTCAGCTTGATAACCACATCTCGTGCATTGCCTTGAGCTTCTTTTGTGAATGTCTTGATATCACTAATAGTTTGAAAACACATGTGGGCAAAGATTCTGTATATTACGTCTTTTATATGCCCATCAAGCTCTAACCAGAGCATAGGGTATGACAGGGCCACATAAATGCCTTGCAGAACAAATATGTGAATGAATGACCTTGAATCTCATAGCTGCCAAACCAAAAAATGTCTATATATTTTCTCCAACTTCATATAGTCTGGGGAATATAATAGACTTTGCTTTAAGAAAACCGCTGGCACTCAAAATCTTAAAACACTGGCAGCTGTCAATGATTCTTTGTCTTATAAATGGGGTCTGCTTCAGTCAGGGGCCTGGCAAGAAGTATGTGGCACTGTCAGAATGGGTAATTTGAGAGTTTTGTAAAGCAACTACAGTTGACCCTTGAACAACTCAGGGGGTAGGGGCACTGACCCCCGTGCAGTTGAAAATCTACCTATAACTTCTGACTCCTTAGAAATTTAACTACAGTCATCCCATAGTATCCATGGGGGATTGGTTCCAGGACCCACACGGATAACCAAATCTGAGGATGCTCAAGTCCCTTGTATAAAATGATGCAGAATGATGCATACAGTTGGCTCTGGGAATCTGTAGACGCTACGACTGTGGATGTGAAGGGCCAGCTATATATTTATTGAAAGAAATCTATGTATAAATGGACCTGCACCATTCCAACCTGTGTTGTTCAAGGGTCAACGGTATTTATAAAGGCATGGGCAGGATTTAGGAAAAGCAGGAAGGGATGATGCAGTAGTGATTTTCAGCAAGCAGGAGCAGCTAGGGCGCCCTCAGCAAGCAGAGGCCTAAAGGGCAAGTGAAGGGATCAGGTGCTGGAAACCAGCCTGGAGAGCTGGATGGAGAGGCGCACCGACGAGGTGATATCTTCAGTAGACAGATGCTTCCACTGGCAGAGGGGGAGCTAGGAAAAGCAGCCCACAACCTCGGCCTCGAGATGCAAAATTATGCCAGAAAACTCTTTCAGTTATAACCCTCTTCCCGCTCAAGGCTCCATTGAAAAGTTTTTCATAAAATGTATTTCTGAAAGACCAAGACAGTACTGGAATTTTTTTTTTTAATGGAATTGTATAATCAGAAAAGGCAAAGCAAGAAAGTCACAGACCAAACCACCAGAAGTTAGAGCAATCCTTCCAAGAGTGTCTCAGAGGAGTTCCAGGCTTGGGGCAAATGGAAAGAGAAATGGGAAGCCACTGGGGCAACTATCAGGGTTCATAATGTTTTGTTTTTTTTTTTAATTTCTGCTGACCCAAAAGTTCTGGATTTTGGCTCATAGATTCTTTATAATATATTTCCAGTATTTCTATCAACAATATGTATTCTTATTAGATCTCTGCTCCCTTATGCTTAGCAAATCTAGTTCTGGAGCTCTTTCTAGAATAACAGGGTGAGTTAGGCTCTTCCCATCCCCACACTCACTTCCTCCTCCCTGGGCATCTTTTCCGCTCAGGATATAACTGCAGCTAAACCCAGTGAGCTACATGGCGCACTGGGGGCTTCTAAGTGTGGGTGGGAGAATCTAAGGGAACAGCAGATTAGTGGTTTAAAAAGCTGCGGTTTATATCACCATAGCAGACACGGAGGGAACAAGGAAAGCGCTGGAAATCCTTTGGAGAGGGAGATGTACAATGTGCAATACACCAGAGCCTTCAATACGTGAACACGCCCTCCTCATTTTGCCCACATCACATCTACACACCCTGAAGAAAAAGCCTGACAACTGACACAGCTCACCTAGTAAGAAGCCCAGGGAGAAATGGATGCTTTTAACAGAAGAGGAAATCCAGGCCAACTGTTTATGTAAACCAAAGGAATGGTGACACGGGCTGCACACCCCATTCTGCACCTTGCTCTCTTATCCTATATTTTAACCATTAAATATAGGATATTGGAACATTTTTCTATAACAGAATATAGACAAGCTTCCTTATTCTTTGTTTTGTTTGTTTATAACTGTGTATTATTTTATAGTACTGATGTACTATGATTTATTTAAACAGTGCCCTACTGGTAGATAATTTAGGTTGTGTTATCAAACTTTTGGTCTTTGCTAATCTTACAGGTGATAAATAGTAATTTGAAGTAGTTTTAGTTTGCACTTATCTTACTATGAGTGAAGTTGAACATTATCTTCCCATGTGTTTAAGAACCATTTCTATTTTCCTTCCTGCGAGCAGTCTGTTTATATCTTCTCCTGTGTTTTCCATTGGGTTGTTGGTCTTTTATTATCGATAAGAATCCAACATCTAAATTTAGGGGTTAAAAAGCAATGGAATTAAAACTTGTTAAAGCCCACGACTCATTATCTCTGAACTAAAATACAAGGTAATTGTATTTAGATTATAAATATGCGCGACTTTTTTTAACTTTATAAATTTAGCTGAACAGAAAAGAGAATATATTGCTAAAGCCACCGGACTTCATACACAATTACAGCGTGAGTGGTGGAAGGCTATTCTACATTATCCAGTCCTACTGCTTCGTTGTACGGACATACTCGAGAGAAATCAATGCGAGCAGCCTTGGTAGAACCGAAACCTTCAAGTTACTAGCCCAACGATCTTGTATTTTACTTCGTTGCTCCTTTTAATCTGATACTTAGAGAAACCAGAATTTTCTGTCCTTGGCTGAATAGGTGAGTAGCTAGCACTGAACCCTTTGAAGGGAGACTGGGCAGCTGAGCTCAGCCAAGCTAGGTGCTTCTCCTAACTGCTTCCATTGCTCTCTCAACCTTGACCTTAAGCTCCCGTAAAGGAAACAAATTGGCAGCACTGGGTAGACAAATATTTTGGATTTCTCCCCAACAGTAGGACAGAAGAAGGCAGTCGGCAGAGGTGTGGCTAGGAAAACTGTCCAGAGTCCGGCACTGCGCTCGATCCTGCCGTGCAAGGTGATCATGCAGTTTGGGGGAAGGTCAGGCGCTTGGCTCTTTGCTTTCACATCTGATCCCTGCCTATAAAAGAGGAATGATATTTGATGAGAAACAGGAGATCTGAGCACACTGGATAATCATCATGTACTGAGAAGAGATACAGGAGCTCATTTGTTTAGATCTTGGATTAAACATGATGTGAGGCATAAAACCTTAAATGCAAGGTCTCTGGCAGAAGCAGTGGATGGGGAACAATGATATAGTCCCTATTTAGAGCTCCAGGCTGAGTAAGGATGAGCAACCAGTGCCGAGCTCACTTCTTGAAGTAGAGAAGAAATTACCTCATTTCTATGTGTCATTCTGGCAGCCTCAGAAGTAAAACAGGTATTCCTATGCAAGAGCGAGAGCTAGAAAGGATGTCTTGCTGGGCCTCGCTGAGTTGTGCCATGAAGGAGAGAGAGTCGCAGACACTCTGTGATGGCTCATAGGCAGGGCTGTGTTAGCAGTAGCCCAGGAGACAGCTGCCTACGCGGTCAGGACTGCCCTGTACGGTTGGGCAGCTTGTGCACTGCTCAATGCACAGTCTGAAGGCGTACAGGGGCTGAAATCCAGCCTGCCTACCACCAGCCGAATCGTGCGGGGAAAAAGATTCTTTTTGCAAAGGCCCCTCAGGGTTTCCCAGATGGGAGCACTTCTTAAAATTCAGGCAAAGGTGTCATACAGACTCCTGGCAGTCGGGGATCTTATTACAAACACAGAAGCTCAAGGCTTACTCCCAGAACTACTCATCAGAATCTTCCCATTAACAATATCCTAAGTGACTTGTGCACTCGTTAGAGTCTGAGAAGCACCGACTTCAAAGCAAGGAGAGCACGTTTCTCTTTGCAGACCAGGAACCGGATACACAGGAGAGGGCTTTGCTCGGAGAAGTGGGGGTTGCGCTGTGGCCTCCTGGGTTCTAGCCCTTTCCTGGCTTTTCCAGACTAATAACCTTTTATTGTCTTTGATCTATTTTTATCACAGTAGCACAGCCAAGGACACACGGCCTGGATCCCTCATTCCCTTTAGAGTGCAAAGGCTCCTGGAATCCAGTTCACTTCTGAATGGGGACCCTCAGATTCTATCTGACCCAGAGCCACAGAGCCGCCCCTGCCCTGGTCCTGCTCAGAGCTCCAGTCCCCAGATTCTAACCAGACCCCAGGGCTAGGAATGGCGGAGAAGACCGGAGGGTATGTGTGTGCTATGTGTGCGTTGCCGTGTCCACACAGGAGGGTGGGCACGTAGGGCAGACAGACTCACACTGCATGCAAATCTTGCTCTTCCACTTGTCTTTTTATTAAGGGTGTTGTCACTCTCCTAAGGACCTAAGCCACCCACTTGGCCTGTCATACAGTCCCAAAGAGCCTGCTCTCAAATTTTCCTTGCACTCTTCATCTGTGCAAACAGATGTACTTCTAAACTTGAAGTGCTTTTCAACTTAGGTCGTTCCATAAAATTGGTACATTTTCTCTCTCTCTCTCTCTCTCTCACTTTACCCATACATGATGTCCAGCCTATAGGAATACAAAGTCTGGTGGCAAAAGTATCAAGGAAAGAATTCAGAATCTAAAAGCCTGGTTACAATACATCCATTTAGAGTAGCAAGCATCATCTCACAGTTATCAGTTTACTACTTCTCAGAGAACAGCTGTTAAGGTTTTCTACTTAGTATTTTCTCATGATCTCTTTCTTTTTGTTCTATCTCTCCCTCTCTCCTTCCCTCTTTCCTTCTCCCTCCCACTCCGTCTCCCTCTCTCTCATCTCTCCTCTCCCTCTCCCACCAGGAAGGACCTCTTTTGTCTTCTCTAGGTTGATTATGACTTCGAAGCTCTCCTTTGTGAGTCCCAGGAGAGAAAACAAGTATCTACAGCGGGCTTCACAGAGCCTCCTCCCAATCAAGGGCTCCCCCATCTGCCCTCCTCCTTCTCAGAGGAGACTGCCTCCCTCCCTCTAGCTCCCTGAGGCTGGAGACTAGGAACACAGCGCTTGTGCATAGAGGCCACATGGCGTCTCCTCTGATGCACCCCCGGCCAGCTGGCCCTTGGTCAGGAAGTTACTGATGGCTGTCCCTGCTCACACCCACCTCCTTTCCTCTCCCTCCTACCATTTATAAGGTAGATGAAAGAATGTGGAAGGAACTTCCACCAGATACTTTTTATTAAAACAAAAACCAGGAGGAACAGCTATCTCCTTAGACTGAAAGAGTAAAGGTGGCATCAGAAGTTTAAGAAAAGTTGAGGTTTTACATAATTACGCTGGAGAAAAAGAGGGAGAACCGATCAGGGAAAGAGGAGCAGGGCCGGGTGGCTTTGTGACTTTCTTCCCCGCTGCTGGGCTAGTAGGACCGGCAGATTTTTTCCTACACATTCTCCTTTCTCTCTTCTCTTGTTCACTTTACTTCAGTGGGTGGAGTCCTCCCACCCAGTCCCCACAGTAGAACTCTTGGCTCATTAATAACTAAATTATAGGGAATGAGAAGAGGAAGGAGAAATTTTCCAATAAAAGGCAACTAACCCAAGCCATGTGTCTCATTATTTTGGTCTGTCATTTTATCTTAATCTTAATTCCCTTAAACATAAAATTAGGATTCTGCCAGCGGATCCAATAGTGGATCCGATCCCCTGCGCAGGAATAGCGAAAGAACTGTTAGACAACATATGTGAAAGAGTTTTTAAGAAGTATAAATGGCTCTAAGAGTAGAAGTTGTTCTGCTATCAAATCACTGTTTTAAGTGCTTTGTGGAAATAAGTTTGAAAAAGAGTTCTTTAACCAACAAAGAGCTTACAATGACATTGGGGAGACGAGACACACAGCACCCACGAACAGCTGGTAATATGAGTGTGCATATGGTAAGGAGGAGCGGATGAATGGGACAGGTACAGATGAGTAGCTACAGATAAAAGCTGTGCAAACATAGAGCAAAGAGTGATTTGGGAAGTTCTCGTTGAAGAGATGCGCCTTATTATGGGTTGAACTATGTCTTGCATCTCCAAAAGACATGTCGAAGTCCTAATCTATTGGGAAATGGGGTCTTCGCAAGTGTAATTAGTTAAGATGAGGTTACACTGGTTTAGGGTGGGCCTTTAATCCAACATGACTGGCGTTCCCATAAGAAGGACAGAGAGAGACACAGGGAGGAGAATGCCATGTGAACTCACACACAGACACACGCACACACATCTGAGGAGAGAATGCCATGTGATGAGACAACAGTGATAAGCCACAAGCCAAGGAAGACCAAGGATTGCTGGCCACCACCAGAAGCTAGGAAGAAGCCAGGAAGGATTCTCCCCTACAGATTTCAGAGGGCGCATGGCCCTGCTGACATCTTGATTTTAGACTTCTGGCCTCCAGAACTGCGAGAGAGAGTAAATTTCTGTTGCTTTAACCCCGTCCCCGCCCACGTCTTTACAGCGGGCCTAGCAGCCCAGCAGGGATGTGAGCTGTGCTGTATTCCCACAGGTGCAGCAGATGAGAGGAGACTCTTCATATGACTTTAGATCAGGAAAGGTGTAACAGGTGAGCTTCTCCAGTCAAGTTAATCATTTCTCAGTACGCTGTAATCTACTGGAGTGATATCTGTGTTCCCTCTGGATAAGATCAACAATTTCTATAATACTACCTAGTAATCAGTATTACTGAAACTTTGCTACCTAGTATGTTTGGTTTGGCTGCACAAACTCTTTTTAAATGACTTCTCCTCATCTATTATCTATTTATTGCCATGAAGTATCATGCTGACCCTATGCTCATTTTTCTAAAAACATCAATGTTTGGCTTTCACATTTATTGATATTCAGTTCTTAGTGGTGCCCAATTTCCTGGTAAATTTTGACATTTAGCGCAGAGGAGAGCTGTACCAAGCGACCTAATAAGAAACTCCTAAAGCACTGTGAGCTCTGTTTGATACTCAACAGATTGTGCTTCAAGGAAATCCTGTTCTCTGAAGAAGCTGTTATGCTCTATTGGGCCAGTATCATACCTTGAGAAAGATCTAAGAGCCGTATTTACATGTTCAGCTGTCATAGATCCAAAGTAGCCATTAGTAATGATTAGGTAAACAGAATAACTTCAACTGTCCCTAAATACATATTTGCAGGATAATATGTTATTGGGTGAGGTGTTCCTCTTATAAATAAGCCCAGCTTTTGCAAATGAAACTCTGTTGAGGTTACAAGCACGCTGGGTAAGGCTGCCCCCACTTCTGTGAGTTACCAGTTAACATATCATGGTTGTATCTGATCGTGCCTTAGCATTCTTTGGATTCCTTAAAGATGATATAGAGTATGCAGCATTTATTCAATGCAAAACTCAGGATGTTAAACAGTATACTAAGTTTTAAGGCAGAAGCTCTACTCAGGTGTCCCCAAAGGTAGTAATGGATATCTATGTGCTAGTCTCAATGTTTCAGAAAGCCTAACAGAAATCATTCATTTACATTCTAGTGACTACTTGGTCTAATTCAAGCATCAACTATGCATTATAAAGGTCAAGAGTGTAGAGTCTGAAGCCACACTGCCTAGAATCCAACTCACTAGCTGTGAGAACATGACCAACTTACTCAACCTCTCTGAGCCTCAGATTCCTCATTAGCTAATAGGGTTGGCAACAGTATCTACCTTGCATGATGGTTGTTATGCTTACTGAATTTGATGTAAGGAAGACATTTAGGGCAGGGCCTGGCATACAGTAGGTTCTTGATAAAGGCTTATTCTGAATTTTTGTTTATAGCTAAATTACATGAATTCCAACCAGATATGTTACACTAATCAGAAACTACTTGGAAATGACATGTCTCAAATGAATTTCTATTAATTATTAAAGTAATTTATTTATAAGATATCTCTTAAAAGCTGGTTTGTACAAAGGAGAAAAAAATAAAAAGGGCATTAGTGGTGAAAATGCTGTAAATCACTGTTTGTTTTTTTAAGATTCTCTTGTTTACACAGCATTTAAGACAATAAAAGAAACACCCACTCAGAGAACCTAGTCCTTGGAAGCACTGTAATTCTAATATAATAATCATAGTCACATAGCAATTAGACAAAATCTCTAATTCTGGCTCGATGCTCCATTAAAATATCCAAGGAGAATCAGAAGAATACAAAAATGAAAATGAATGATGATTGACATGATACTAACATCTGGCAGGAATCTCCATCAGATAAGGCAGAGGGAGCTAAAGAGAAAGAAAAACCTGCCCAGGATGATAAGGAACCTCGAACGTCAGATGCCAACATTAAAACCCACGACAGAGGAAGCATTTGCAGCACTAATGCTGCAGACAGTGGCATCATCATTCAAGACTAGCACGCGTTCCTATAAACTCCCCAGAGTAAGCCAGGAACCTCTATAGACTTCTATCCTGTCACTTGCCATATCATACTTCTACTACCCATTTATGAGTCTAAGTCTAAATCTAAATTGTAGGAATCATGTACTAGTCATGCTTGTATCTCCAATAACTGGCAGAATGTCTGGCCCACAGTAGACACTCAAGAAATGTAAGTTAAACTGAACTGTGTGGACTTTGTCCAGTGCTTTTTGCTGAAAGTCAGCTGTATTCTCTGCTTTACTTCCCTGGACTACCAGTTTTGTGGCCTGTTGAAAGAAAAGAATTTGTTTTCTCATTTAGTCAGTCGATAATTTATTCAGTCATTTTATTGACATCTTCTAAGTGTCTACCAGGTGCCAGGCATTGCACATGTGTTCAGCCTGTATCATTTCTTTCTTTGGATGCCTACTGTGACTACCCCCTTTTCTCAGTTCTCAGAAATGCTTCCTCTAATAATTCATTAACTTCTCCTAGGATCAATTAAGCTCATTGGTCTATAATTTGATCGACATACCTTGCTCACCATTTCAAAATTTAGAACCATAGTTGTCCATCCCTAAACTTCTGATACCAACTCTCATTGTCTATGACCCTTCAGACATCACTAGCAGCAATGGCTGGGCAATCTCAGCCATAGTTCTCTGCATGGCATACAACATAAATTTTTTAGGGCCAAAAGACTTGCAATCGTTGAAAGAAGTTGCCTTATATTTTCTCACCTAATTAAGTTTTAACTCCTCTTATATAGGACAATTATTTTCTCTGACAGAGAAAGAAAGAGGAAAGAAAATGGGTGAAAAATAGAAACTGGGTAGTAATGCTTCTTTGATAATCTGAAGGCAGTTTGCCGCTTACCTGAGTGAAGGTGTCAATACCAAAGGTTTACATTTGCCCAAATTGAGGATTAACTGCTATAGGAATTGCACTCTTAATATAAAATAGTTATATTTTATATAATTGGAATTAGGCAAACATAATTAGAAAACTGGACAAAATATATGAAACAATCATTTTCAGACATTGGACAATAGTCAGCTTAGGAATCTGATTCCCTGAGAAAAGCAAAATAAACTAGGTGAGCCCACAATTGACCAGCCTACTTCCTGTAGACAGCTCTGAGCTACAGCAAAAAGAAAGGAAAAGCAAACAGAGTTGGGCGCTCTCATTAAGTTTAGGAGTGTGGGGAAGGCGAGATGACCAGAATTTGTGAGGCAGAGTGTGGGAGAGAAGGGAGCTGTACACAGAGAGAGAATGAGAGAGCGAAGGAACTCTGGAATATGCAGAGGTGTCTACTGAAGTCTTTGGTCGAATACTTAGCTGTACATGTATGGAGCGAAATTCCATGAGGCTGGGGAAAGAACCGCTGGAAAGCAGTAGATGAAACAATGTCTGGAGCTTACATGAAGCTAGGCACAGTTTCTGTTTTGACCAGTGAAGGTGGAGAGACCTCCTAATATGGCGGGAGTGTGCTAGAGCTGGCTCATACTAGCTTGAGATAGCTGATTGTTAAGTTTTGGAGGATTTCAAGAGCTGTTTGCTATGCTATGACATTGGTAGATTGAAACTGGCCACAATAGGAAGTAAGGAAATGCTACAAATGAGATTTTTTTTTTTCTTGGAGAACCAGTTGTTAAGCACTTATTAGAACACTACTGAATCCTGGGTAGAGTCATTAGAAGAATTATGCTTTAGTAGTTTAGCAGTTTTGTTTTAGAACAAAATCTACCCTCAAAACAAAATCAAAAATAGGTAAGCCTCAAAAGGAACAGGTTGATCTATAAGTAACTTAATCTCAACTTAACTTCAATTAAGATCCAATACTCTTCAGAGTAATACAACAAAATCCATCTCATAACACAATAACGTTCATAATAATGTAACATTAAATTTATTAAATAAATTTTAATTCATTATGAAAAACACTTTCACAAAGAAAACAGTAGGCCCAGAAGACTTCGCTGAATTCTTCTTTAAGGAAGAAATAAAACAAAGCGTATATATAAACTCTTCCAGAAAATAGAAGAGGAGAAAATAGTTCAAAATGCTATGAGGCCAACATTGCCTTACCATCAAACAGACAAGAGCATTACGATACATGACATGACATGTCATGACATGACATTACAAGGAAACTGTAAACCAATATCCCTCATGAACACAAATATAAAATCCTTGATAAAATATTAACAAATCAATGACCAAGCATGTTTTTATTTTTTCTAGGAATGCTAAGTCAGTTTCACATTTGAAAATCCCTCTACTATATTAACACATTGATGGATGAAGCCAGACATAAGACTCCATACTGTATAATTCCATTTTATTTTGCCAAGAAAAAGCAAAATGTTATGTATAGTGGCAAGAAGCAGATCGGTGATTGTCTGGGCCTGGGGTAGAAGAAAAGGATGGACTGCAAAGGGGCATGAGGAAACATTGGGGTATAATAGAAATGCTATATTTCTTTATAGTAAAAGTAGTTATGAGACATTTGTCAAAATTTGGCAAACTTTACACTAAAATGGGAGAATTTCATTTAATTTAAATTATACCTCAATTGGCAAATGCCCTTATGGCAAAAGCGGCTTTCAGAATCCTCTTATTTTTCTAGGTCCCCACTTTCTCTTCTTTTTAAAGCCTAGTGATACCTTAGTATACAAAGTCAGCTCTGGATGATTGGCCCAAATGCCTTCACCTGCCACTACTAGAAATGGGAGCTGGCCATTGATTTTCCTCATGGAGAGTCTCTAAGAGAAGGTGAAGCATGGGCTCTCAGTAGAGTGTGTGGGGGCGGAGAAGAGTTTGGCTTGTGATGACAAGGCTTCTTTCCTTTGCTTCCTTTTTTTGTCATGTAAGTAGATGTTTAAGTCGTGGCCTCCTGATATATTTTCTTTGGTTCAATTCAGACACATGAATGCATTTATCAGTAACAATAGATATGCCAAGAACTGGACTTAGGAGTCAACTGACCAGATTTTAAAACTGGATTTGTGTGAGCTTGAAGAAGTGAAGAAGTTGTGTAACTTTCTCGGCTTCAGTATCATCTTTCAAAAAATGAGTATTGATAATTCCTGAAGTGCTTTCATTAAAAAAATCTGATTCCTTACTTTCTAGAGGAAAGACTCCCACATAGTTATTACTCATTTCTCATTGCTTAAAATTGTTCATCTGCTTTCTACTCATAACTTCAAAAATCATGTCTGTAATATTTTAATGCTAAATTATATTCAGTTCAGTAGATTTAATATATAATAATATCTCTCCCATCTAGCACTCAGTTAGTTCTCTTGATTTCTCAATCCTCTAGAATAAAATCCAGGATCAGGTAAGAAAATTTGAAACAAGAAGAAAAAGGGGCTCTGAGCCGTCTATTCAAAGGCTGAGGAATTTTCCCAAAAGGAGAAACCTATAGGCTTACTTAAGGTTAATGCTGGGAGTATTTTACATCCAAACCTAATAAGATTAATTAGTTTATTCTCAAATTCATACTAGATAATCATCAGCAAATTAAAAGGTACATGGACAAACCCATTACAATAGAGGAGATAGAAAAACCATAAAATACAAATACAATAAAACACAAATAATTCTAGTGTAGAAAATAAACTGTCTTATACACATACTTCAACAGGTCCTGAGGGAACTGCGATATTGGAGCTCAGTACAATCATGAATGTTCATTAATGCTACTAACCTATATTTTTAAGGGACAGCCTCTCGGATGTCCAGAAAACTGGCTGGATTCTCCAGAATGACTCAAACTTTGACAGTTCTGGAAAGCTGATGTTTGCTATAGTATATTCTAGTTAACAGGTGTTTCATATGTGTAAATATGTTCTCAACTATACTGAAGCTCCCTGAGGGGAAGGACAGGTCATACAGCTCTCTGTGCCTCCCATACGGCCATCTTCATCTGTATGGTGAGATCAATGACGTTGCTTCCACATGAGTGTAGTTTAACTAAAGCTCCTAGACAGAGCCTGGCACATAGCTGCTACTCAATTAATGTTGGTCAGATGAATGATATCAGTATCTTGTGCAGTGCAAGAAGTACTGGAATAATTAACTAGGGATTCTGAGTCTTCTTCAAGCTTTATTACAGGCTTGGACTGCTATTTTCTTTCTCTTTAAAATTTACTAAGCCTCCTCTCTATGCAATTAAAATAATCTCTGAAATTCTACAAATTTCCAAAGATTTTCCTAAAAGGTCTGATGGCTTCATGAAGAGTGAATTCCAAACTCCCGTGGCCTTTTTCCCTATGCTCTTCTCAAAATGCTCTTGCTCCTCACACACACACAAAGTCTCATATTTGACATGAATAATTTAAAGATTGGGTTTAACATTTATATTTCTTTTTTCCTTCTGTGTTCACATCACATGGTTATCTTAGATTACATGTTCTCAGTGTCTTGGTGGAACATAAATTTGTGATGATTTTTTATAGTTTCCTGTAGGCAATTGGGTGCTTAAAAATACCTTTAGAAATATGAAACAGGGAGCTAAGGATTCCAGCGCTTCCAAAGGAATATTTTCATTGGATGCTTTCCGACAACAAAATGTTTTGGAATAGAAAAAAGAGTATTAATTTGTGACTGACTCTTGTATAAAGTTCTGAGACAAGTCAACAAGCCTGCTGTATACCTCTTACATGGCTCATGTGGAGCTATGGGATGTAGAGAATGCCAAAGCGATAGGCTCCAACTATGCAATTCAACAAGAGTGTTTAATATACTTAATTTGTCTTTGCACAAATACGATAATGCACATTTTTAATCTCGGGAAATTAAAGAAAAAGAAAAAATGACCCATGTTCCCACTACTCTGTCAAGACTATTGGTATAGATTTTAAAAGTGTTATTTGGCTACAGCACCTATGCAGAGAACTCAGTCCCTGTCCTGGAATAACTGTAAATCTCAGTGAGAGGGGACTAGAGCTACGCAGTTGAAGTAGTTACAAAACTAGGTGAAACCATGTGTAACAAAATGCTAAATGGAGCATTTACGAAAGAGAGAAAATAAAGCCTATAGGATTTTGCCTTCAAAAATGCTTCAAGACACTATACTCAAAGTATGAGAAAATGTCCAAAACACAAAACTTCCTATTCCTACTGGTTGAATGACAAGCATTGAGGAAATGTTCCTAGTATCAGCAACACCACTGACCAGGTAGGAGAGAAGAATTCTTAGCCCATCGGCTGTGATGCAATCAAACCTTCAAACAAGTTGAGTTATGAAAGGTTTTACAGAGCTTTATTCCAATTATACCCCGGTTTAGATATGGCTTGACACCTCTGCAGAGTCATGGCCAAAACAAACTCTAAGCTAGGCCTGATCATTTGGGCAGATGCAAAAACACACACCAGCCTTGAGCACATTAAGTCCTCATCATTCTCCCAGAACAAACGACAGCCTGAGAAAAGCAAGCAGTCATGCATATTTGTGCTGGGAAATTCTTAAAATGTGAGCTTATTTGTGCAAGATATGTACCAAATCTCCCCACTCAATGCAAAGCACTGCCACTTGAATGCTGGGCAGCATTCTCTTTTTGTGAAGTGGTGTGGGGGCTGATTTTTATTCCAGGCACTAGAATTTGCAATTTGTCAGAGTCTTTTAACTTATACCTGCAGTTTCTAGTTTTGAAAATCAAATTCTGTGTAGCTTAAATATTATTCTCATCACTCAAATCAAATTTAAAAAATAATAAATGGTTAATAATTTCTACTCTAATGTTGCTAATTCACTGGCCTACTAATATCTCTAGGATTCTGTCCAAATCACAAAGATTATCACTTACCTTGGGGTTCCAGAAAATTTTGCACAAAGTGATTTTTTTTAAATAGCTAGGCCAGAATAGAATCAAAGCATTTTAGAGCTGTACATAAGCCTTGGAGATTATTCGGGCTCATTTCTTTATTTTACAGTTGAGATTTTGAGAGATTAAGAGATTATAAAATGCACAGTGTTCTGGTCAAGATGGCAGAGTAGGTAAATGCTGTGCTCGCCTTGTCCCACGACCATATCAACGTTACAATGAAACTAAAAAACATTCATCACTGAGAAATACCCTGAAATTTAGCTGAACAGAAGTCTTGTAACTAAGGACATACAGAAGCAGCCACATCAAGACTGGTAGGAGGGGCAGAGATGATGAATGGGCTGGTCCCACCCCTACATGTGGCAGTTAAAAATTGAAAGGGATATCTTGGCTGTGGCAGTCCCCCTAAAAGCAAGGGGACCCAGTCCACACCAGGCTCTCCAGCCCAGGGTTCCAGTGCCAGGAAGAGAAGTCCTTACAACTTTTGGCTGTGAAAATCAACAGAGGTTGTAGCTGAGTGAGACAGAAGGCTGCAGGAGTCTCAGGCATTCCTCTTAAAAGACCAGCACAAGGACTTACTCACTGATGGATTTACTCGCTCTGAGCTCCAGCACTGGGGCAGCAGCTAGAAAGGCACAAAGGATATATGGAGAGGAACTGTATTTTCTGGCTTCAGGGTGAGGGCTGGAGGGGCAGCTTTCTCCCAGACAGAAGTGCTAGGAGAAGCCATTGTTTCTTTGTTGAGCCCTCCCTTCTCTCGGCATGCAGATGCCAGCAGCCTCCATATCTGAGTCTCCATCAACCTGGCTAACATGGATTGCCCTGCCTGGGTAATTCCCTGAGACCCCACTCCATCCAACTTGCAGGCCCGCCCAAGCTATTTCTGGCATCTTTTCATAGAAATGCCCTGTCTTGGCTCAGGCTGTAGACTTTCCTAAAATCTCTCAGAGGTTCACATACTCCAAACAAGCAGCATCTGTCCTTAGTGTGCCCCATTCCTCTTCCTAAGCAGCTCCAAGCCCAGCACTAGCAGTAGCCATCCTTGGTTCACAGCTTAGCCTCTCTCAAGCACCTCCAAGCAACCACAAGTGGCAAACATCTGTATACCACTTTGAAGCTCATACCAAACATCTGTATACCACTTTGACGCTCATATCAAACAAAGCACAGGCAGCAGCCAAACTTGGTCTATAACAGAGCCCCTCCCAAGAGGCTCCAGAACAAACATACCCAGTGGCCAGCTTCAGACCACACCAGAAAATCACCCAACTGCCTCCACAAATGACACACCCAAATAACAAACTCAGCAGGCACCAGAGCCCCCACTAAAGTGAATCCTGCTCTGTAGTGTCAGCTCCTGCACAATAGCACTGTAGTCACAGCCAGTTCTCACAACCAATCTGCCCGAGGGGCAATCCCTCGTACTAATGTGCCAACAGCAACCAAGGATCAACTACAATAAGAGGGTGCACACAACCCATACAAGGGACACACCTGGAATATCTGGTTCAGGTGACCAGGGAGACTGCGCCATTGGACCCATAGGATACCTACTGCATAAGGCCACTCTACCAAGACTGGGAGACATAGCAGCTCTACCTAATACATAGAAATGAACAGGGAGGCAGCCAAAATGAGGAGATAGAGAAACATATTCCAAATGAAAGAATAGAACAAAGCTCCAGAAAAAGAACTCAACAAAATGGACACAAGCAATCCACTAGATGAGAGTTCATAATACTGGCATGCTCACTGACTTCAGTGAGAACAAAGAGATAAGAATATAAAAATAGAGATAGAACACATAAAAAGCCTGTGAGCGCCGAAGAATACAATAACTGAAATGAAAAATATATTAGAGGGTATCAACAGTAGATTAGGTGAAGCAGAGGATTGAATCACCAATTTGGAAGACAAGGTAGCAGAAAACAATCAGAATGGCAAAAAAAGAAAAAGAAAAAAGAAAAAAGAGAAAAAGAAAGAAAAAGAAAAAGAAAAGAAAGAAAGAAAAAAAAAATCCAAAAAATGAGGATAGTTTAAGGGGCCTCTGAGACAATATCAAACATGCCAGCATTTGCATCATAGAGGTACAGGAAGCGGGAGAGAGAGCAAGGAATTGAAAACCTATTTGAAGAAATAATGATGGAAAACTTCCATAACCTGGAGAAGGAAATGGATATACAAGCCCAGGAAGGGCCAAGAGTCCCAAACAAGATGAACCCAAAGAGGCCCACACCAAGACACATCATAATTAAAATGCCAAATGTTAAAGACAAAGAGAAAATCTAGGGCAGCAAGAGAAAAGCAATTAGTTACCTATAAGGAAGCTGCCTACAAGAGACTCACTTCAGATGGAATGACACATATAGACTGAAAGTAAAGGAATGAAAAAAGATATTTTATGCAAATGCAAAAAAAAAAAAACACCTAGGGTAGCAATACTTATACCAGACAAAATAGGCTTTAAAACAAAGGCTAACAAGAGACAAAGAAGAACCCAGTATCTCACTTCTGGGTATTTATCTAAAGAAACCTAAAATACTATTTCAAAAAGATGTATGTTCATTGCAGCATTATTTACAAGAGCCAAGATATAGAAGCAATCTGGGTGTCTGTTCATCAATGGATGAATGGATATAAAAGAGGTGCTACATATATACAATGGAATATTACTCAGTCATAATAAAAGAATGAAATCTTGCCATGTGCACCCACGTGGATGGACCTAGAAGGTATTGCTCTGAGTAAGTCAGACAGAAAGACAAATGCCATATTATTTTACTTATATGTGGAATCTAAAGACAAAATGAACAAACAAACAAAACTGAAACAAGCTCAAAGATACAGAGAACACTTTGATGGCTGCCAAATTGGAGGGGAGGCTAAAAAGGGGGAGGGGATCAAGAGGTACAAATTGGTAATTACAAAATAGTCAAGTGGAATTAAAGTATCCCATAGGGAATATAGTTGATAATATTGTAATAACTATCTATGGTGTCAGATGGGTATTAGATTTATTGGGATGATCACTTCATAAGTTATATAAATGTCTAATCACTATGTTGTACACCTGAAACTAATATAATATTGTATGTCAACTACAATTAAAATAAAATTTTTAAAAAAAGAGAAATTAACAAGATAACATAGCTAATTAGTGAGAGAATCCTTACTCATGCTTGCAGCTCAGTGAATGAACACTCGGCTAACATTTGTTGAAGATCTTGCCTATGTCAGGAACTCACACGTTCTTGCACATGGATTTACCAAGATGAAAAAACTTCTCAAGGAGTTTACATTCAAGTACGTGCGGATTGATCATAGATATATCTTAGAAACATGTTAAATATTTAATATTTTTGTTGGTTAAAAAAAAAAGATCTGCTATCTATATAACTCACACTTCATCTTAAGCACGTCAACTTAAGGGGTATGGCTATAATATGTTTCAGATCCTAAGACCTAAAGGGGATCCTCATTATTCTAATATGAATTAACCAGGTGTCTAAGCTATGAGGCTGTGTAAGGAAGCAAAGTGGTTTTCATAAGAAAATGTTCACTAAATGAATTTCTACTTAAAATTTCGTGCCCTCTCAAACATCCCTCCTCATTCAGCACTGGTGTTTAGTTTCACTCCTTGGGTCAACATCTTTGATGGTCAGTCTTCCCCAGATCGTTTTAAACACCAGCACGAGGCCGACTGGTTGCAAAATCGAATTGAAAAAAATTGATAGTTAGTCAAATCGATGTTGAAGAACTGCCCAATCACATGCGAAACTGTTGATAAAGTAAGAGCTACTAGAACTAAAATGGTTAATGGAAAAAGAGAATGGTGGCATAAAAGTTACTTCAAAAAAGAGTAGTTTGAGTATCCCGAATTAAGAGAACTTGAAAAAAAATAGTCAAGTTTTTGAATATTTTTCCAAAAATAATCCTTTTTGGAATTATAGAATGAAACTCAAACAAAAAGCGGAGACAGCTGTATTATGTCAGCATAAACATTTGCCAGAAAAATCACACACTCCAAAAGAGAATGAATATTTATGTTCAAGAAATGAATGGATATTCATTCTTTATTCATTCAAAGAAGAAAGCATGGTTTTAAGTTAAATAGATAGTTTCTATACAAAATAAGAAACTCATTTTTAAGATTTTTAGTTGGAATCATCAAGAAATGGTCCTTGTCACTTTTTAATTTGGGCATTTGTTCCCAATTTCAAGAAGATTTTGTAACCACGACTTTCAATAATGAAGATGACCGGTAATTGTGGAGATGAAGGACTGAGGCCCAGAAAGCAAAATTTCTAAGATGAAACATTTAGTCCTGGCAGCACTAAGTCACATGATTCTCCCATCACCCAGAACTGCTAATCTCTATGCAAAGAGGTAAGGAATTTGCCTTGCACTCAACATGGCTTTCAGTCAAGGTAAGACTTTGATGGCAGGAGAAGAAGTAAAAGACACTGAGGAAAGATCTTATGGAAGATCAAATAAAATTTGTTTTCCCTTCACTTTAGCTAAAGAAATGACATGTCTAAAATCGATTCTAATCCGAAACGTACATTCCAGGGATAAGACGTGCCCATTTTAAAGTGTGTTCTGGTGCAATTAAGAGACACACTTAAGATGGGGATTAATCTCGATTATTCCGTTCGGGGTTCTTTTTTAAAGAGAGAGCACACAGAGGAAACCGTGCACTCCCCAGCACATCAAGCCTGCTGCCGTGCTCCCTCCAGCAAGCGACAATAGAAGGCAAAAAAGATGCTATAGACTGAATGTTTGTGTTCCCTCCCTCCCCAAATTCATATGCTGGAGCCCTAACCTCCAACGTGATGGTATTTGGAGGTGGGGTCCTTGGGAGGTAATGAAAGCGGGACCCCTCGGATAGGAATAGCGCATTAATAAGAGGAAGAGAGATCACTGTGCACACTCTCTCTTTCTTCCTCTCTCTTTCCCCACCCTGCCCCTCTACTCTGTGTGCTAGCCAGGAAGTGGGCCCTCACTAGGAAGCATATTTGCCGGCACCTTGATCTTGGACTTCTCAGCCTCCAGAAATCTGAGAAATAAATGTTTGCTGTTTGAGCCACTCAGTCTATGGTATTCTGTGTGGCAGCCTGAGCTGACTAAGAGGCAAAGTCTCCAAACCAGGTTTTGGTTCTTAATTGGCAGTTTTCCGGTAGGCCACAAATTTTTCTTATATTGACATGAAGGAGATATGTCTGGTGCAAATAGGCTAGATATGTTCTGTCTCACTCAAAAGGCCAGGGACTGGCTGCCTCTGCATCTCAGAGGACAAAGCATTCATTACATCACCTCTGGGCTGTGCCCTTGGGTCTAGAGACCACTAGTTATGTCACTTTGGCCTGCCCAATAGCCATTGGACTAATTCTGTGGCAGTTAGTCCAAACAATAAATGTCAAGGCCTCTGCTCTGCCCTTGGGAACACAGAGATGTCATAGCATGGTCTCACCTTCTATCATTTTAGGGACTAGGTGAGGAGAGAGGAGGGCAGCCTTAGGCTATTAGTCCTGGCTCAGGCTCCACAGTACATAGGCCTCCAATCCCTCAGACTTCCTTACTCCTCATCATGGAGCATGAGGGAAATCCACCCATTTCTACCTTTGATGAGGATGTTCTTGGCGATTCTACCACGGTAATGGAGGAAGCCCAGACTGGGTAGATGAAGAGGGAGTTTCCTCAGCAGTCCCTGCGGCTGCTCCACATGGAGCCATCACAGTGGTTCTTCCATCCTCCAGGGTAGCTGTCCTCAGCTGCGGTGCCCAGGGCCGGCAGCTGGGCTGTCCCCTCATGGTCCTGTCCTCCTCGTCCTTGTGCCTCTGCTCTCTGGGGCCACTGCAAGGCCCTGGGACTGGGCTGCACTGCTCTCTCGTAGCATGCCACCAGAAGGTAGCTCCCAGCAGGGCCCCATCAAACCCCATGGCGGCAGCTGGGCTAATTTTCACCTTCTGTCTCTGTGCGGAAGTTCCCACAAGCACCAAACACGATTCACTAGCTCACTCCTCTGTTGGCCTCAACGATTTGCTCCTCCAATGCTCACTGCTTAATTCATGTCAGAACTAAGCTAGAAACTTCTCACTGCTTAATTCATGTCAGAACTAAGCTAGAAACTTCTCCCTCATACGTGGCTGAGCCCACACTTCCAGTCTAGGTCAAAATCCGCACCCTTTCCATTCTCACCAGATTTACACTAATTAGACTATTGAACTACAGTCTAATTGGCTTCTCTAACGCCAGTCTTTAATGTCTCTAATCTATTTTCTACCCAACCTTATTTATTCATCGTTTCCCATGCTCGGTCATTTTTGGTGATTCCCTGTAATAGACATTTTTAAATCCAAACACCTTCATAAGACATTTAAGGACCTGTCCCAACTTTCAGGACACCATCAGGACCTGTCCCAACTTTCCTGGCTCACTTGTCACTGTACTCTACCTGACATCTTGCTTTCAGGTCTCATTGGACCATTCATTATATGTATTCCATGTATGGCCCTCCCTGCAGTATTCCGTCTTCTGGAAAGGTCCAATCTAATGACGGTGAATATGTTTATTCAAATTGTAGTTCAAAGTCACATTCATTTTCCTCCATCTTCTAATCTGAATTCTTATTCTGTTTTCCAAGTTCATGTGGTACTTTATTAATAGGATGACCCTCCATTCCAGTTTTCTTGGGACCATCCCAGTTTATGCCTGATGTTCTTGCTGATTTTTAACGATTCCCTTCTTCTGCTCTCAAAAATGTCCAACTTAGGACAATAAATTATGCAGCCGCTCCATGTATATAATTCTTGTGTCCTGATTATCTCTGTACCCATTTTTGCCTCTCTCTCCTTGTCCCTAGGTTTGAGGTCAAGGATGGCACCTCTCTCAAAGTTGCTTTTCCCTAGGGCCCAGTCAGTGCTTAATACACAGTAGATATTCAGTACCGTTTATTTAAGGTGAACTTTAGTTGAGTCTCAAAAGATAAGTACAATTTGAAAAGGCAGAAAGTAAAGACATTTTAAAGATTATTAGAGATAAAACTAAGAGGTTCCATTGCAGAAAATGTTACTTAATTTCAAGTGCATCCCAGACTTGACAAGTAGATTCACTGATCAGAGGAGCATAGAGCACATGGGAGGTTCCTGAACACGAAGTCAGGTTCTGGCTGCAGCTGCTCTTCAAGAGCTAAGCAGCCCCAGAGAGAAGGCTGAGCGGTCCACACACAGATTCCCTAAGGGCCTGTGAATGCTAAATAGACTCAGGGTGAATCCAAAGCAATGAAGCAGCTCTTCCAAACTACAGCACTACTGTTAGGCCACACTAAATACATTAGGAAGTGAGCATCAGTAGACCAGATGTCCATTTAGCATCAATGTTTGAAAAGCTCTGTCTGACATGTCCCCAAATCCGTTATTATGTCCACCTTGGAATAGACAGCTCTGAAGGGTCATCTCAGCATCGTAACTCCCCACAGGGTTGGCGACAGCTTCTGTTGGGGCCACTTCACAGCTCAATGTCTCTTCTGCCCAGTCGTGCTTCCTTTTCCCCAAAGCACTGCCTAATAAACCTCCTGCACACTACATTTCAGTACCCGCTTCTGGGGAACCCAACTTGCAACACAGGTCAAAGAAACAAAAGATGAGATCCAAGATTTCAAGATGCAATTTAGCTAGAGAGATCAAATATACTCACAGAAATAAATAATAATAGTATAGACAGATTACAGATTATAAGACTTATAAAAGTAAACACAGTGTCTCATTTATTTGAGTATCTTCAATGCCCACCAGCAATCATGGTTCCAATAGCTGTTTGTTAAACAGATAGACAGATGGTGGGATGACAAATGAATGCCATAATTATCACAGTCGAGAAAGACTATGCACTCAAGCAAGGGAACACAGGTCACTACAAAATGTGGTTCCTGGGAAAGCTTCGCTAAGAGAGTGCCATGTAATTAAGGTGTCGATATACAGCAGGGAGACAGAAATAATCCCATATATAGGAGAGAGATCACAGAGAATCAAGAAAATCTAGGCAGCTGTCTAGATTGCCAATTATAAGGGGCACGAAAATACCATCAGAAATATAACCAAATGGATAATTGTTCGATTGTGCATGTCCGTACTTCCCTCCAGGATAGTGTTAGCTGTGAATAGAAGTAAAACTCTGCTGAGCCACGAGGAGAAACCCCCAAAGGGCATGCTCAACTAATGACTTCCACCTGAGGAGGCAGGGCTGGGTGATGCAGGCTTGGGGTGAGAGCTGATTTGCTGAGAAAGTTAAAGAGTCTGGAAGCCACTGCCGCCATGCTTTTTCTCTGATCTTCCTCGCTACAGCCATCAGCCACTCCTCTAAGCAAATGTTAAACATCTTAAGAATAATGGTTTAAAGGGACGTCAATTTATCGGCCTGCTCTGGGGTTCCCCCATGTCTCAGTTAAGCCCTAAATCTAGAGATAAGCAATAAGGAAGAAAAAATAAGAAAGATATTCTAGATGTTAGCAATGTGACTCACTAATGTACCTAAATGCTAATTGAAGCTATTTGCATTTTTGCACGTTCTATATGTGTACAATGGTTGCATTCTGTGTGTGTGTGCATGCATGTGCACATGTTTGCACGTGTGTTTGTGTGCATGTGTGTGTGTGTGCACGCACTTGTGTGTGTACTGTAGGCACAGGGGAAAGGTCTAAGTCATGTCTCACTGTAAATCCAGTGATGTCCAAACATCCATGGGAAGCTGGTCAATGACACTTGAGTCCTACTCCTATTCCTCAGAACCAAGACTCTTAAACTTTCTATAACAAGAGCCTCCCCTTAACTCACCTGGGTTGCAAATAGAAAGAAAACAAGAAACCATCAGGTCGGGGGCATGGAGAGGTGAGGATCACAGCACTCTCTGGGGGAAATGGCTGGTACTGGAGAGGTGTAATTTTAAATACAGCAAGGCATGCATTGAGACTGTTCTCTTGACCGGTCTCTAGTGGTTGGCATTGGATACCTAGGCTTGCTCAGAATCTTACTTCTCACACGGAGCACAGTGATTTGCAGTCCCAGTTTGCAAAGGAAAAGGCTGTTTCCATACTTGCATTCACCTGCTGCAGCACAGAGAAGGTATAACAAGGCCATCAAAATGCAGAGACCAGGGGTAGTTCCTCATTATCCAGAAACCCAGCAGCATCACAGAACTCTGGGAGGGTATTACTGCAGCGACAATGAACACTGCTCCATGAGGTCAGGGCCACCGAAGAGAACAAGATGAGCAAATCCAGACGGCCATTCTTGAGCCTGAATGAGACCCCAGGAACTCCGAAGGACTAAAGGAAGGCATGAGGGGTTGAAATCCTGAAGTTTGAAGAAGGAGATTGTCAAAAAATACCACTTTGTTGCAAATATGATGACTCTGCTGTGCACCCCCAATGCCAGATGGTCATTCTTGGGGAACAGAGGTATGCGTGTATGACTGGATTTCCGGAGTTAACAAGGAGGACACGTTCACATCTGGACAGCTGGAAATCTCCTTCCTGACTGCTTACACCTTGAGTGGAAAGAGCTGGCTCATTGTGGGAGCACTCATCGGCAACGCTTGGAGAGGAATTTCATTGATTTTCCCATTAGAGGTTTTCGGGTCCTGATGGTATCCGGAATAACCAGCCTGATGCTGTGAAAACAGAGGCTTCAGAAAGGTAGCGTAAATGGGTGTAGATGTGATCAGAGGTTCTGAGTACTAATGGAAAGTCCCAGGACTTAAAAACATTGCTTCATGCATGCCTCTGACAGATGTCTGAAATCTTGCAATTACAAGCATACTCGGTTTTTCATGGCATTTTGGAGTATTTTTCTGGGTGGAGGGTTGTTTCTAGATACACTTGAACTCATTATTTAATGCGATTACTAAAACAGATACTGCATCCGCATGGTCAGACTTGGCAGACATCACTTTTTTTCAGTTATAGTCATGCAAAGCCTCCCTCCCGCTCCTGTCCTTCACCACCCAGTTGCTGCCATTCCTCACGCCACCATTGTTATTAGTGTTCTGTGTATTTTTCCAGAGTTTCATTTGCACAGACAAGTGATATAAATACATATTCTCACCCTCCTTTCACCTCAAAGTAATATAATAAATATAATATAATATAATATAATATAATATAATATAATATAATATAATATAATATATTAATATATTATAAAACTTAAATTTCATTTTACTTAAAAATGGGTGTCTTTGGAACCCTTCCATATCAGAAGGTTTCTTATTCTTTAAACAGTTGCATGATATTACATTGTATGAATATACCACAACTTTTAAAATAGTTTCCTATAATAATAATTGAGGTTATATACAATATTTTACTCTTGCAAATAATTTGGCAAGAATGGAACCGAGAGAAGCTTGTCACAATGGTCATTTTGTGTGAGTGTATCTGGAAAATAAATCCCCAGAAATGGAAAAGGACATATAGACTCATACTTCTGATAGATGTACGTCTCAGTGTGTGTACATGTGTGACTTCTTTGTGACTTATTCTGGTACAATTTTAGATTTATAGAAAAGTTGCAAAGATAAGAGTTCCCATATATCCCTAACAATACCTAATTTTTTATATATGTATATTGAAAATATTTATATAGTCACTTCTACCCATCTTTTGTTTTATAGTTTCAATTTTTGCAGAAAAAGTAATCCCTGATTTTTATTTAGTTATATTTTGGTTTCATCTTTTCCATTGAATTCTTTAATTCATCTGAATTTATTTTGGTATGTGATTTAAAGTATGAGGTAGGGATATGATTTAATTTTTTTCTTTTTAAGAAAAAATTCCAAATATCCTAGCATCTTTCATTAACTAGTTCTTCTCTTATCTCCTAGTACGCAATTCTGCCTTTATCATATACAAAATTTTTATTCATACTTGGATTTATTTGTGAGCTTTCTACTCTGTTACATTGATCTGGCTTTAAGCATTGTGCTTTGGGGACAATTTCATAATTTTAATTAACTTGTTACTTTTTCCGTTGGCTTTTAGCTGATTTTCTTGGATTGAGAGATAAGTCATTATATTTGTTAATAGTAGCGATTTTGTCTTTTTATTTTTTTAGAGAATATTTATTCCTCTTCCTTTTGTTCCTTGTTTTATGTCATTGGCTAGAACTGAAGAGGTGGGGAAAGGATGATGTCACGTGCACAAAAGGGCTTTGCCTTAGAAGAAGAGAGGAACTCCTTTTTCCACAGGGGCAAGACAGAAAGACAAACAGGTTCAGAAAAGTGGGAAATGGGAAGGTAGGGGGTTGAAGGCATTTCCATCTGATGGCTCATGTCTCTGTGGAGTAGATGCTTAAAGAGTGTGGATGGTGAGGCGGAGGAGAGAGATGAATGAGTGAGCAACTTCCTCTGGGGAGGACTGCAGGGGAATAAGTCTCTTTAGGATAAGAATCAGGTTTTAGTGAAGATGAGAATATTGTAAGAAGAGGCTGGGGACATAGGGGAGTTCGTTCTACAAGAGCCCTGTGGAAAGGCTTAGGAGTGAAAGGGGTAGCAGCAGTTTGGGTCATGGAGAGAAGGCTCGAAGCATTATGGGCATGAGAGCACCAAAGGAAATAAGTAGCCAGGAAAACTTCCACTTGGGACCTTCCAAGGGTGTCAGGGCTGTGAGGCATGGCAGGTTTCTGAAAGGAAGAGTCAGAGTCCCGTGTTGTACAGACAAGTGTGGAGCTGCTGACAAGTTGCCACAGTGGGATTTGATTAACCTTCTAAGGGAGTCCCAATCCAGGAGAGCAGACAAGCAACAAGCCCCTCGTCACATGTTAAAATTCGGCTGTCCAAGGACTTCCAGTGCTGGCCAAAATGGAGTGTGCTCACTACAGCCTCTCTGCCACTGATTACAATAAAAATTCTAGACGAAATAGAAAAAGCAAATACCTGAGGGCTCTGAAAAGTAAAGAATAGCAGGTAGAATGCAAGGGCAATCCAAACTTAAATGACTAGGATTGCAATGAGTTCTTAGCTTCTTCATTTTTAATTTTTTCTCTTTCATCTCCTGGCTTTGACTTGAGGGTGGCCTGAGTTGCCGAACTGCACAGCAGGTACAGTCAGCAAAAACTCTGAGATAAACCTGCCTTTTCTGAACATAAGACCAAGTAAAAGACTACTTTCTATGAGTCAGAAAGTGTGAATAAAACCCTCTTTGTTTTCTCTTTTTCCCCTTTCTCCGCCATGACAGCAGTGGTATGGACACATAAAACTGGAGAAAGATGCTCCTGTGAGCCTAAGATCAGGACAAAAAGTGAGGATAATTCCCACTATGTTTTTCTCTTTTCTCTTGTCACTTTGCCCCTATGGCAGCGCTATCACATGGAACTGTGTGACAGTACAGGAGTGAGGAGGGCGCATTAAAACTCTTAGAAAAACAAAAATTTCTGGTCAGAGAAACCAGAACAAGAAGCCCATGGAATCAGAGAGTTGGGGTGGGTAATTCTGTAGAGAAGAGATCTGGAGAAGTGGCCACCATAATTCTGTGTATGACCCAGCACAAATCCCATACTCACCACTGACCTGTACATCTGTGGAAGACCTGAAGAAGCACAGTTAAGGCTTTGAGAACTGAACTATGATGCAAACTACTGACCAAGTCCCAGATTAAACTCTGAGTAGCACACGTGTGTGGCAGATTCATGTAGCAAAGTGGACACCAAACTGACACTGGATCCACCACCCACCATAGGTGAAACAAAACTTGCAGTCCGAACATAATCGTGTTTCTTGCCTGTTTATTTACATAAATAAGTAAATAAACATTCTTCCAAAGATTTTAATAGGACTCAGACTCTCACTACATAACATTCAAAGTGTTCAGGGTACAATCGAAAATTACTCAACATGCCAACAACCAATAAAATGTGTCCAAGTCTGTAGAAGAGACAATTAACAGATGCCAGCCTGTGATAACCTAGATGTTGGAACGATCAAAGTATTATAACCAAACTCCAGGAGATATAGGTATACGCTTTTGACAAGAATGTAAAGATAGACATCCTCATCAGAGAAAAAGAAACTAGGTTATAAAAACTGAAAAGTTAGAAGTAAAAAATATAATATCTGAAATAAAGAATTCACTGGATGAACTCAATAGTAGAATAAAAATGACAAAGGAAAAAGTTAGTGAACTTAAAAGTAAATCAATAGTAATTTTCCGATCTGAAGAATAGAGAGAAAATAAATTTTAAAACAAATAAACCAAGCTTCAGGGATTTGTTGGATGATATTAAAAGTTCTAACATCCATATCGTTGGAGTCCCAGAATGAGAGGAAAGAGATTGGTGCAGAAACAATATTTGAGGAAATAAGGGTGAAAGCCTTCAAATTTTGTGAAAGATGTCGATTTACAAATTCAAAAGTATCAGCAAGACAAACACAATGAAAGCCAACAAATCATAATCAAATTGGCAAATATATATATATATATATATCTTGAAAACAGCCAGAGAAAAACGATAGATTTGAAACACTTATCAAATGATTGCATATTTCTCATCAGGAATCAGGAGGCCTGAAGATAATGAAACAGAACCTCTAAAGTGCAGAAGAATTGTCACCTTAGGCTTTATATCCCTTGTATATACTCCTCAAGGCAAAATAGAGATATTTTCAGATAAAGGAAAATTAAGAATTTGTTGCCAGAGGATCTGCCCTAACAGAAATGTTAAAGGAAATTCTTCAAGCTAAAGGTAAATGATACCAAAGGGAAACCTAGAATTTCAGGGGGGGGAAAAAAAAAGATGAAGAGCAACAGAACATACACAAATCTAAATTTAAATAATAGACTATTTTTCTTGTCTTAAGTTCTTGAAAATCTGTATGATCATTGAGAGCAGAAAGTATCTTATATTGTTCAGTGCAACTGGAATTCTCACGTATTGCTTCCCGGGAGTACAAATGATACGGCCATCTTAGAAAACTATTTGACACTTTCTTATAAAGTTAAGCATACCCTTACCGTATAACCCAGCAATCCCATTCCTAAATATATGCCCTACAGAAATGAAAATGTATGTTTATACAAAAACTTATATGCAGATGTTTAGAGTAGCTTTATTCATAATCACGAAAAACTAGAATCAATCTAAATGTCCTTCAATTGATGAATGGATAAACAAAATGTAGTACCTCCATACGATAAACAAGAGTCTACAATTTATATTGTATGTAGTACCGCCATACAATAGACATTCTGGAAAAGGCAAAACTATGGAGATGGAGAGCGGTTTACCAAGGGTTAGGGGTGGAGGAAGAAGCTGACTACAAAAGGGCAGCACGAGGGAATTATGGGGAGGGATGAAACAATTCCGCCCCTTGATCGTGGTGATTACCAGATTCCATGCATTTCTCAGAACTCGGAACCGAACACCGAAAACGCTCATTATTCTTTATGTAAATTTATAAATAAAATTTTAAAAACTTAGCAGTCTGTTAATTTCCTCAATTTCACATGCCCCTGCCTTAAGTCACCCTCTATATTTCTGAAAGCTGAATGCAAACTGGACTCTCATAATTTAAATATTTAAAAATTCACCAAGAGAGCTTGCTTTTAGAAAGAATTTTTCTGTGGATTCTTTTGCAGAGTAAACGTGTAGCGCATCGGATACTCACTATTATCTAGAGTTTATTTGTATTATCTAGAGTTTTGAATTTCATCGTCTGTCTAAAATGAGGTGAATATGCCCGGGCACAATTCTGACCATTTTTTAGGATCCTTTTTTTGTTCCCTGCAGTTCTGACCAAGAGCAGGTAGCGTGAGTTATCCTCACAGCATCTCCCAAGGTCATGACTGGAAAGAAAAGAATTGGAGCACTCTGGGATGTCCAAGTCCTCAGGACCTGCCCCTGGAGTAACCGACGTTCTTTGACTCAGGGACGAGGACACTGGGGGGTGAGGCTTGGGGCACCTGGATACACAGGGATGAGCTCGTCATTAGACTCATTCACAGCTAAAGGTCACTGGGGCCTGAGCCCCACTGAGCCAGATCATGGCCACATCTCTCCTCCGCCCTGCCAGCCTCAGAACGTCCTGACGTCAAGTGCAAACAGCAACACCATGAGAAGGAGGAAGTTGCCTTCGTCTCAGCCCAGTGCTTAGTGATGTATGTCAGAGATGACACCTGTTCAACAAACCAGGTAAACTTCGTGCACCTTGTTCTGGCTGCTTTCTAGCCCCACAGTTAGCTCAGGTGCTCTGCTCGCCAGTTTGCACATCCTGGTCACATTTCTTCAGGCCTCATTTTCCCAAGCTGTGTTTCAGGGTCAATAGTCTTTTTTAAAAAAAGTCACAGACAGCTCTGCCTTTGCCCCTCCTGGGAAGGTGTTCCTCCTTTGTTCAATAACTTCCTCAAAAAACAGTGGTAGCAAATCTCATTGTCATCAGTCACGGAGCATGATAAATGTCTAGGGGAGTTCCCTATAAAGCAAGCTCTGTGCGCGTCTACAAATCGAAGTGTCCTTTTGTAAAGGAGCTAATCCCCTCTCTCATCACACACACACACACACACCCACCTCTCTCTCTCTCTCTCACACACACACACACTCCTCTCCCACACACCTCTTTCACACACACACGCACACACACACCTCTCCCCCCACACACACACACACGCACGCCAGTTTCTCTAGCTACTCCATCCTTATTGGTGCACAGTGGGCTTGTTGGGCTGGTGAGCAGAGCAGTAGTCACTCTCCTGGGTTCCTGAGATCGCCGCTGCTCTAATGCAGTGATCTGGGAGGCACGCCTTGAACCTACCTGCTGGATTTCCAAACCACTTTGGGAGCTCCAAACTCCTGACAGCACTTCTGCTTTCTGTAGCACACAGCTGCTTCTGCTTATGTCTGCACTCCATCCAGCACTCCCCATCTTTACAGAAGGAGAAGGCAGGCCATAACTCAACACAAGGGGAGGATATACTTAAAGAAAGCATGTGTTTAGTAAATAAGAAATATGAATGTCCTCTCATATTGCCAAAATACACCTTGAGTTTATTTTCTTACTCTGGGGTTCTCACTTCAACTGGAAGGGATCAATGAATACTGCTAAGTTTTTAAAACAAAGTTAAGTGTAAGTCAAATTTAAACTGTTAATTGCCATATTATAGACAAGCCAAAAAGTATCTACTAATAAGACAGAGTCCTCAGAACCCTGGTCCAATCCATTACTCATCCTCCGCCGGGCTTGCCCTCTGCTACCTGATCTCTCTGTTGAAGCAGGACTGATAAACGCCTCAGACCCTGCCTCATCTGGCATGCATGCCAAGCCAGGCTGAGCCTTGAGGGCTCCATGAATGCACCAGCTAGAGGAACAGAACAGTTAACAACTTTATTGGCCTGAGTCCCTAAGTCCTCATCCCACATCAAATAAGAAATGTTAAGTTTACCCACATCCCACATTAGACCTACCACTTAGAATTACGGGCTGCCCCTCCCCACACGCCACAGGGGCAGAGCAAGCTGACCACATGGACCCCAAGATTGGATCATCCAAGATATCTCTCTCCAAATGGACACAAGCCTCCCACGCTGTGGTCCTTCTCCAGCATCGCCCATCAGTAAGCATCACTTCCTCCCCCGAGGAAGAGGGAGAAAGTGGGCTTCAAACCCACTGCGATCCTCTGAGGAACCAAGCAGAATGTGCCTGGGCATTGTCCTAATTTAAGAGGGGCAGCTGAGGCATCTGGCCATGTAGTCCTGCCCCCATGGGTTAGGGTTGACCTTGGGGTCTCTAACTACCCCCAACCCTTTGTATTTTCAGGTCACACCTGACACAGCTGAGTGACCTCCTTCAGCTTCAGACAAAGCCCTGAGGTAGCAAAGGGCTGCCTCTCTTTGCTACAATGCACACAAGTCACAAGATTAGCTACAGGAAGCTTGCGTGTGCTTTCTCTATGCAACTAGACTGTTAGCTCCTTGAGTGCAAAGATCATAAAAGAAAGAAAACTATGCAAATAGTGTCAGTTGTAGAATAACATGATTTTGACTAAAACCTTGAGACCGTTTGCTTTTTGTTGTTTTAACTTGATGGTATTTTATCAATCTCTTACCGCTATGTCTCATTGAAAAATAAAACCCTCAGACCATTTATAATGCAAAAACATCAGATAAGGAAATAATACAAAAAAAAAAACTGTCTTCTTTGGCCACCGAGGCAGCAGCTGTGTTTATCACCATCTTTAGGCTATAATAATATACAGAAAGATTAGGGGGAAATCTTACTTTTGTCCCTCAGATTCTTTGCTGACCCTCATTCTTCCCATCCTTCAGTAAGCAGGGTCAGACCAGAGGGCCAGACCTTGGGCAGGTAGGTCTCGGTCATTTAAGCTCTCTGAGCCTCAACTTCTCCATTTGTAAAGCAGAGATAGTAACCGTGTTGACATCACAAGTATATTCTGAGCATTAAATACGCTGGTGTTTGAAAAGACACATGGTAAACTGTAAAAAGCTATTCGAGTATCAGTCATGATTATATCGGGCCTGGCTAAGGGGCCACCTCACCCTGCAGCAAGCCCTGGTGTGCCCGGCCAGACGGGTTGCTTCCTTCTCTGAAAAATCCAGCTCAGGTTTTATACTACCTAAGGGCACGTGACTCATATTTCCCTGCACTAATATGTACACAGCCACCTTGCATCTTTCTGGTGTCTCCCACTGACAACCGTGCCTTGCACTTTGTGTCATTACAGTTCATGAAAGTGGGTCTCAGCTTCTCCCTGGAGAAGGTACAGGCTCCTAGGCATGACCTTCAGGGCCTTGCATAGGTGGATACCTGACTGTGCCAGCACAGGCTTGCCTACTCTCCTCATGCCCTCTGGCCTGCCCACGCTGCTCCCTGCACCCCGTGAGTGCAGTCTCCCCAAGTTGCAACATACACTCCCAACTTGACCTTCTCCATCCAACTCACAGCCATCATTTTAGAGTCAGCTTCATTCCATTGTTCTATGAAACCCTTCTTAGGCCCCTTCCCCCATGCATTTCATGAGTATTTCTTGAGTGCCTACTAGGTGCCAACACTGGACAAGTTTCAAGGGGCACAATGGTGAACCTATCAGATTGATCTGATCTCTTCCTTAACAAATCTAGAGACCTTACTCATAATAATAGCCTGGAAATTAGATAATTTACCTTGTGAATTTTTCCTTAATGGATATTTCATGCATATACTTTAAATGGACCCAGCTTGAAAGCTAGATCTTTGAGTAAGACTCCTCTGCACCCTCCTAGCCACAAGCAAAATAGTGTGTGGCATATAAAAAGCATGTCAAAATAGTTTGTGACTCTACTCTTGGCTGTAAGGCAACGCAATACATGGAGAAAGTTTTGAAACTATGAAGAATATTCAACACAATGATCAATTTAAAAATTAAAAATGCATGAGCATACCTTGATTCAGATATGACTTACCAGATACTAAAAGTTTAGTTTGAGACTCCTAAACAAACACACACTAATGCAATTTCTTTTAGAAATGCTGCCATTTGAAAAAATAATAATCTGGTACAACAAGATTTAGAAGCTGAGAAAGATAAAAGTTTCCAGTTTGAGGGATATGAGGTGTGTGACTCGTGTATTAATGAAAACCAGATGCCACCTTGTGGCCAAAAATAGAAATACAGGGATTTAGCTGGGCGAAGAAATCAAATACAGCTTTGCATTCCATAAGCAACATGCTCTCGAATCATTTCTTTGCTATAATCTATGATGTCCTTACAGACATAATCCTTAATTCACACACATACAAAGTTTGCAAGCCTTTTAAAGCCCCCTGCTCCAATCTATAAGGCTGGTCATCTGTCACATCACCCCAAATTCAGTGTTCATTAACCCCTGAAAAACTCTCAGGAAAAATTTGATCTCTGAAGAGTGAAGATGACATCACAGATATTTTCAAGGGTATTAAGGTAGAACACAATTTTCTTTCATGAGCAAAAAAAATTTTAGTGGCAAATGAATAAATACTTTGATAAAAGTTATCTATATGAAGTAATTTTCAAATATTTTACAATTTGTAATAATCACATTTTGGAATATTTTATAAACTAAGTAATTTCTACTTTGTAATATTACTTTAAATTATATTTTATAAAATTGATCATTTGTGCTATTTTATAGTCACATGCAAGTGATCAATTTTGACAGTACTGGAAAGTTCAGAATTTCCCTCAGCCTAAGGGTTGTTCAATAGAAGAGGCCAATATAAACATAATTATGCCTTATTACAGATAATGTCTACTTGGATGCTTTTGAAGAAGTAGTTTAGACATGCACCCATTAAAAAACAGAGACTTTTTTAGATCAAATAACAAGACCCATTGACATGTTGTCTACAAGAAATCCACTTAAAATATAAAGACATAAATAGATTACAAGTAAATGGATACAGAAAGATATACCATGTTAAAAAGAATTAAAAGAAAGTGGAAGTAGCTGTCTTAATTTCAGACAGAGTGAACTTCAGCACAAGGAGTTACCAGGGAAAAAGAAGGGTCAAATCTCCAAGAAGAGAAAACAATTCTTAATGTGTATGCACTTAACAACAGCATCAAAGCGCCTAAGGCCCAGACTGATAGAACTGCAAAGATAGATGGATGAATCACCTATTACAGTTGAATCTATCAGAAATGGACAGATTTAGCAGGCAGAAAATCAGCAAGAACATAGTTGAACTCAACATTGTTGAGTTAATTAACTAACTATACCATTAATTAACTAAATATAACAGATATCTACAGACTACTTTATCCAGCAACAGAACACACATCCTTCTCAAGCTCACATGGAACATTCACCCAGGATGACCACATTCGGAGCCATAAAACACATTTTAACAAAATTAAAAGAAGAGATATCATATAAAGTTTGCCCTCTAACCACAATGGAACTAAATTAGAAATCAGTAAGAGAAAGATAGCTGGAAAATTAAAAAATACTTGGAAATTAAACACTTCTAAATAACATGTGGGCCAAAGAAGAAAGTCAAGAGAAATTTTAAAATATTTTAGATCAAATGAAAATGAAAACACAAATTATCAAAATTTGTGGGATGCACCGAAGGCAGCACTCAGTGGGAAATTTATAGTATTGAATGAATACTTTAGAAAAGAAGAAAGATCTAAAATCCATCATCTAAGATTTCAAATGAGGAAACTAAAAAAAGAAGAGCAAATTAAATCCAAAGTAAGGAGAAAAAAATAATAAATAAAAATTAGGGCAGAAATCAATGAAATTGAAAACAAATCAATAGAAAAAAAAATCACTGAAATTGAAAACTAGTTCTTTGAAAATAGATAAGCCTCTAGCCAGGCTAAGAAAAAGAGAAGGAAACAAATTATTAATATCAGAAAGGAAATAGGGGGCATAACTACAGATCCCATGGACATTAAATGGATAATAAGACTACTATGAAAAATTGTATGCCCATAAACTTGATAACCTACATGAAGTGAACCAATTCCTTGAAAGACGCAATCTGCCAAAATTCACCCAAGAAGAAACAGACAATCTAAATACGCCTATATTTACTAAATAATTTGAATCAATAATAACATTCTAAACAGAAAGAACCATGCTCAGATGGGTTTACTGGTGAATTCTACCAAACATTTAAGGAAGAAATCATATCAGTTCTCTACAATCTCTTCCAGAAGACAAGAGCAGAGGAAACGCTTCTTAATTCACTCTGAGGCCAGAGTTACCCTGATACCAAAACCAGACAAAGATATCACAAGAAAACTACAGACCAAAATCTCTCATGAATACAGATACGAAAATCCTCAATGAAATATTAGCAAATCAAATCCAAAAATGTTTAAAAAGAATTCTATACTATAGTCGATTGGGATTTATCTCAAGTATGTAAGGCTAGTTCAACATTTGAAAATCAATTAATGCAATCTATTACATCGCCAGGCTAAAAAAAAAAAATCATATGGTCGTATCAATAGATGCAGAAACCCCCACTCCCAGCACACAGCAAGAAAACAACTGCCTATAGCCAGAAAGAAACTCTCACCCGAAACCGAATTTTCTGACACCTTGATCGTGGACTTCTGTCCTTTTAGAGTTCTGGTCAAAATGGTGAAGTAGGTGAATGCTGTGCTTGCCTCATCCCATGACTACATCAACATAACATCTAAACTACAGAAAAAAACATCACTGAGAATCCGCTGAAGTCAAGCTGAACAGAAGTCCTATAACTAAGAGCATGCAGAATAAGCCACATCAGACTAGCAGGATGGGCAGAATGGCAGAACATGCTGATTCCATACCCACGTGTGGCAGTTAAAAGTAGGAGGGATACCTTGACTGCAGAGGTCCCCACCAAGGCGCAAGAGGTCCCAGCCCCACACCAGGCTCTCCAACCCAGGGTTCCAGTGCCTAAAACAAAAATCCTCCCAACCTCTGGCTGTGAAAACCAGTGGAAACTGTGGCTGAGTGAGACAGAGGGCTATGGGAGTTGTTTCTCTTAAAAAGCCGGCACAAGGACTTACTTGCTGATGGACTCACTTGCTCTGAGCTCCAGCACTGGGGCAGCAGCTTGAAAGGTGCCAGGGACATACGAGGAGGAACTGAGTTGTCTGGCTTCAGGGCAAGAGCTGAAGGAGCAACTTTCTGCTAGACAGAAGTGGATACTGACAAACTGATTCTAAAGTTTACAGAGAGAGGTAAAGACCCAGAATAATTCAATATCGAAGGGGAAGAATGATGTCAAAGAACTGACACTACCTGACCTCAAGATTTCCTATATATAAGCCACAGTAATCAAGATAGTATGGTATTGGCAAAAAGTAAAAAAATAAAAATAAAAATAAAGAAAGAAAGAAAGACAAATAGAATAGTGGAACAAGATAGAGATCCCAGGAGGTTCATCAGGGGTCCCCAGCCAGATACTATATTTAAAATTTGACTCCCAATACATTTATAAAATTTGAAAATATGTCCAAGCGTACTCATTTCTCTAGCCTTGCTTCCTAAAAGTAATATTATTTAGGGGAACATGTGAGCTTTCTTTCGTGAAGATGGGGATATGAGATGACACTTTAGAATTCCAGTTTCCTGTTGACGTGGCTTCTTTAAAAAGCTCTTCAGTCATCTTATTTATCTGTAGCAGTTAAGATCTTTCACTTTCCATAACTGGGGTAACATCTGGGGAGAGTCACCAGCATTCACCTGAGAGGACACAAGGGACACCTTAGGAGGGACAGCCCAGTCCACATCTGTTGTCATCTGAAACTCTTCAATGAGAATAAAAAATATAAATCCAGACGATACTGGCAATGCTTTTATCTTTGACCCAAGGCAGTTGAAGCCCGGGCATTGGCTTAGAGTCCTCACGAATTTCTGTTGCTGTCAAGGACTCACTGCTGAAGACGTTTACCACAGAGCAGGACCCAGCTGAAACCTCAGGAAGCCCAGAGCTACGGAAAGAGGCGCTGTGGATAGCTGGCTTCTCCATTCTTGTCACATTGGCCCTTACTGGCGCTGCTTTTAAGGGAAGGAGTGAAAAGAAAAAATGAAGAGTAATACTGGGAGCACTTGCTCGTACCAGTTTGTTTGTGGCAGTAGGTTCTGGCTGTCCACAGAAGGGTGAGAATATTCTCTTGGTGGATGCCTTTCACTTGGGTTGGCAGGTGACAAATACATAGTCTAAGATTCATATTTTCAGCTGAATGCAACCAGGTGAATGAAATATTGCAGCAAATCCTCTCCTTTTCCCTGATTGTATCTGTATAACAAAGTTTGGAATAATGGGGAAATTTTAATGACAGTAATTATGGATACCCATAATGCCTTTTTTTTTCCCTGCAGCACTGGGCTTTGTGAAGTTTCAATGGGCACTGCTTTAAAGTAAGCACCCTCAGTGAGTGTCCTTGACGAAAAAAATACCCGAGGACTCAGCGCAATGTCCAAGCTTCAACTGCCTTGGGTCCAAGACTGAAAAAAACATCACCAGCCTGGAAGCCGGTAAGGCCCAAGTGCCGGCGGCTTCCTGTGGTTCTGGTTTATTCTCTACCACTTCAGTGGTCTCATCTGCCCATAATAATGAAACTCTATGGTCAGCTCACAATCTTTAGGCAGGGTCCAGGGTCTGAGGGCCAGTCGTCATGTATGACTCCCTCTCATATGTTCCCTCAAGCTCATGATAGGATTAAAATATGAGTAAATTACACATTAAAGGAGTCATGATTAATGGTACTGAGAAAGTAATCATAGTGAGAAGAGCAGCCAGGCAAAAACAATGTTCTAGATGGAAAGACTGGACCAAATTCTGAGCGTAGGAAAACTTCCTTCACACGGAATGGGATTCCAAGGCTCGTGGTGTTCCAATGAGCTAGGGTGGCCAAGAGCACTCATTTGTAAATGCTCTTAGATCATACCCATCATGTCTCATCTGATCCAGCTTTCTATTTTGAAGAGATTATTTTTGCTAATCTGACTTAGATAAAAATCTTTGTTTATTGATGCTGTCTTGAATTTCCACCTTGACCTCTATAACTCTTTTGTTTTTAAGATCGGCAAGTTTCTAAAAGCCGACTTTACAAAGCTTGTAGCAAATACCTTATAGTAATTAGCAATACAAGGATAATTTTTATTTTGTTAGTATAATGAAGTAACATTTTCTCTGGTCCATTTTAACCACTGAGCACACAGTGAATGGGTCAGCACATCCAGGGGCTTGTGCCTCGTGGACATCCCCTCTCCTCTTGGTTCAATATTCCCACCACAGAGCCCACAACACTTCAAAGATCAAGGCTTTATTTTTCTCTAGCTCCAGTGTCACAACTGTAGCAGCATATCAGAAATATCGCCACACATAATCACATATTTCTCCCCTTCAAAGAGCTGGCGACAACTGAGAGGCAGAAACAACCATATTTACTACAGGCGTTTAAGAAACAACACTTGCTCACCCTCCTAACATACACCGTGCGTCTAGCAGGTAGGAAGCAGCAGTACATTCTCATTTAACAGGCACGATCATCCTTAAATAAAGTTAAATAAAACCTTACTGGCATAGCAATGTGTCGGAGATGCAGCCTTAGGGGGACATTGGAGGACAGTTCTTGGAATAAGACATCGGCATTTAAGAAGAGAAAAGAAAGGGAAAGGAAAAGGGAAAGAGAAAGAGAAAGAGAAAACAGAAACCACACAGAAGAATAGAGGCCAGAAAATTGCTACACTCCATCCAAAATTTTAAAAACATAGTCATGGGCTGGACATTTATCCTGTTTGAAAAAGAAATCAATTTTTTAATTAAAAATAAAACTCCGATCTACAAGTGGTCGAATTTCAAACCATGGTCTGAGCAGAAGAGTACACACACACACACACGCATACGTGCGCGTGCACACACTCGCTGTTATTATTGTACTCGAGTGGCATTGCCTGGCTACAGATGTCACTCCAAAGACACTAATGACTCAGTACATGTCCTGATTATATTCAGTCAGTCATCACTGGGGCTCTGGGGTGGGGAGAAACATTTTCCTATTTGGTACTTCATAATGTCAGTCACAATCAACAACTGGATTGAAGTCTGCACGGGGCAATAGTATAAACTTTGGAGCTCAGGACGAGGGGGTTAAATTAATTCCCACAAAATTAATGATCACTTATATTTATTTGGTGCTCATTCAGCCTCAGGAAGACCCAGTGAGGAAGGCAAGATGGATGGCGTCACCCTCATTCCCAGTGGATCTATCTACACATTCAGAGAACCAGGGTCAGACCTCTTGACTCTGGGACCAGAGTTCTGAGCACTCCCTACACCTCTGCTTCTTGCATCTCCCCCACCCAAAGGAGTTTTCCAAGGAAGTGAGCAGCTTCTTTTCAGAATAATATAAAAAACAAAATCCTGTAAGAAATAAAGAACATTTTGCAGCAGTGTGGCAAATAGTAAGTGGACTAAAGGAGTGGCTGGAAAATTATTTCAGAATTCAGTTCAGTTTTTCCATTCGCAGAATTTAACACTAACATAGGTTATGTATAGAGGGATGTAAACACTTCCCACAGCAGCATGGTCTCCACCGGTTTTTGTATCCCGAGTGGGACAGACGCTTGCCACAACTGGTTCCCACTGGGGACTTAATCCCGAGGTGGGACAGGCCAAAAGCCAAGCCCCGAGCCCAGGAGCAAATCTCTGCTCATGAGGCACACGTGGGAGCTGCCTGATGTGGGGCTCTCCTGCCCGACCTGAGACTCCCAGAGGCACTGCATGCCGGGTCCCAAGATGAAGATTGTCTTAGTGCCACCCTATTTCTTCCCAGGAAGTTACAGGAGCCTGGCTCTGAGCCTCGGAGAGATGCTCGCCACTGACTGTGCCCAAGATGAAGGGTGAAGGGCGAAGGGCGAAGGTTGGGACCAGGCCCACAGGAATGAAAGTACACACGTGCTTTCTGCTCATGTTAAAAGATGAGCTCTGAAAGGAAACTGTGAAGCCGTCGGTCTTCTCTTGGAGAGGGGTCTGGCAGCCAGTGGAGATGTGTGGCTAGAGGACATGGGCTTGCATTTATTTTCTCTTAGTGATAATCTGGCTCAGATGCACCATTTCAGAAAACAAGGCAGGCCTCGTGTTCTCAGCTGACATAGCCCTAGTAAGGCTGAAGATGTCTCCAGAAGCGTCCTGACTCGTGCATGAGGGTCCGGGCCTTGCTTCAGCAGCTGAGCCCTGGCTAGAGGGCCTGGCTTCTGTCACTGTGCAGTGAGAAGCTTGTGACGGGGGATAGACAAGTGTCATAGATACACTTGCTGTTTTTTAAAATGTCTAAAACTGCACAGGGAAACAGGATATCAGATTTAGTCAAAACGCACACAGACAAGTACACCCGAAGAGCCTGAGTTGAAAGGTGGATGCAGGATGAAGTCCTAAGATAATGGTAGGGTTTATCCCAATTGCCTGGCCAACAAGTAGCCAGATGTGGTTTCGAGGGTTTTTTTTTTTTCCAAGTGCTGGCCCAGGGAGGCGTACATTCATGTCACTTATAACCAGGGAAGGAGATGGTCTCAGTACAGGTCTAGTCATCGAACTCTGCTGGGGACCACTGACCTCCAGGGTGAGCGATCCTGTTGCCCGGCACGTGTGCATGCGCACAGCAAGAAAAAACCTCCAGGGCCAGATCTTTGGTCCTGGGATTTTAAGAGAAGACAAAGACAAAAGGCACATGAAAGTGACTGACTGAATAAAAGAAAAAAAATAAAGTAGCTGGAAGATACATATCATTACTTTGATTTTTTTTTTTCAACATACCTTTTTTCCCCCATTAAAAGAGAAATTCAAAATATAAACTTATATTTATTACTTTACATTCAAGTGAAACTTCCATCTGGGGGCTCAACACAATTTTAGGCCACATCTAGCAATTTATTACTTTGGTGCCTTTTACTTAATCCAATGGAAGAATTCAGCCCTCTATTTAAAAAACAAAAACAAGACAGCTTTGTAATCCAAGCTGTCACACTTATTCACACACACACATAGGCACACACACAAATCCAAAAACCTCTATGTAGAAAAATAAAGGATAAACATTATCCATCTATTTTATACTGTGTACTGGAACTTTTACATACTTTTTTTTTTTTTCCTTTAATGTTTTCGGTCACTGCACATTTTCTTCCCTCCTGTGTGATCTACAATTCTAGGGGAGGGATCTGCCACAGTGAAGCAGAAAAGCCACATTCCTCTCAGGGAAGGAAGAGAAAAAGCCATTTCTTGCTCCCCTTCCAAAGCCTTTCCCCACCTACCACCACTTCGGATGTCCCTGCGGACGGCCTTCTGGTAAGCGGCTGTCCCATCCTCTCCTCTCTAAGGTGTCAGGGAGCCGTAGGCCCATCCTGCAAACACCTCGTGAAAATAATCGTGGTGTCAGGGCAAGGGAATGGAAGCAGGCAGAGAAAGCCTTTTAAAAATAAAAGATTCTGGAATCACTGCCCACAGCCTATTCCTTTAGTATGGCGTTCGATTCTCCAGCTTGTGCTTGGTGAGAAAGTACTTGAAAAACTCGTAGACAGACCAGGAAATGGCAGTGGAAGGCATCTGGTAGACGATGCGGGCTTGTATGCCCTTAAAGTAGCCGGGCAGGCCATTGAGCTGGTACACCATCCGGAACGCGTTGGCCATGCCCGACAGCCGGCCGCTGATGTTGGCCAGGCTGAGGGCCATGTTCTCCTGAGTGTTGAGGAGGGTCTTACAGACGTCCAGGGGGGTGGTGGCGGCCGCGGCAAGGGCCCCAGCCAGCCCTCCGGAGATGATGTGGGACCACGGGTTGTAGCCCCGGTGAGGGTTGACCTGCTCCTGCAGGAACTCATAGGTGATGAAGTGGATGGACTGGAAGGGAATGTTCATGGTCAGCTGCGTGGTGTAACTCCGGTAGAAGGCCCCCAAGCCCTCGGTCCTCCACACTGTCCGGATGCAGCTGAGGGCCGACCGGTGTGGTGAGTTGTACATCTGCATGCGCTGCTTCACAACTGTCGTCGGAGCCGCAGGGTACAACAGACGGCCAGTCAGTGGGCAGTTGGTTGGTTTGGCCCCACCCCAGGTCGGAGTGGAAGGGAAAGCCAAGCCATAAAGAGAAACAAGCAAGTTTAGACACGCTGGTAACAGGTCACAGCTAGCACACACACACAGCCCTAGCCTGAGACCACAGAGGGCCAGCTCCGGGCAATCCCGACCCAGTGCCAGGAAGTGGCTATTTCTTGAAGTTTCTCTGGCCTGAATCTTAAGGTGGTCCCTAAATCAGGCCACCACTTCAGACTGGATTCCCTGATCTGACCCCTAGATCCTGACTGCCTAGGGCATCACACCCGCCAGAAATCTAAATCTTTCTCCAACCCCTCTGCCTTCCTCCGTCCCAAAATATCTCCTGGATGCGTGTCCCATCTTTTCTTCTATGGTCTGCACCTCTGAAGTATCATTAGCTTCTGTGTCACAGTATTCTTGGAATAGACGCTAGAAATATATCAGACCAAGTTCAGTGACAACCTCCAATGAAGACTCTGGCTTTGTTCATATAAAAGTAACTGGTGGTTCAAAAGACATGAGGCAAATGAGGGCCATTTATGGTCCCTTAGACTTAGAGTTGTCATCAGCCCCACACATTGCCAAAATGAACACATACTGTGTGCTTTTCTTTACTTCGAAAGAAATAAAGTCCTTAAATCAATATAATGTCAAGAAGAAGAGGAGAGAGTGAAACCTCATTTTTTTTTCTCCTCTGAAAAATAAAAACAAAATTCTTGCCCAGCTGACATGGGCTAAAACTGACCAGGTCCCTGTATATATCGCCTTGAACACAAAAAGTGAAGCCCACCTCCCAATCTGACCCATCAGGTCACTGAAGGACAAAACAAGTCCCCTGTCTGCTAGGGCATGGGAGGCAGCCGAGAGCAAATCAGAAAGTTTAACCTTAAAAACAAAAACAGACAAACTTGCAAGACTAGACTTTAAATGTTCCCTCCAATTCTCCCTATCATTTTCAGATGGCGAGGGGACAGGGGGAGAAAGGCCCTCATGTCATAGACTTACAACCCAGCTGAAAGCAGGCCCACCACGAGGTGCCAGAGTGCCTCGCTACTCAGACCCAGCCGGCTAAGGACGCTAGGACACAGAAAAAGCTGACAGAACTCACGTCTGCTCTACTGAGAACTGTTTTCTAATGCTCCCAAAATTCAAAAGGAAAAAAAAAAAAGAGCTGAGGTAGGAGGGGACAGCTACAACGAAATGGCCAAATGTTCATATAAAGAGTGATGCATACATGGGGGTTCATAATACTCTTGCCACTACATTTGCAAACGTTTGAAATTTTCCATCATAACTTCGAATTCCTTTTAAAAAAGAAAATTGAACGTAAGCCCTCATGAAAGGTCTTTGACAGATTCTTCCTAAATTTGTCTAGGGCTGATAAAGGTAAACAAGGGCCAGAGGAATGTGAGAGTGAGAGTGCGTGCGTGCGTGCGTGCGTGCGTGTGTGTGTGTGCGCGCGCGCACGCACATGCGCACACAGCTTTTATAGTGCAAAAGCATACAAAGGAATCACCAGGAGAGCTTGTTAAAACGAAATTCCCAGCCCTTATTCCCAGATTCTAGTTTAGTAGGCCTGGGCTGGGACCTAAGAATTGGCATTTCTCATGCTCCCAGGAGATGCTGATGGCTGCTGGTCCCTGGGTTACACTCTGAGTAGCTCCATTTAAGAGAACAGGAATACCGAAAGCTCAAATGCTCATGTCCCTTCTCTGGGCCTTTAATAACATGGTAAAGAATTCTCCTGGGAGAATCTATTCTGCCTGGGAGCCAGGAATCCCCCAGCCCCAGCTTGTGCCCCCTTCCCCCCACACCTTTTTTTCCAGCCCCTTTGACATCCCCTGCTGCCATTCCCTGGGGCCATGAAACATTACCTTCTGCTGGATTCATTACTGCATCGTGGAGCAGGGTGGCCATACTCCCAGCTATCCCTGCAAAACAAACTCCAGAAAATTACCCTCCGGGACCAGGAGTGCTGAGGAAGTTCCTGGAGCCTAAAATCAGACGGAACCCTGGGTACGGCTTTCTGAGAAGCGACATTCACTGTGAACTCCACCCAAATGAGCGTTGACTCTTAAATCTCTAAAGTGATCATGAAAATACTGGATAAAGTAACCCAGGCACAGTCACCCACATGTTCATCTCGCAGAAACCTAATTTTCTCTCTCGTAGTCAACCCTGGTTCAAGGCTCTACCTGCTAACGCTGGACAGTATCCAGAAACCCACCACGTCGTTGACTTTTTCCACTGTTTACGTTTTAATTCTTGCTTGTCCCTCACCTCTGTCTACAGATGAACTCACTCTGTCTGGACCCTGGGGCAATCAGAGGGAATGATACCATGCATTCGGCTGAGAGAGGGAAAATGCCAGAGGAGAAATCTTTAAGAAAATTCCTTAATAAAATCTAGGTACTAAAAAAAAAAAAAAAAAAACAGGCATGGGAAGCGGACACCAGGAATATCTGCACCTAGAAGATTTTCAAGGTTAATTTGCAAAGATATGACTTGTCTTGGAGACAGCTGACCCTATATGAGTGTCTCACCTGGCTTCAAGAACCAGGAACTTCGAAAGCCTGATTTAGGCCTAGGATTTTATTTTTGGCTTTGGGTTTCTTCCCTCTGCGGGTAACATGCCCAGCAATTAAGATTACAGCTGGAAGGTTGTAGGAATGACAGGGACACCAGGATGAGGCTTCGGAAATGCATATACTTCCACCTCCCTCCTTCACACATACACTTATGATTATCCCCAGAAAGGTCAACGTGGACCCACAGCACACACACCCCAGGGAAGCAGTAACAATGCTGGGCAGAACTTGGCAAAAATTGGGTTCCATCAAACCGCTGTCAAGGGGTTTAGTGACCAAGGAGCTAAACCATCACATACGCAGTTTCAACAAAATGAGGGCTTATAGTGACCACCTCAGTAAATGCAATTAATGGCCAATTTTTAAAACGCAAAACAAACATCTTCAAACCAGCCAGGTGCAGTTATTACAATCAAGGTTTGCTGGTGGAAGGGATGCTTTTTGGTTCTGAGAACAAAAAGAGAAGGAAAGAAAGTTGTTGCTGGTCACATCTACCTCTCCACTGTGGAATAATTAATTTGTTAAAATAAGTACACCGTAGGCCGCTATCCACAGTCCCATTCCATACCCAAACAAAAACCACCAAAAGCCGAACCCACAGAAGAGGCGAAAATAACCGCTCAGCCAGGCCTGATAAGACGTGTCTACGGAAAAGCTGCCCGCCAAACTCAAGCCCCAACCCCCTTTCCCGCCCCGCCCCGTCCCATTCCCTCAAAACAACAAAAGAAAACTATTTCAGCCCTTGATCGCAGGGAGATGCAACTCAGACAAACGGAAAAGAATGGGGGTGAAATTCCCAAATCCCCAGAGGCTTAAGGTGGGAAAGGCCATCTGTGCTGGAGCAAATCCTTCGTCAGCCATAAAACTTCTTGACCTTTTAAAGCTTAGTTAGATCTTGCCGTTGTAGAGACCTGTTGAACCAGTTTTTAAATAGTCTCAAAGAAGCTGTCCAGATAACTTTTTTTTTTGAATCCAGTATTCAAAAGTTTTGTTCCTATTCAGGGTTTTTTTTTCCCCCTAGATCTGATCATTAATTGTTTTTGAATGTTTAAAAAAAAAAAAACAAAAACAAAACAACAACAAAAAAGAAAAACCCACACAACAATGAAAACTGAAACACCTCTGTCACCGATTCCCCAGGCTTCAGAAAGCGGAGGGGAACATAAAAAAAGCATGTGTGTGTGTATGCGTATGTTTGGGTGTGTGTGCACACACAGCTCTAGAGTTCTTTATTCATAAGCAAGCATGGCAGAGACGAGGCGTCAGGCTGCTGGGTCACAGGGAGAAGAACCCTGGGGAAGGCTCTGTCGAAGGACAGAATTTTCTAACTCCAGACAAACGCTTTCAAATACCATTGGCTAGGTGGCTGTTTCCTTGGTGGTGGAAAACGGCATTTAAAGTCCTTTTCATGTTCTCATAGCAGGCAAAATACATGGCGTGGGCTGGCCCTGCGCCCATCATCATCACATTGAGGCCTCTCAAGGGCCTCCAGAAGCCTTCAGTCCGCACGATTTTCTTGAGGGCTCCATAGATGCTTGTGTACTGGGCTTTGGGATCCGGATTCAAACTCTGCATTCGTGTCTGGAAGAGGGTGAGAAACCAAGAAAAGAGAGAGCATTAATGAGGATGGTAAAGAGGGAAGACCCAGAGAGAGTGAGAGAAAAAAGCCCATTTTCACAGTTTCACAAAATTTCGTGGTGAAGAAAGCAATTCTTTCCCAGTGCACTCAACTCTCCCCTCTCCCTTCTCCACTCCCCTGACATACACACATTTACATGGATTTCCTTATACTCGGCAAAGGGAGGGAAGGATGAGGGGCAGGATTTGGAGCAGGAAGACGTGCCCTGCCACTGGCAAGCTGTGTGACCTGTGATGAATCCCTTTACCTCTCTGGGCTTCAGGACCCTTAATTGAAAACAACAACGACAACAGCAACTAGGGTTCTTGTGAGCATCAAATAAAACAATGTGTGTGAAGCCCCTCAATAAACTCACAGACCTAGTCAAATAAAAGTATTATTATTATCCTGAAGTTCCCACCTGGTTCTAAAGTCTTCTGTGTCCTCATATATCCGAGACCTCCGTGTTCTAGAAGCTCCCATTCAGCTCCTACCCTGAAATGTCCCCAGAACCCCCGAGCCTGTGTCCAGTATTTCCGCCATAAGCATGTTTACTATAAAGAGCTTTGCCACAAGCATTGTTCCTGAACAACTAATTGGCCATAAGGCAATTTCGCCATAAAAGATAAAATAATGAAAAATAAAAGACGGACATTAAAAAGGACATAGTCTAACATGAAAAATTAAAAATACTTTAGTGCAATAAAATGAAAATACATTGTCTTCAAAGTATGATACATTTATTTGGTTGTGTTTCCTCGTTTGGCATCACTCTTTTTCTTTTTTGCTACAATTTCGCCCTTCGTTAAGGGAGGTATCAGTTTCCAACTGAAGAATCGATAATGCTCTGGAAGACTCTTGTGAATTAGTAGCGACCTCTTTTATATTTGCGTAGTTTGGTAAACTTTTGGTGTCGACGGGTGGGAGGGCTGACTGTGGTCACTGAAGGATTTGCAAATTAATATGTGATCCTTTTCTAGCATATGATGCAATCTGGCTGCACACACAGTTCTGCAAACCACTTTTTATGTAAGTGTCACCATCCACTGTCTTAAGACCACCATGTCTGCTCATCACTGGATATGACTATGAGAAGAGCTAAGATTTATATAAAAATGGGAGCACTGTGAAAACTTTGTAAAAGGAGGAATAAAACCAAACTGACAACTAGCTTAAATACATCAAGACTGCCAAATGTAACCCAGACTGTCAACTAGATATTTTATCTTTTACCCTGAAATTGCCTTACGGCCAATCAGTTGTGCAACAAAAATGTCTGCAATGAAAATGCTCATGGGGGAACTCCCAGAACCCTTCCGGCCCTCACCTCCTCCATTTTCTCCAAATACTTCTGACGTTCTGTCTTTATAAAGTAGCACTTAAGTATAAAAGGTCTTGTTCTTAATTTCTCCATATGTGTTGTCTTGCCTCCTTGAGGCAGAGACCCAGCTTTCCCTATCTCTGTCAGTGGCATCATGCTACCCAGGCACTTGAATAGATGTGATGGTTCATCTTCCAGGGAGGCTGTGGTACTCCCACTGGTACCAAATATGGTCCGACATAGTCTAGGAGTTGCTGGGAAGGCATTTTTTAAAGATGAGATTAACGTTTTAATCAGTAGATTTTAAGGAATGCAGATTACCCTCCCTAGTGTGGGTGGGCCTCATCTAATCAGTTGAAGGCCTGAAGAAAAAAATACTGATGTCTCCCAAGGAAGAAGGACATCTTCCTCCACAGTCTTTGGAATTCAGCTGTCACATCAATTCTTCCCTGGGTCTCAGCCAGCTTACTCTGCAGACTTTGGACTTGCCAGCCTCCATCATCACTCAGTTTGGAAAACCACTAAATAAAGGCCCCTCCCAGTCCTAGCACTTTGTAATAAGGACCTCCATCCAGACTTGGCAGTATGACAGTCACCTCTGGTTATGTGATGGGGGGGAGGGGACGTTGGGGGAAGGGCAGTGTGTGCGAAGAGGGCATAGGTGGGAAGCAGTGGGGCACACGGTACCAAGGCTTTAGAGACAATCAGGCCAGCGCCATCCATCTGATTTCTAGCTCTGGGGTTTCGAGCAGGTTCCTTAATTTGAGGGCATGAAATAATCCCCCAGAGAGCCGTTGGCAGACTGAGATAATGGTGGGAAACACCTGGTATGGACGGGCAGTCAACAATGACCGTCCCCTCTGCTCCCTGCCTTTATGTATGTGAAGGCCTCAGGTGGGTCTTTCTCTTACAAAGATTCTCACATACTTACAAGGGAAATCTCGGACTGATCTCTCATCAACCCCTCCCCCACCTTTTTAAATTAGGGATAAGGCAATGGGAAGGGTAAATATTATGAACCAAAACACATCACCTTCCTATGAGAAAGAGAACATCTGGGTATGTCTCCACACTCAGTGGACTTCTCTGTTCTCGAGGGGTGGTCTACAAAAGGGTAGGCCATATTTAATGATACGTGGCTCAAACAGAGGGAAACGGCTCATGAGCACAGAGCACCCAGGAAAGACCACAGTGGCCAGGTTTGGGAACAAAGCCTTTTTAGTCCTGCAGGTCCTTCATTTCTCCAACCTGCCAGCAGAGACCACCCGCTCAGGACTGGGCACCAGGATACAGAGAGGAAAAGTTGATGGGGAAACAAGGAAAGTGTGAGATAAGGAGAGAAAGATGAGGACCATCGAGGGAGCCAAAAGGAGCTCAGAGGGAAGACCAGGAGGGACCAAGTTGCACCATTACGGTTGTGGGAGCTTCCTCAAAAGAGAGGCTGAGACAGACTGGAGGCGGCCACGTAAGAAGTAAGGCGGAAGAGGCTGGAACCGGAAAGGACATAATCAGTTTAGTCTCTCTTTTTCCTCCCCAGTGACTCTGCCTATAAAATGCACAACAGAGCTGGGCATTTTCTATCTACCTGTGGACCAGAGAAAAAAAGTCAGGGGTGGGTAGAAACAACCCGAGGGTTCATCAATGGATGGACGGATGGATAAGCAAAATGTGGTATACACATACAATGGAATCTTATTCAGCCTTAAAAAGGAAGGCCATTCTGACACATGCTACAACATGGATGAACCTTGAAGACATGATGTTAAATAAAACAAGCCTGACACAAAAGGACAGATACTGTATGAGTCCACTTATAAGAGGTACCTAGAGTAGTCAAACCATAGAAACAGAAAGTAGAATGGTGGCTGCCAAGGGCTGAGGGGAGAGGGAGAGGAAAGTAACTGTTTAATGCAGACACAGTTTCAGTTTTGCAACTTGCAGACGTTCACGGGTGGCAGGTGGTGACAGTAGCTCAACAACGTGAACGTACTTAATTTAAGACCACTGAACTGTACACTTAAACACGGTTCAGATAGTACATGTGACTTATACATATTTTGCCACAACTGAAAAAAAAAGTCAGGGGATGAGGGTGAGAGAAAGAAAAAGAAACTGAATGAAGTAGGATGCATGGAGAGAGGGAAGAAATTTTAAAAATGCAACAAAAACAAACAACTAAAAAAAAAAACCCGAGACGGAATTTCACAGATCACCTTTCCTGTCCTGGGTTTCAGTTCCTGCTTAAGGCCTCGCTGAATGGCTCTCTCATTTCCTTATAATAAATCCCCACTCTCTGCATTTTAATTCTCCCCTCTTAGAAATTCATAATTTCTAAGTGTATTAAAGGCTCTCAGTGCACATCAGCGTATTAAAGGCTCTCAGAAGTCCTTCAGGAAAGCAGCCTGTTGAACTTGGTTTAACATGGCACTTCTGAAACATTTGTCTTTGGCAATGGAAGGCCTGGCTCACTGAATAACCAGTTCCACCTCGCAGAACACACTTGAGAAAATATAGCCGTAGCCACCAGCTGGCCCTGGAAGCAGGAAATGCAGCGATCAGCTCCAGGTATCAGGACCCCCCAGTCCCTGCAGAGTGGGCAGCACGAGCAGTCTGGAAGGCGCCCCCTGAGAAGGAGAGTGGCAAATAAGCAGGAAGGAGGAGCTCTCGTTTGTGTGCTGTCTCGTCAGTCCACACCCACTGCATAACTGCATAACTGCTGTCCACTCTCAAAGGGGCAGGATGAAGAAAAGTGCCTTAGCCCAGAAACCAGAAGACCTGGGTCTCTGGCCTGGTTCTGCCACTCAGTGTGTGACCTGAGCAAGTCTCCTCCGGCTCTAGGATGATGAGGCTATAGGAGGGTGCCACATCAGTGAACTGGCCAGAATGGAATGTGCGGTCAAGCCCCTTACTCCAAGTCTCCCCTAAGACGACAAAACAGGACCAACTTTCCTTGGTGGCCTCTGTCCTCTTACTGAGGGGAGGAGGGAGGAGAGAGTGGAAAATATGTGTGGCGTCCCAGGTAAGCTCACAGGATCACGTGACGGGAGCCGAGGGGGACCTGGGCAGAGAGCACAGCTAGCTCAGCACCTGCCTTTGCTGATAGGAAACTGGGGCAGAGCGGGAAAGCCACTTGGCCAAGATCATACAGATAAGGAGGCACGGATCTGGGATCTGGGATCTGGGATCTGGGATCTGGGCCCTGAGCCCTGGGCCAGGATAGAAAAGAAAAGCGAAGGGAGCAAGCCAAGCCTGGCGGGAGACCTCAGGCCACGCTGAGCATCCTGCAGAGGACAGCCCCACCCAGCCCAAGCCCCTGCAGCCTCACTTGACCACCGTCCTCCCCACCCCGACCTGAACGCAGCTGGGGCTTCTCAACCCCCTTTTCTCAACCGTGAAAAATAAGAAACGAGTAATACTCTAAAAAACTTCCCATGCCAAAAGCACACGTGGCACTTAAAGGACCAGGGGACGATAACGTGAAATCCAGCCATTCGTCCATTCAAAAGCACCTGCCACAGTCCTACTCTAAGATGAGCGCGATGGGAGACGGGGCAGAGGCGGGGGCTCCCGGTGCCTGGTGTGAATACACAAACACACAGCACACCGAACGAGGGCTACGACTCCCACCAAGGGTCTGGGGCTGTGCTCCAGAAGGCTGGCCAGGAATCTCTGTTCTAAGCTTTCCCCTAGAGAAAAGAACAAGGGTTCGGGAACTTAGCGAGTGCTAGGAAAATGCCAAATCATGTTAGCATCTGCCACCTAGTAGCTACCTCAGAATCAGAAATCAAATTGTTAAGTTTAATTCTATCCTGTCTGCCAATTGTTGCCAAGTAGCACGGACAGTCGCTAAGTCGAACCACAGTAAAATGTCTAAGCCAGACTGCAGGGCCCAACCCCTGCCCACTACCGACGGTCTCAAGCCTCACTCTCAGCCATGGGGCCGGCACCTCTCCCATTCGCACCCGTGGCCCAACCACAGCACTGTGTGCCGCTGCTCTGGAGTCTTCTGGTGACATCCCAGCTCCCGCTCACAACCTCCCGTTCCCACACGGGCCTCCCTCTCCGAGCTGCCACCCACGGATCACAGCAAGGCTGGGTGGAAGAGGCATCTTTGGCACAGTGCTTTGTGGGGAGAGGACTGCCTTCCAGAATAAAGCCATGGACCTCGCTAAGGGTTTGGAAAACCCTGTCTCACGTTCTAGGATCCTTGGGAGGTACACAAACCACATCCAGGAGAATCACGCACAGTAAAGCTGTCAGCACTCCGAGTTCAAAACGGCCAGCTTTGACTCTGAACCTGGGCCCTCATTACACTCGTCACAGGAGATGGGACTGCTCAGGGTGCTTCTGACGATCACAGCCTAGCCCTTGAAAATATGTCCCTGCCTTCCCCCCAATAAAATGATTACATGTCAGAAGCATGTGGCAGGGCCGCGCGAGGGTGCTCCGGGCCGAGATGTTCTAAAAGCCCCTGCTGAGAACCACGGATTTTAGGACAAGTAAAGGGCTGGCACATGGGAAAACCAGGCTGAAAAGCGATACAGAGAACAGAGGAGAGTGGTGGAAACGCTGCTCCAGCTAAATCATGTCCATGTCAATTTCCCTGTCCCCCTCTGGGAACCCCAGAGGCCCCTCGATTTCCAGGTCGCCCTAATGTCGGGGGTGGAGGGGACTGGGAGGGTGTGGGAGGAAGTGGCTCACACATGTGAGAAGAGCCATCGAGGCCATTCCGCCTTTTCACTCATGTCCCACAGGACCCAATTTCAGAAAAGTCGCATTTGCCCTTCTGAACAGACCAGCCACACTCCAATGTTTCTGTCACCTGCTGCCTCTGAGGTGCAGCCCTGGACTGCAAAGGGGTCGTGCCACCTGTCACGAATACTCTCCAGAAACAATCCTGAAACCTTCAGGGGCTGTCAGGGGCAGGAGTATGTGTGGGGGGCACTGCTGTTTGTAGGGACAAAATGACAAAGTGAAGAGCCTTTATCGTGAACTTAGTAGAAAACACAAATTCCACCAAGACGACCAAAACCAAGTTCCTTGGCCTCCTGGAGAAGAAGCTACAGCACCAAACACCACAGCTCCCGAAAACAGGCCACAGTAAGAGGAGTCAGACCCCAGGTCACAGCTGACCAGGGAAAGGTGGTGGCGGTGGAAGGGGCTGGGCGTGCCGCCGAGCTGCACTGGACAGAGGAAGCACCACAATCAGTAAGGGGATGGAGCTGTCATTACGTCCTTCTGGTTCCTGGATTTTTTGGACTATGTCGTTGGCTCACTTAGGAAAAAAGGCAAAAGAAGGAAGCGGAGAAGAACAGCTGGCAAGAGGCGGGGAGGATGAGAAGCGTGCTGGTGGAGGCTCTTGAGAGACAGAAGGTGTGTCGGAGGATCCGCACAGGACATGGGGGTGAAGTACAGGTGACGGGGAGCCCCAGACTCGGGAGGGTGGCTGACCAATAGATGGCCAATAAATATTTGCTAAGAGAGAGGCAGGTTGAGGCTGGCCTATGGGAAGCTCTAAATAGCTTGCTAGGGACTTTGGAATTTACTTTAGGGTCAAGTGTTTTCCACAGTTACATTTTGCAAAGGATGACGGGAGCCATGAAGAGCTGCACGGTGAGCAGGACCAATGGGCTCTCCTGCATTTGGAGGAGGGAGCTGGCCTACCTAACAGAAGTCTTCCCCACGAGTCTTGCTACACACTGGCCATGCTCTTCGAAGCTGTGGCTGACTGCAAGGCCACTCTAATACCACATGCCACTGAGGTCTCCGTCCCCGCCCTCAGGCGGCAGCTCACAGACCTGCCTATGGTTGAACCATTCCCACATTCCTTTATCCTAGGAGCCAAACCTACTCACTCCTCCCCTTCTCTAGAAAATTCTACAGCAGAAGAAGGGAGGAATAAAAGAATCTGCTCCTGGCTCAGGCCCAATGTACCCAGGACACATTCAGTTTGTGGCCTGCCCAAAGGATTAAATTATTTCTGCACTATAGGTGAGCAAATTCTCAAGATTTCAGGTAACAGGGCTCGTGTTTCATGGGTGGGGTTGGTGACCTCACTGGGGGACCAGAGGACAGGCAGGGCACTGGGCTGGAGGGGAAGCCTGAACCACCAGTCACTCCTACCCACCTGGTCAGCTCTAACGAGACTGGGGCCCTACACTCTAGCCCCGCATCTAGTCCTCATGGACTGTGCAGCCTTAGGCAAAAAAACTTCCCTCTCTGAGCCTCGATGCCTCTATTCACAAAACAATTATGATAATTAAAAGTTATATCAGCAGCTAACTACCCTCATTTACAAACAGAGAAACTGAGACCCAGAGGGGACAAGCAACTTGCTCCAAGGTCACAGAGTGCAGACAGCATCGGAAGCCAGGCACCTGGGTTCAGAGCTGCCCTTAATCACAGGTGACATAACCTCTCACAAAAGGGTGGACTGGAAGGGATCACAGGTGCTCACTAACTTCCTTTTGACCACGCTAAGTCAAAGGTGCTTCCTAGAGGAGGAGAAGGCCTGACTATGTCAAAGTCACCTAAACTCTCGCTGGTTAAGTTCATGCAGCTCCTGAGGGGTCTGTCTACGTCCAACCTGCAGTCACAAGCCCCGTCTCATGGAGGTTACACAGCTTCACTATTTCCCAATCCTGGTGGTCAGCCTGGCCACTGATCCCAAAAAGTAATAGTGGCTGGTTCAACACGAACCCATTCTCTCTCCTTGAAAAGAACTGGATCCATGAGCCCACCCAGGTTGAAACCATTCACCCATGGATGAAAGCCTGGCACTCCACTGGTAATTCAAAAGCCAAGATTGAATATTTCAACAGTCAGACTGCTTTCAAGTCACCTGGCCTCTCTAGGGCCTCCCCTAACTCAGCAGCCTTGTCCATTGCCATTGGCTTATAAACGCCCCACCTACAAGTAAGGACAAGATGTCAGAAGCAGCACTGGAGAAACACCTCATTCTCAAAAGCATTTTATTTTCCTGGCCTACAGGTAAACTCTCTAAAGCATCGAAGCGCCACACGGAGCGACTTAATACAAGAGTCCACAAGGAAGTACCCTAGAAGCACAAAAAGCCTCTCTCAGCACCAGAATACCTACTGTGTCCAGAAGAACAGAATCTAGGCATGTTTCATGGAAGCATGTTGCAAGCTTCTCCACACGATGGCTCTGGTCCCTGTTCACTGCTTCAGCCCCAGCAGATCTACCAGCATGTCTTGCATGGTGGGACTCCCTTCGGGCTTTTGTTTGATTTCAGAGTTCTGCCACCTGTCTAGCCTCCCTACCTCAACTTTACTTTGCGAGTGAGGAGACAGTTATGTGACTTGTCCAGGCTTCCAGAGCTGGTCATCACTGAGCCAGGGTCTTCCAACACTTCAACTCCTAGACCTGGCTGCCTGTCTGACCATCCTTCGACCGTATTTTGCTGAAAATCTCAATCGTGAGATCTTAAAGAAACCTCGTTCAATTACCCACCCACCCAATGCTCAGGCAGTCCCTGAACTTTGAAGTTCATCCATTCAGTGAATAGCTACTTTCTGACGCCATTAATAGGGCTTGAGGACACAAAGTGGCCCTGTCCTCAACCACCTCACGACTAAAATCCTATTCTACTTTTTAGCTGTATGCACTTGAGGAAGTTAGTAAACTTCTCTGGGCTTCAGCTCCCTCGTCTGTAAAAACTCCTGTCTCACATGCTTCCTGTGATGGATAAACGAGAAAACTTAAGCACATCAATCACCTAGTACAGTACAGCAGGTGCTCGATCAGTGTTTATCATCATTGCCATTATTTCTAGAAGGACTCCAGGATGTCCCTTAAACCTCCAGCTGTATTAATACAAATGGCACTGAAATCTTATTAAGAACCACCACCAAAACTGGCTTAATCTTGCCTAGAAGATGTGGGTGTTTTTCCCTGCTTACTGATAAATGGCTGTTTGGCACAAAGGATCTCATTGCACGTTTGAAATGAATCATTAGACTACAGAATAGGCCGCAAGCCACACAACAGACCTCAGGGTTCCAGAAGGAAGCCACCAGCCACAGGGCATTCATGTTGGGGACTCCAGGCCATAGTTCCATAGTTTGTACACCCTCACAAAGAAGGGACAGGAGTGAGACCCAACCCCAACCCCAACCCTCTCCGATCAGAAACAGGCTGGACAAAGGCAGCTTCCAGCTTCCTCCAGAGTCCAGACCCGCTGCAGCCAGAAGAACAGGCCCTCGGGCCCCACCTTCATCTAAATCCCAGCTCTGTGCTTACCTCTCACACCTTTGCACCTTAAGCAGGTTACTCAATCTCTCTGGGCCTGTTTCCTTCTCCGTAAATGGCATTCATAAATGCACCTACCTCCTAAAGTCTCTGAGCTCTTTGCCTGTGGGCTAGCATTCAGCTGCTGTTGCTTTTATTCGTGCCCCAGCACCCAGCCATAAACAGCAAATTCCTAAAAAGTTATCCTGTTTACTCTAATTCCTTCATAAAACTCTTAATTCCTTCAGGATTTGCCCTGGTTGGGAGCAATCACGGCACACCAAGACGTCACTGTGAGGAATGCCATGCAGCCCTTTAGTTCGCTGCCCTTCTTAACAGAAGAGAAACTGAGGCTCAGAAAAGTGAGGGGACTTGCCCACAGCAGGCCCATAAGAGACTCCGTCCCTCCCGCCCACCCACTCCCATGTTCACTGTTCTTCCCTAGCCATTTCTAAATGAACGGACTCAGCTGCTTACATTAATCTTGGTTATATAACCAAAGGAAAGTTGGAGAGTGTCAGTTTACACAGGCACAAAAGGGCCGCGACGACAGTGCTACCGGAAGCTCACTCACCTGGCCTAGCTGATCAGAGCCAAGGGCAGTTCTGGAGATCTTTAACTGGTGCTACAGTCTGAGGCCGAGGCAGGGACCTTAGTACCCAGGTCCCCTGAACTGCTGACTGGCACCCGTCCCCACAAGGTCACTGCCGTGGAAAAAGCCCTCCCCGCTGCTCAAGGACGCGCTAGCCTCTGAACTAAAGGAAAGAGCCAGGTGGAGCCAACTAAGTTGTGCTACAAGACAGGGCGCAGGTAACTCTCTATGGGTTCTGCTCCCTCTCCCGTACTCCTCAGTCACCTGGCAGGACTTAGGCTCCACCCGTGGGTGCCAGCAGGTCCCTTGGATTTTGGAGGATTAATACACGTGGCACTGCAGGACACCGATGTTCCCATCAAGTGTGTCTCACCTTCCCAAAAGGGGCCAACCCCCAAAACGTGCACCTAAAAGTGAATGTGACAAAACGCCCTGCTCCGCAAGCCAGAAGGTCCAAACTCCCGTCAGCTCTGCCTCCAAGTCCCCGAGGACTCCGCACGGTCCTCTCACCTGGCTGAGCATCAACACGGATTCCCACCGGCAGGTAGACCCAAGAGGCTGGGAGGTTTCTTCTGTTTGGCTCATCCGTCTACTACAATTGTAAACATGTGTCCACTGAATACATGGAGTTAACAGACTGTGTCTAAGGAGATCCTTTTTGGCCTCTAACAATCTAAATCTATAAAACGGGTAAAGAATCCTTCAAGAAACAAATGTGTGTGGGTTGTTTTATTTGGGAGGGAGATAAATCTATATTACTATACATCGGCTTGTAAACACCTATATAAAAAAAAATCCAGGAGAAACTGGAACCCTTGTGCCCTGCTGGTGGAAAATGTAAAATGGTGCAGCCCCTCTGGAAAACAGTGTGACGGTTCCTTAAAAAATTAAATATAGAATTACTATATGAGCCAGCAATCCCATTTCTGGGTGTATACCAAAAGAATTGAAAGCAGGGTCTCAAAGATATTTGTACACCCACATTCATAAGCAGCATTATTCACAATAACCAAGAGGCAGAAGCAACCCAAGTGTCCATCCTTGGAGGAATGGATAAAATGTGGTATATAAATACAACGGAATATTATTCAGCCTCAAAAAGGAAGAAAATTCTAACACGTGCTACGACATGGATGAGCCTTGAGGACATTATGCAAGAAGGCAGACATTATCCGAAAAGACAAAGGCTGTATGATTCCACTTACATGAGGTTCCTAGAATAATCAAATTCATAGAGATAGGAAGTTGGAAAAGTGGTTGCCGGGGACGGGGTGGGGGCAATGGGGAGTTGTGTAATGGGGACAGAGTTTTAGTTTGAGAAGATAAAAACGTTCTGGAGATGGGCCACACAACAATGTGAAATACTTAACACCACTGAAATGTATACTTAAAAAAGGTTAAGAGTAAATTTTTTATGTTTTGTGTATTTTACCATACCCATATATTTTTAATCCTAAATCTAATCAACAACACATTCCACATGCATTTCATAGTCTGAAATCCTGTCACGATCAAATAATTTCCTCAGCTTCCTTTATCACCTAGGACAGCAGTTTTTGTCTGTTTTTGGTGAAGGCGGCCAGGGGTCGCAAACGCACGGTGTGACCCCCCTGGACACAGCGGTCTCCCTGGCTCCAGAGCCAGGGCTTTGGAAAGAAGCATCTGGAACGTCAGCCCGGACGATCCTGGTCGGAAGGCAAAGCTTTAAAAAAAGTGCTTACCCTTGTCCTTTTCCACACACTGGCCTGTGCCATCCCGAAAGATAATTCTCCCAAGAATCAGTACCCTAACTGCTCAGGCATGGAGGTAGCTGCCGAAACCAGCCAAACGTTTGTATGGGAGAGATTAGGGGACACTGCCTGTGGTTCCAAGGCACTGCCCTGCCACCAGAGATGGGGAACGGAGGGGCCGTGAGTGCTGGGAGAGACAGTGCTCCTGGAATCCACCCTGGGCAGGCCCAGGGAGCCAGGCACCCCAGAAGCCCGTACACGGTTCTCAAGTCAAGTGTGGTCCTGCCAGCTTCTGCAAGACCGGCTTCCACACCCTCCACAGAGGCCACACCTTTGACAGCATGCCCCACTATTAGCCTATTATCCACAGGAAGTAAAGAGTTTTTTCAAAGCAGCCCTGTCGCCAGCCTTCTCTTGCTCATTCTTCTACTTATAATTATATCAGGTGACGTGTCTGCAGGCCTGTCTCTCATTAAAGTCTGAGAAACACAAAAGAAAGGACAGCCTCATCCATTTGTGGTCTCAGCACCCCAGCACTGTGCTTGCACTAAAACAGACACTCAAGCGATGGTCAAGGACTCAGAGATGCACTAAATTTAACCCACCGGCATATACAAAGCAGGCACTTGAAGCCCCTTCCCCAAACAGTTATCGGCTTGATATGGACCTGTGCTCCAAAGTCTGATCCACCCCACTATTTTTTGGAGTCTACCACCCAGAGTAACAGCCGAGGACAAAAACCCCATCGGAGCCAGCTCCAGAGTTCAGGGAACGCTAGAGGTCTACGTAGATGTCCAGGGTAAATTTCCCAGATGTTACTGAAGCCAGATTTCCCACAAATGCTACCACCCAGTTATCTCCCTAGTGCTGGATGATTTACGTGTAAGCGGGGCCAGGTCACAGCTGGAGGGGACATTCTCCTGCTTTCTTCACACACCCTTCATACCAGACAGTAACAGCGAAGGATGATAAAATACCAGAAACACCAGGCTTGATGTTCTCGGGGTTACGGGGAAGGACACCAAAAGGAACATACTGAAGACTCAACTTTCACTTCTGGAATCCACTTCATGTACAAATATTTGCAGGTACCAATTATTGCACGGGTTTTTCAGGGAGTCATTTTTAAGTTTTACTGGATGCCGAAGGGAATGGCAAGAACCCTCAATCCTGGGCGAGATTTCAGGCTGACTCAAACCCTCACCCTAGAAATAAGAGCTCAGGTATATGATTTAAACCGCTTTAAACCGCTTTAAATGGCAGCCATCTGATGAAGGGTTTCCAGGAGAGAGAGGAGGAGGCTGGTGTGGGGGATGGGAGTGAGCCAGACCTGCAGCAGCCTCAAGCCTCAAGACAACAGGGCTGTTCTACCAAAAAGTACTCCCTATTCCTTAAATGGCCATGTGTCTAGCGGTGCTGGGATGAGCAGAGCAGGCATGGAGTCCTTGCCTTCAAGGAGCTTCTAGTCTAGTAGGATGGAAAGAGTAAATCTAAAATTATACAAGTAAAAAATTACAGATTCTAAGTGCTACAAGAGTAAAGGTAGAGGACTTAGTTTAGATTTGGGGAGGGGTCCTGGAGGTGACTTTAAAGTGGAGACCTGCCAGCTGGAGGGAGTCAGGCAGGTGAAGCACAGGAGAAAGGGGCTACATGGGGCACGGGTGGTGGCAGGTGGGACGGGGACAGAGGCCCTGAGAACGCTTGTGCCCCTAGCAACCTGTTGAGTCCCAGGAGATAAGCCTGGACAGAGGCATAAGGACACAGAGCCCACCCCAAGCCCTGAAAACCATGGCACAGGAAGGCCATGTTTACCCTCTGAGCTGTGTCAGTCCGGCTGGTCCTGGCTTCCTGCCTTGGATTGGTGAAGAGAGAAGGAATGGGGGGAAGAAATGAGGTAGATGAAACAGGAGGCTTCTCAGTGCAAAATGTAAAGGGAGCACAAACCATGGGGAGCGGTGGTGTTCCCGTCACCACGAGGGAAGACACCACTGCCGGCCTCTGCCCGCCCCGCCTCCGCGACCTTGTCACTGTTACCCGTGCTCCCCCAAATCGCTTGCACTGCCTGAGCTAACTTCATCTGTGCTGTTGGCAACACTGGTAACTTGGACCTGCTGACTGACCCCCCGGATGACTCAGCTTCCTGGTAGTGAACTTATAAAAGGTCCCCGTCAGGAAAGAGTCAGAGAACTATAAATAGGGCCTTCCAGAAGCATCTGCTACATGCTCCCCTTGATTCCAGGGTAGGGCTGTGGCCATTCAGCATTGCTGGAATTGCCTGATTGAATGGCTTGCAGTCTTCTTTAAGTGTTGTAGTTGGAGGTTTCAAATAAATTAAATGCACTGTAGTTTCTAGGCAGGCACTTTGGGGTATATGGGCCCAGAATCATATACTGGCAGCTGGGTCCTCTCCCTGTTCCTCAGCCCCCGGTAGAATTCCATGCAGAGATCTTCCTAGCTTCCTCTTCTCTCCAAAAAAAAAAAAAAAAAAAAAGAAAAAAGAAAAGTGCTTTTAAGTCTGTATATTCAAAGTCAAAAGAGGGTGCCCCAAAGTTATAGTTCCCCATGTGGAAATTTTAGAACTGGAAACTTCCTGCGAGACCATTTAGTGTCAGTTCAATTTCTCCATTCTACAGATGCAGAAATTGAGACTCAGACAAGTGAAGTGCTTCTCCCAGAGTCACTCAGTTGGTAGGCCTCTGGTCATCTTAAGCTAATTACAATTCACCCTAAAATGTAAACGCAAACGTTATGTCTGTGGATACCGAGGGAGAATCTGCTTCTGCCTTGCTTCTCCTTATTTCATCCCTGCCCTCCTCACTCAAGGACACCCCAGGCGGCCCAGGTCTGGGTCGACGAAGCTTCTCTCTCTGTCCCTCAAACTTCGTCCACTCAGACGTCAGATATTTTTTTTAGTTTAAAAAGCAACTTTTTGTAAAAGCCCAGCTTTGTGGTACCTTTCCAGTTTTTGGGGTCTGCAAGAGAATTTCAGAAATTTTCTTATGATTGCATTATCAGAAAACAAAAAAGACCTTTGGAAGAGACACTCAAGGACAGTTTAAAACGGTTCTTCCCGAGGTCGGGGAAAAGATCACCAGCCGGCTCACTGTCAGAAGGCTCTGGGGGGAACGGCATTAATTCCCAGGATAAGTGGAACCTGCCACCACTTAAAACTGTAGATTCCCACCCATCACGACAATTTGCAGTTTTGACTCCTTCTTTACCTCCTTCTGAAACTTGAAAGATTTTTTTTGGAAGCAAAGAAGGAGCTAAGAGTCATTCCAGCTTGTCGACACATTCCTTATCGTTATCGTATTGTTTTCACAATGAAAAGTCATTTCTGAAGCTGATATTCTTGAAGATCTAAGGGCCGACTATAAATCTTCAGTCATTTTCCCTGTCAGTTCATTTAACGCATCACCCTTCCTGGCCCGCAAAATAAATACATGTACATTAAGTCAGTGATTGTCTTGAGAAGCCAAGATCCAAGAGGAAAAAAATTTTTTTTTAAAAATACAGCTACAATAAAAGAGAGTTCTCTAGTCTCATATACACTTCCGGTGTTTAACCCTTTCACTGACAAGCTCTCTCCCCACATAGGGCATTTTCTGTGGCATAACTTCAATCAGATCAAATCTGCTTCTATGCCGACTGTTTCATCTGAGTAACAACTCGGCACTGTCTAATGACACCTGAAAAGGCCCACGCAAGTCCTCCTCCAGAACACCCAGAAAACAGACTCGATGACAATGACCTCCTGTGCCAGGGGAATCCGCCAACACAGAAGCAGAGGGCTGGCCTTGGGGTTCGCCAGTTCTTGCCTCTGTCACCAGACTGGCCTTTTGAAGAAACAAGACTCAGTTTCCAGAAGCTGTGAGATCCAGGAGTAGATGTCTAAACCCTGAACTGATACAGATGCCAGGGGAAAAACCCTCAAGAGCACAGTTTCAGGTCCTTTATCAAAATCGCTGGAGGCTGATGGACAAGCCCAGGGAACTGGACCCTCTGCATTTTATAGGTGGCACCACTGGAGAGAGAAAGGCTGTCGAGAAAGAGGGGGCAGAAAAAAATGTTCAGCTATACAGTGGCCTTTAGAAAGCAACAAAGAATGACATGTGAATCCGAGTGTCAAGAACAGGTCCCAGTGCTATGGGCTCCAAATTGACTTCTGTCCTTCAAAAAGCACAGTGGTCACCCATACTGTCTCTCAGGTCTCTCTCGTCACCCTACAAACTGGTAAAGGCAAACCCCAAACCTCCACAACTCACAAGCCTGTATTTAATTTTTTGCCAGTTATTCTGGCCGCTGCTCCAGCTGACACGTGCCGCTAATGCCACCAATTAATTAACTACCAATTTTGAGCGCGAAGGCCTTTGACATAACGGCTTTCCTCCCTTCCTCCTTGTTTCCGTCCTCCTCTGCTCTTTGGCTCTGCAGTGAACGTTCTCACCCCAGGAGGAGGCTGGTCTTCCCTGGAAGCCACTATGTAGTTAGTTGTTTGGTGGCCAAACAGAGAATTCAAATTTCAGAACAAGGAGAAGGAGGAGGAGGAGGAGACATTTCAGAACAGGGTGGGGGCGCAGGTCCTGCCTGGAGCCCCCAACATAGTGACCACAACCACAAAAACTTTCTGAGCTGATTCTGCGGTCAGAAGGCTCAGAGCAGAACCCCCAAAATCAGAGTGTCAGGGGGGTTCAGGTGTCCTGATGACGGTCAGGCACCTCAGGGACAGGCCGTGACATTCTGGGGAAGAGAGAATCATATGACTTCGTATGAACATTTATGTCTCCTTTGGTCTCGATATAGATAGGGAGATGATATTTCCTCAAGGAGCCCTTTCTAGACTCCTCCTGACAAGGTTCAGGTTCCCTGAGGACAGCCTCATCACCTCCCAACAGGCATGGTCCATCCATACATCTGTCCTCCTTGCCAGACAGGGACATCTATGGGGAGAGGCCTCCGGTGTCAGCCTCCCGGCTCCCTGGCTCCCTAGCACCGGTACACATGGTCACGCCCATTCAACCCCACTCCCTGGTTCACTGAGTCATTCAGTGAAGCCCGGGGGATGATGCTGCAGCTTTGCATATACCTTTCAACTCTGCCTCAGTAGAGGCATTTCTGTGAATCAGGCTAAGTAAGACAAGGCAAAATCTAGCCAACGAGTTGTGGAGACAGTGACTAAGGAAAAACTGTCTTGGTTCTCCAGTGCAAACGCACCTTGGACTGCTCTCCGCCCTCTCGCACGCTCGCACGCACGCGGGCACCTGTCCTTTGGATCTCCCTCCCTCTCCAGTCTGATCATCAGCTAACCACCCTGCTCCTTTAATCCAGGTTCTCGACAGCCCTGGGTCATCTGTGGGACATGCTCTTTTACAGGGGAGTGGAGCACCAAGCGTCACAAGCAGTCCCGGCGTGTTGTGGGTCTCAGCCAGCCCGGCTGGTAGGCATCCATCCCATAGGCTGCTGTGTCGACCCTACACCTTCCGTGCCCGGGCCAAGGCCAGGTGCCAGCCAGCAGAATCCTCACTGTGGGTGGCATACAGATGACCAGTGGTCCCCAAGACAAAGGCATCTTTGTCTTACCTCCTTCCCCTTCTACTTTTCTATGACAGCATCATGAGCAAACAAGGAAACAGAGACAGGAGGGACTAAGGTGGGAATGTCCCCAGCCTCATCTGCCTGGCACTCAAAGGGGCAGACTCATTTAAAAAGTAAAAGTGAGCATATAAAATAACCCCACAGAGATGACTGGGCCCTAACTGCCCAGGGCACACGGCTGTCTTCCCTGACAGTGGACTGGGAAGACATCAGCCTTCATCACAGTGGCTATAGGCAGCTCCTCTCATCGCTGGTCCTGCATTATCAATTTTAAATGTATTTCTAAGCCCGCTCGGAGTCTAATTGGCTCTTGCTCATTACCCAGCTAAAGAGACAGCAGCAGACGGCCACCCTGGTCTTTACCCAACAGATGGGAAACACTGTGTAAGGAGAGAGGTTAAGTAGCCCAAGGCCATGCAGCTGCAGTGAATCCTACAGACCCTGGAACAGGAGCCTGTATTTTCCATTCCAACAAACTAACCTCGCCCCTTTAACAGGATCCGGTTTGATAATAAATACCGTGACCTGGCACTTGCAGAATGCTTTATACTTTTTAAACTGTGTTCACTTCAAACCTGGCTGTGTGTTCTTCCTAGATTCAGTAAGTGGGCCTGAAAGGTGGGCCAAACTGCAGCCCTAGCAGACCACTGAACTCTGATGTAGTGCTCTTCTCAAAAGATCACTTTTAGGCTGTGATCTGGAAAGGAATCCTCAGGCTAGGATTCAAATCACTATATTGAGTCCAATTTCAACACCCTGCTGAAATGAGAAGGTGCCACGGCAGCTGCAATTTGCTCCAGAGAGAGAAGCCAGACAGAGCCAAAAATATCCTATAGCGGTAACCATTCATCATCATCATCCCCTTGCTCTCTATACTGGAGTATTGGACCAAGGAACTCCTACCTATACGTTGGAGCCCTAAGTTCCATGCCCTGCTTTGATTTCCTGCTGGCACTCCCTTGACTCTAGTCTCTCTCTCCCAAGAATGCAGCTGGGGCCCCAACATCTTCTCAGAACCAGCTCAAGGGCTCTGCCATTGACATCCGAATCTGCACCCCAGCACCTCATATTTACTCCTACCTGCTTCCCTTCCTTGATTCTCCCCCTTCAGCTCCGGTGTAGCAGAAAGAGAGGCCTGAGTTCCAGAGCATGTTATTTTTCTGAAGCTCAATTTTCTCATCTATGAAATGAGAAACAGCACATGCCTTTTCTCACCTTCAGAGGAGAGCTCAGAGGATCAAATGACAGAATAGAGGTTGAAACAATACAAAAACACTGCAATACATAATTGCAACAGCAATACACAAACGTAACTAGGTAATCAAGTAATTACGCTCTTATATATAATAGGAGCTAATACTGAGTGCTTACCATGTCCCTGACACTATTATTAACACTCTAGGTGTGTCACGATAAATTCTCATGTGAACGCTCTAGGTGGGTACTGTTACTATCCCTGTTTTACAGAGGAGAAAAATAAGGCACAGAGGTTTTGGTAACTTGACCAGGCGCCACCCTGGCAGTCTGGCCCCAGCACCTGTGCTGCTAACATGACCTGTTCTATTCTTAATCGGTAAGCATACTGTCTCTGATACAATCTGTCATTAGCTGGGCACGTTAAGGTTTATAAAAGCCACCCACAAACATGATCTCACCTGAGCTTCTCAACAGCCTTGTCAAGTAGGTAAGCCAATGACACTATTCTAAAAGACTAAATTAGTCTCTCAGACAGGGAGGCATCAGCCCAGAGAAATAACTCCCCCAAGATTTCGAAGCTGGTTAACAGCGGGACTGGGACTCAAATTCATGGCGCCTGCGCGCCCTGCACCAGCTCGGTGCCCTTTCTAGAGGCCTCCATACCAGCACACGCCCCTCTCCAGCCCCTGCCCACAGCAGCATCTCCAATGCAGCCTTTATGGCTGTGCCAGGGAACAAATCCCATGGGTACAACAAGAGAGCCAGCCAAACTCACACTTTTGTGAGTCTCTTGCTGGATATGGCCTCTGGATCGAGGGGGCTGGCAGCCCCAGAGGAAGTCTCCTCTGTGACAGGAAGCTGTAGCCCCCAACTTGACCCGCGATGGCCAGACGTCTTCTAAACCTGTTATGCAACAACTGTTTCAGCTAAGCTGCCACTGGGATTTCTCTCTATTTCAACATGTTTTGCTTTCTCTTCAGAGAAAAAGCATGAATGTGAAACCATAACACCTCATAGTGACCACAAGTTGAACGGCCCTTCCCGACTGTCTGGGATTACCGGTAGGGTGGGGGATGTTTTCGAAGGTACCTTCTTCTGTGAGGCAATTTCAGCTCCCAAAATGACTAACAACCTCAGGAGTGAGGAAGAGGAGGTGGACTGTGTACAACTGAGGGCCACTGTCTCCTGCAGGAGAAGGAGTCAACTTAAGAGTGCCCGGCAGAGAAGCCGCCCTGGCGCTCCCAGCGGGCACCAGACCTTCGAGATGGCACCAGACCTTCGAGACGGCAGCCTGAGCACCCCAGACCTTGTGCCTTCTTTAAAGAAAATATTGAGTTGGGCCATTCTTCTCTTTAGAGGGACCCAATTCCATCACCTAAGCTCAGGATCTAATGACAGGAAGCATGCTCTGGGGACAGGGACCAGGACTCATTTTTGTTGTCCCACGTCTAGCACAGAGCCTGGCAGAGAGGACACTCGGTATCTGTGGAATGAACGAAGTGGGTGCCCAGGTGACTTCACAGTCCCATCAGGATATAACTGTGGCTTGCCTGTCCTACCGCAAACCAAGGACAAAGAAAAGGGCAGAGAAAGTCTTTCTGTGGCCGAAACAAAAACACAAAACACAACACGAAAGAAAACAGAAACGAGCATTTGTTTAATAGCAGTTTTTAAAGCATACTTTTTCACATCTCTTTAAAACCACTGTGCCTTCGTTCACAGAATACCTTCGCGTGTCTCACTCTGGTGGGCCTGCTGGAGCGGGTGAGGGTCCGGGGCTCTGTCCACGCCACATGAGGGAGTTCAGGATTTATTGTGAAGGTAAAAGGGACAGCGAGGAGAGCATCAGGTGGGCAGACTCCACCCACTGTGAACTACAGCCATGGGGCTGCTCCTCAGCCCCACTCACCAGCCATGCTACACCCTAAAAGGAGGATTTTCCCATTCCGATCGGCAAACCTTCCCCCTTTAATAGGATCCCAGCTTGATAATAAACACCATGACCTGGCACCTGCAGAGTGCTTTATACTTCTTCAACAGTGGAAAGGTTTGTTCCCTACAAACCTGGCTGCGTTTTCTTTCTCGATGCAACGAGTGGACCTAAAAGGTGGACAGACGGGCACTGCTACTCTTCCCTACTCAAGATGAGGAAACTGCCGCTAGCCCCGAGGCCAAAGCGAGCAGGACTGGCCGTGAACGATTTATGGTAACTCAGTCAACAGACACTCCACCGAGCACCTACTATGTGCCGGCTACTGTTTCCGGCAATGGGAAAGCGCCAGAGAACAAAAAGAGCAAGAAATTCCTGCCCACTGGGAGCTTACGTGTAAATGAGGGAGGACAGACTATAAACAACATAAACATTATAAATATAAACAAAATATATAAATAATCAATAGAAATAAATAGTATTATGTGTTAGAATGGAACGAGTGCCGTGGAGAAAAACAAAGCAGGGGGAGGCAATAGGGAAGTGCAGGCGGTGGAGGGGGAGGAGGGGTTCCCAGTTGTGACTCGGATGGTCAGGGGAGCTGTCAATGAAAGGGAGCCAGCCAAGTCCCCTGAATCAAGTCTCCCTGGGGACAGGGAGAAGACAACAAACTCAAGAGATGTTACGGATGCAAGAACGGCCAGGTCTCTGAAGCACGTGGCGGGTAGAGAGAAGCGGAGGAGGCGGGGGTGGGAGAAAAGCTGAAGATGACCGCCGAGTTTCTGAGGAAGGAGGCCCAGGCCAAAACACAGGCCGAGGGGAGGTCAGGGTGTCCACACTGGACACACCGAGGTCGAGGAGCCTGTGAGGCAGCCAAGTGGACACGTCTGTAAGGCAACTGGATACCTCGGTCCCAGAGAGACTGGACCACAGACACTGATCTGTGAGTTATCAGGACCCGGGTGAAAACTGAGATGTGTTTTCTTCTCTTGGGGGTGGAAAAGAGGGTGGAGGGCAGCACCCCGAGGAAGACCAGGAGGTTAAAAAGGGACCAAGCAGTAGCCAGACCTCAAGTGGGGAGAGCGGGAGCTACGGGGTCTCAGGGTCACAAGGAGTACCTCACGGAGGGGCCCTGGGCAGGGACAGAGTCAAGAGCACCAGAGGGGTCAGGAGAACAATGACAGGGTTCAGCAAGAAGATGACGAGCAGTCTCCACGAGGTTTCCGTGGAGTGGTGGGCACAAAAGCCAGAGGCCTGAAGGGTGACAAGGTGAGAGAATACAGACCAAGGGTCAATGATCTTTTCATAACATGATCTTTTCATAACATCTATTATTTTAAGGAGGAAGAAAAAAAAAAGAGTAGCAACCAGGAGTTTTTCTGTTTCCGGGAATAAAGAAGGTAGTACTTGGGGTACAGGGGATCAAGGTGAGATGTCTATGGTTGGTTCGCTATTTTAGATGGGACCTGCAAATGATTTTAAGAAGGAATGGGGGGTGAGACCAAAGAAACAGGAATTGGGTTACTCAAAAGAGAGACGGCCAAAATAACTACCACCGTGGCAATTCATCAAGACTATATACACCAAACGCTGCAGCCAAAGCTCTGCATAGGCTGCCTCATTTAATTCTGCCAGCAACTCATAAGGTAGGTGTTGGTATTAACATCGCCACTTTGCACACAAAGAAACCGAGCTTAGAGAGGTCAAACAGTGTGTCCCAGGTGTGGAGCCAGGCTTCAACTCTAGGCATGAGGGGTTCCCACACTTCGCCCTTCCCTGCCCCCGCTGAGTCACCCAAGGGGAAAGACCCTCCTACCTTATGGGTGAGTTGGAAGACAGTGAAAGGAAAATGAATTTGACTGGGGACCTGGTTCCCCTACGAACCAGGAAGGAAGATATCACGCAGAGGCTGAAAAAAAAGGAGGGGTGAGGGCTTGAGGAGCAAGAGTATGGTCTGAAACAGCTGTCAGGGAGGACAGAAGCAACCTGACCAGAACGCATGGAAGGACAGGATGAGGGCCCGAGAGGGATGGGCACACTGGCACCAAAGAGGCACCATGTGGCTTTCTCATGAAGGGCTCGCTGCCCGGCAGCCCAGCGGTCAGTCCAGGATCGGGGTTTGGCCAGGCTAGTGTTAGAAGAACCAAAGTCATAGAAACGAAGGGCCCAGGGGCTGCAGAGATGGGTCACAGAGTCCAGGCTTGATGAGGAAGACAGGGACGGGCTAAGAGGGAGGTAGATGAGGCAGAAGACAGTGCACACTGTGACCGTGAGAAAGCTGTGGCCAGGCTATGAGACATCCGAATTTAAGATTTCAGAGACAGGCAGGTTCTGGTTTGGGACAAAGCCCCATGAGGTAAAGGCCATCGATCTGTGAGGCATAAACAACAGAGGGATTTGAATGTTAGTTAGGTGGTGACTGAGAGGGGACATTCTTAGGGTGATGACGGGATTTGTGGAGAAGCAATCTGTGATCCAACACCTAAGTCTGAAGAGAATGAGAGAAAGTGACTCGGATCACACTGATGATGATGACAATGACACCTAGGGAGCATGCACTACATAGCAGGCACTATGCTTTAAGGACTCAACCTTCACAGCCACTGTGGGATATCAGTACCATCCTTTTCCCTTTTTACAGATGGGGTAACTGGGCACAGAGAGATGAAGAAACGTGCCCAAGATCACACCTAGTGGGAAATGGGATCCGGTCCAGGCAGTCTGGCTCAGGGTCCAAACTCTAACCATTCCACTATCCTGCTTCCCAGAATGACAAGTCAGGCCGGAGTCTTAGGGTGAGCAGATGACAGAGAGAGAAGACAGACTGATGCTGGTGGAAAGAGATGGCAGGAGCTTCAAAGAGAGGTTGAGAAGAGGGCGCTGGAGTAACAGAGAAAAGGCAGCAGCCCCGTGCCCGGCCCAAAGGTGTCACGGTTTGAGCTGATGGGAACCACCTTTCATTGAACTGGTATCAGAACCAGGAAGCAGGAGCACTCAGTGACGAGGTAAGAGAGCTAGTTACAAAGCACTTCTGCGGGTACAGTGCCAAATAAGGGAAGACGGAAGCAATGGAAAGTTGGGTCAGGAAAGAGAAAGCAGGAAAAAAAAATTAGTATCTGCATTTTACAGATAAAGAAATTACGACTCAGAAAAGCTAAGTGTCCTGGAAGTCAAAGACCAGGATCAGCATCTCCCCAAGATAGTACTGAGGGTGAGAAATCCCAGGTCAGCAGGCGCTTGACGGAAGGATTACAGTTAAACAAAGGGAAGTGATTAGACACAACCCTCCTATGAAAAATGTCAGCTATGAACACTCAAGGTGGAGGCAGGGGGAGGAGAGGAGGGGAGGGGAAGGCAGGCTCTGGGGGAAGCAGGGCTCACGTGCCTCCTAGAGTGATCTAGCAAACACCAGGAGGCATAGAGATGTGTCTACGGCCAGCACCAATGGCCAGCACTGCTTGTTGAAGGTGAAAAATAGGCCCAAAGAAAATATTTTTAAAAGAAAAGGTTGGGTACTAGGGGGGACAAAAAAGACCCAGAAGGTTCTGGGGTTCAAGAGAGACTGCTTCATTCAATACAAGCAAGTCAGTGCATTCAGTGGGTCAGGGAAAGGCAACACTCCAGAGTTGGAAGGAAGTCAAGAACCCAAGCCTATAAAACAGGGGAAGTGAGACTAAAGTCCTCAGATCAGTCCCTGCTCCAAAGAGTAATGGAATAAAAGCCCTCATGAATGAGATGGCCACAGGTAGCTAAAACGTGCCCAAACGGAAACCAGGAAAAGGGATAAGAAGCGTACTGGACCAAGCACCTCCAGCCCTTGCTTGTGACACCCATCTGATCTTCACGTGCACACCCCTGTGTGGTTTAAACGAAGCAGTCACTTAAATCTCTCCCTAATATTAAGCCCCAAGTGCCTCTCCCTACTGATGAGCTGAAGTCACCTGAGACCACCCTCACTACCCACTAATCATGCGAGGAGCTCCCCTCCAAACCCTCTCCCTGCAGCCTATACCTCTCCCATTTCTGGGCAGAGAGGGGTCAGGGCAGCAGAAGGTTGCCATGTAGGGCCAGGTGCTGACTCTGGGACGGGGTGGGACCTCCGCCCATAACCCTCCAGCAGCAGGTTGCAGGGCGCAGATGCCAGCTACCAGCATTCTGCCTGGGAGCTCATGCCACAGAAACTAAAAGAAAAGTTCAAGAATGCTCCTTTTCTGACTCCATGCCCCTCCCAAATCCACCTTCCAGGAAAGCACCTCCCATTGAAGGAAGACAGAAAAGGGAGGGGAGGGATCTGAGGAGACAAGACAGGGGAAGAGAGACAGAAAAATCACTGTAATTTTGTTGCAAGAACTGGAGCAATTGGGGATTTCATGCCTTTTTGAAGCTGAACAGCAACAACCACACTGTACTTTGTTTCAAAAGCAGTGAAGTGGGTGGGAGGGGACTCTGGCAGCTGCCTTCACTCCCTCCCTGCCAGCACCCTCCCCAGCCTGTGCTGCTGGGACCCAGAGGAGCAGACTGAGAAGGTGAGGAATAATGCGCTGTCCTGGCACCTGCCTGCCTCAGCGCTGCTCAGAGCTCAGCAGAGCCGGCACCTAACCCCGAGATCAACCCAAGGCTTCCAACTAGCTCAGCACCCACCAGCTCCTGGAGAAAATGCTGTCAGTCATCCGTCTGCACCCTGGCTGGGAAGGAGGACTCCTCCTAGCAGAGCTGGGGACAGCAGTTTCCCTGACGAGCAAAGCAAGAGAAGGGCTGTGAAAGGGTCAGCGGAAGTTCCCTCGCTTCAAATCTTTCCTGTTTCCTTTTGCCCCTGTTTTCATCACTGCCGGACTCAGCATGGTCTACAGTCTACAAGTGTGCCTAATCTGGTTGGAATTTCCTCCTCCACCCACCTGGCATTCTCCCCACAGTCTTGAGCACTGCCGACCAGGGGTTCTCACATCCACCCCAAGTGCTGGTCTAGGTGACCACGCCACTTGCCACTTCGGAGCACCAGGAAGAAGGTCATGGAAAACTTGCTGCAAACTCCAGTTAGAGAGGAACAAGTAATGGCTGACCATTTGGCAAAAGCCCCCAGAGTCCTCATGCTCTCTGCCTCGGTCCCACTGCAGGGGCTTGGAACCAACAGGAAACCTGCAGCCGAGGGTCCCGGTAGCCTGGCCCTTGACAGATTAAGTGAGCACTCACAGCCTACCACTGTGGGACTAGGTGAGGAAGACACGGGAAGGGGCAGAAAAGTTGCCAAAAGTCTTCCAAATATCTATTTAGTAATCACAGGCCGTTGACAGCTGGCGCTCAAGAGATCATATTAATGATCATCAGGGTCAGTGTTTTTCTTACTTTTTCGGCTGTAATCCCCATTCGGAAGTGCACTTTACAAGAGCCACTCAGGGACATGCACATACACACAAAACCCAAACAGAATTTCCTGGAGCAAGACTGCTCCTACTGCATGCCACACACATTCGTATTCTGCACTCGCACCAATTTGTCTTTTTTAAAATGTTGATCCCACTGATGGGTGACAACCTACAGTTTGAAAAACACAGGTCATGAAAGTGACATTGGCCGGGGGTGGGATGGGACGTCATGGGAAAGCGTATTTAATATTACAATTTTAAGCATTAGCGACGCTGGCTTTCTACAGTTATGACCACAAAACCAAGAAGCTTTAGCTCTGGTCCACACTCATCGAGGATAGAAAAACTGGAAAAACCAGGCCCACCCAACACTCTCCTTTAACTTCATAAATGTGTGCCTTATAAAACTTTTTCTTCCAAGATACAATTTACATTGATGTGGCTTCAGCTGACATAATTACCTGAAATTTCAACCAACATAAAAGCGGGCAATGGGTGTTCTGTGTTCACAGAAAGGGGAACAGGTTAAAAATGGGAAGAAACATAGAACTGGTCCACAGCCCCCACTTTATTTACGAGTGTCAAAACAAAGGCACAGAACACTGCCTAAGCAAGTGAGGGCCAGGGCTTGAAACCCAACCCAGGGCTCCTGACCCACTCAGTCTCCATCAACCGAAATATCTAAGAACACAGTCAAGGTTTCTTCAAGTGAAGCAATGCCATGACTGAAGCATGGATGCATCCCTGATATCTCACACTGGGCCCAGGAGACCGTGCTGACCTTGGCAGACTTTGGCACTCCGCTGCGGTCTCACTGGGGTCCTGCAAAGGAGCTCACACACTTAACTCTCTCTGCACCTTTTCTCTCAGCTGAAAAAAATATACAAGAATAAGCCTTGCTACCCCTCCCAAAAATGTTTTAGCAAAAAAAAAGAGAGGTGCTTTAAAAAAAATCTTCAGGCTTAAAAATGGAAGAACCCTTGCGGGTCATTATTTGGGGTCAGAGTTAGAATCCCAGGACCCAGAAAACCTTACTCATTAGCTAATTCAAGACTTCATTTTACAGTCAAGCCCTATAAGGTGACAGCCAGGCCAGCTCCTTCAACCACACACACCATTGCTAACCTGCCATTGCCACAGAAAGTAATACTAAGTACACAGTAATGTCTGTATCGAAACGCAGCATCGTCTAAGGAGCAGGGAAGAAACTAAACACAGATCACACACTTTAAACAGGTGAGATGAACGTCTCTTCAGAGTGTTAAAGAAACTCAAAAGGCATAACTAATTTTTTTCTAATCCTAAAGATAAGCTAAAATGATGCTCTGAACCAAACTCATAGTAGAGACCAAGGGCCTCAGAAGTGCTATAGTTAGTTCCTTGATGGAACATTCATCTCCACGACCCAGTGGGGCTGGTGGCTGCTCAAATAACATCTCCCTGCCCATAACTTTCCCCACACTCTGTCCAAGGCTCTTGAGACGACAGCTTCAAATATGAGGAATTTTATTACATGTGAGGGATTCTTTCCTAGACAAATGCCACCTGGTATCTGTCCAGGGTCTTTCCTGGAGGAGCTTTGAAACTCTAAGAGACAAGATCTCCTCCATCCCTTCCATAACCTTAGCAGGCAAGGATCATTCCTCTAATTCTCCATGGGGACTCTGGAGGGACAGAATGCGTGATGGCTCAGGCCCACTGGCAGACTCTGGGCCTCACCTTACTGAGAATACCCAAGCCTTCTTTCGCTGGACGCATGCCTCTCCGGGTCACTGACTGCCAACTCCAAGAGAGCTTGCCCAGGGCAGGGAAACCCTCTGAGTTAGACGTTCTGGCCTTCGCAGAGCTGGTGTGTGGCCAGTATCAGCAATAAGATAGAGCTGCCAGTTTGGGGGGGCAGGGGTGTGGGGAAAGGGCAGGGAGCTCTCTGCCTTTCAAGAGAGGCCCCTAATTTTCCAAAGCACAGTGAGGCTGGAGTTAGAGGATACGGTGGAGTATGAGCCTGAGCAGGTTAAGCAGTTCCCCTTTCTGTGCCTCGACTTCTTCACCTGTTAATCCCCAGGGCTGCAGTATGAATTAGATGAGTTACGTCTACGCAAATGCAATGTGTCAATTCTACTATTACTTCCCTGCACTACAGAATCCCCTGGCCACTGGGGGTCCTGAACAGGCTGACAGGGGGCAGCTCTCTGTCGAACAAATTCTGCCTGGCTGAAGCTGCCTCCTCGCAGAAATGCATTTAAACTACCTGGGGAAGTGTCCGGTGAACTGAGTGCCTATTACACAACCCACGGCAAGGGCTGGATAGCACAACGCTCTCCTTGCCTGCCCACCTCCCTGCAACGAAAAAAGAGAGAGCAAACGTCACGGTAGGTCTCACTGCCTCTCTGCTGCTCCGCTACCCGAACTCCAGGGAAAGAGGCGCAGGGATCCTAAGAAAAGGGGATCGCACAGGGCGCCGCTGAATCAGCACCCCCAAGAGAGCTGCCAAGAGAAGAAACCCTGCCACTCCCCAAAACACCCAGGGAGCAGAAGCCACACGCCTGGGTCGGCCCGGCCGGGGCCACGTTTCTCAGAGCGAGCGTGGTTAGCGCTCCCCTGCGGCGAGCTCGCTCGGAAACGGCGCACGTGTGGGCAGCCAGAGCCACCCGGTACCCGCGCGCGGACGCCTCTCGCCGCGCCGTGTACAGCGGGCGCTCCAGCCCGAGCAGCGACGAGCCAGGACGCCAAATCACTCGGCTCGCGTGGGCAGGCGTAGTAAGTGTGCAAAGCTGCTCAGATAGCCTACCTTGGGAACCCCGCCCCCGCCACCAAAGCCAGCGGCGCTCGCCACTTATCCCCCGCCGCAGCGCCGCCAGCAGCAGGGGCCGGCAGCGCGGCGGGAGCGGCCGTGCGGGGCGCCGGTTGGGCACCCTCGTGGGCTCGGGAGGGGCGGCCCCGGGGGCGGAAGGAGCTGCGCAGCGCGCTCCCCAGCGCCCCGGCTGCGCGCGCCAGCTCCGGGATAGACTCTGGGCGCCGCGGCCCGGGGAGAGCGTGGTTTCGGGGCGCTGCCTCAGACTGCTCTTGCGCGGGATGCAAACGCATGCACGCGCGCTCTCCTCTCTGCTCGCTCCGTCCCTAAAGTCTCCTCGCGCCTCACCTTCACTGAGTCTACCGGGTACATGACCGAGTGCTCCAGGATCCCGGCCATCGCTCCGGCTGTCATGTGGGTGGATAAGGAGGCGCTGGTCGGCAGGTTCTCATAGTCCTCCGACCCGGCGTCCTTGCAGCCGCCGCCGCCATCTCGGCTGTCCCCATCCATCCTGCGCCTCACAGCCTGGCTCCCCACGCCGCCGCAGCGCAGCTCCATCCGCCAGCTCCGCGGGGCGCGGGAGGCTGCAGGAGGTGGGCAGGGAGGGGGAGGGGACGAAAAACTTCACTTCTTAAAGTGGGAACCACCTCCCTGGTGCAGCGGAGCCTGACGCCATGGCGGGCTGGGGTGGAGCGGAGGGGCCCGAGACACCAATCGCTGGAAAAGAAGAGGCCGTCCGCGGCCGCGCCATTGGTGAGCGGGCCAGCGGGGACCCGCCTCCCTGTGTGACGTCACTGCCCAGTGCAAATTTCCAAGCAACCGGACGGGGGCGAGAGGAGACGTTGGGGTGTCCCGGGAAGTTGTACCGCCTCAGGGTGGTGGTGCCTCCCTTGGGGCAGTCAATGGGGGTGGTCCCTAGGAACGGTCAGCTGGGCCGCCCCGAGGACATGCTTAGGGATGGAGCAGGAACAGCGGCGCAGGCGAAATCGCCCCCCCCGCCTTCCTCCCCCCACCTCCTGGCCCCCCCCCGGCCCAGCCCAGGCTTTTGCAAACTGTATTGCTCAGCAAGTTTTGGCATTCCTAAGGCCTGGAGGTGGGGGCAGTTACCGCCAACGTCATTTATGGAGCAGTTACGGTGGCTGGATTTGGGTGGGTGTGGGGCGCACGTGGGGATGGAGTGGAGTTGTAGAATTGAGGACATGCTGCGAGATAGCAGTGGTGCACCTCCATTTGTGCAACACGAGATCATGTACTGTGAGGGAACAGTTAAAACTCAAGGTCCTCTGCTAGGCTGCTTTGTCGGGGAGAACACCCATTTATAAGAAATTTTTCCTCTCACCGCGAACACATAATAGCTAAATTCGTTCCTCCTCTTATTCTCACAAAGAGACTAAATTCACCCTGCCTCACAAAGAGACTAAACTCCTCACCAAGATAATAAGTAGTAATCAGGACGGAGCTCTAAGGAGGCACCTCCAACACGTTTTACTTGGGGCTGATATGCCTGGAAGGTCTTTAAATCTGGTCCCACAGTAGGGCTGCAAAGTGGCCGAGAGTAACATCTTGCATCCTCGCAACTGCTTGTCTTTTAAGACTGTCTTAGTTCTTAAACTCATCTCTAACTGGCTTAAATAAAGTACAACCCAGGCTGCTTTATTTTAACCTAAATGATACTGTTTTTCTCCATCTGGGGGAAGGGGAAGGAATCAAAAAGTAGAGGAGTGATCTATTTATGGAAGTCTCCATGAAAGCGTGGCATTCGCATGTCTAAATGTATATGTTCCAAGGCTGAAGACTTGGCTCTAGCTGATCAACCTCTACAGCACCAGACACCTTATCCAGTGAAGGCTTCTGGCCAGGAAAGCTGGCCTTGGAGATATGAAAGAGAGGAGCCCCCGAAGGTGCTGCGCCTGCTTTTTGCACTTTCCTTGGTTCCAGGGTTCAGGTCACAGCATCCCAGGCAGCTCTCAGGGATTTGTGATAGGAGTGATGTGAGCATTGTTAATAGGGGCTTTAAGGCCAATGGCACCGTTGCCCTATCTTTGGTAGCTGCCAATAGTGGCTCCCAAGATGAGTGCTGAGGGTGAGATAGGCAGAAACAAGCTCTGTGTTTATTTAGTGTTTGCTAGAGAAGAATTTCTCTGCTTTTGCCAAACGTGATTTTTAAGAAACATGTATGAAACTCTGTTGATATTCATTTAAAATCGATACCCTTTAACCAATACATATTAACCCATTGTCCCACTTCTGAGAATGTGACACAAAAGTCTGCATATGCATGAAGTTCTTCTTCAAAGCATTATTTATAGTAATAAATAGTTGGAAACAATCTAAATGTTCAACTAGAGAGGAATGGCTTAAGTAAATTATGACACATATATTAGTAAAATGTTATGGGGCCATTAAACATTGTGGTAATATCATGCAACATGAGAAAGGATTATGATGCCTGTTAGATTGAAAAACAAAACAAGATTCTATAAACATTAAATTTACAAAAATGTAAATATGCACATGAAAAGAGTGAAGTGGTTATTGTGATAGTGACATAGGATTATAGGTAACTTTATTATATTTTTCAAACTTAAATAATACTTGTATTATTTCTATAATTTAAAAAATGAAAAGCATGCAAATGTATTATTCTTTTTAGGATCTACTCTCCCAATGGATGAGAAACCCTCTGAACTTTGCCATGATGATGTTGGTGAAGAGAAGTCACCCTTGGGATGGTTAAGAGGACTCTTAGCAAATGTGAACATGCCCATCATCTTCAGAGACATAAGATTTTTTAAATTTGAGTAAACAAATGTTAATCCAGAATCATTTAGAAAATCTTTGGAATATTTATCATAAGCAATATTTTTTCTCACCATATATGGTAGATATAGTGGTGTGGCACTCAGCATCCATCTTAAACTCCTCCACTGCAGTGGCCAGAAAATTTTAAACTACATTTCTCAGACTCCCTTGCAGCTAGGAGTCTAGAGTAAGTTAGATTCTGCCAGTTAGATGAACTAGGAAGATCTGGGAGGTGGAAGAGAGAGAGAGACTACCTTCCTCCTGCTTTGATGTTTTCTGCTGTAGCAAAGTCACAGAAGTTTACTTGGGTTAGGCGAAGTCGGGATGGGTAGTGGCTTCCCTACTCCAACAGCACCGTAGTGTCTGGTCACCATGTTCACGGGTGTTGTGAGGCGATTGTGGCAATGGGGTGGCAGCAGCGATGGTAGCAGCCTCCTGATCCCTGCACCATAGCTTCAGTAAATTGGCCTTCTCACGTAGGTTCCCTTGGAAAACCAGTTTGGCAGTGTGGATCTGAGGGTTATCCCTGGAAGCCCAGCCTGGGGTCAGCTCCTTGCCTGTTTCAACAATATATTGTGTATAGTAGCCAGCAACCATTCCTGCAGGTCAGAATATAACAGCCAGCCCTGGTCCTAGGCCTCTTCAGAAAGGCTGCTTGGAGAGGGATGACATCCCAGACACAATAACCCAGTGCTTTGGCCACACTGCCAACCAGGAGGAAGCATCATGGAGACCCAGGAGCAGAGCAGTGATCCTGTCCTGTGGGATGGGCCAAGAGACTCAGAATAACTTGTTGGTTCCACCAGAGTCTTACGTAAAGTTCCTGAACGTTCAAGTTCTGAAGATGTCATCACACTCCCCTAGCCCAACTGGGAGCCAAGCTCCACTTAGAAAGGGGAAGCTACAGAGGGTGTAGAGTGAAGAGCACTTGACTTTGGAGTCATGGGCCCTTCAAGCCCTGCTTCCACCATTTACTTCCACCAAGGACAACACTGTGTTTCCTAAAAGCATATCTGTGATTCATACGTAGGCATGAGTCTCCCCATGATAAACAAGAAATGGAGGTGAAAAGCTAGCCTCACTCCAGGGCCCCGGGGCAAATAAGGGCACTTTTACTGACGAGACCCAACAGATAGCTGTGTGGCTCTGGCCTATTTGGTTAGCATACTTCCTCGTCTGTTGATCATGGTCATTGATACTTAACAAACAGTGAATAAAATATAGGGGGAAAAAAGTAGAATAAATTCTCATAGCGAAGTATACATAATTTGGGGGTATTAGGATGAAAGAGGACAGAAAAGAGTTATGGGTACAGAGGGAAGAGACCCAGGCTTTCCCCAAACTCCTACTTTTTCATAGTAATTACTTTAGCCCTGACATCTGCCTACCCACACAGATATCTTAACACCCTACCCAGAAATTAGCAATTACTGTGTCTCCCACTGGGGCCCCAGCACTCCTCCAGCTCTATCTTTCTGATCTAAAACAGAATTCAAAATCATTCCTCCTAATTGGTAACTCTTTCTAATGTCTTTTACCTCTGTTTGACCAGGTAACCAGCTGGCGAGCTTAGAATCATCCCCACCTCCTCTTTCTACCTTTCAGATCCCATGAGCTATGTGTAGATTCGGCCTCTGAAAGAGCATCACTTATAGCCAGGGGGACTATACAATTTGTCATCCAAACTGGGACGCTTGTTGAGAGTGAAAAGAGGCACTGTTAGTAGTTACACCAGGAGAGAAGGTATAAACTGAGACTGTTCTGGGAAAACTAAGACATATGGTCACCCTACTTAGAGCCAGCCTTTACTTTCCATCCCCAGACTGTCTCCCAACACCTGTGGCTCCGTCCTCTCTTTACATCGTCTTCTAAGGAAGGGCTCTCCGTGTCTCCACCTGTTGAAATGGTACTCATTTTTCAGTTCATTTGGCTCCCCTTCCCTGAAGCCTTCTCTGACCCGCAAGACAGGAGCCGAACCCTGTCACTCTTTCACACCTCCTCTGTGGCCTTCGCTACCTTCCACTTCACATTGGCCACGTCTTTACTATCCCATTACACTCTAAGGATGTCAATCGAATAAACAATAAATATTTATTAAAAGAGTAAGGGTTTCCTTCGAAAGAGCGCCATATTCTTATGTCATAGCATTTTTATATTATAATATAATATTACATTATATAGTTGCAGATATTCATGATCTCCAGGAAATGAAAACATGTTACACATTCGATGCCAAGACTCTGAACACAGTGCTTGGAGAAGAGAGGAAAAAAGAGACATTTTCTTCTCTTGCAAAGTACATGTCACAAACAGTGAATTAGAGTTTGACTTTTCTTAGGAACATGGAGATGCAAAGTCTGGGAACTAGAAGAGACCTAGATTATGATGTAGTCTGTAAGTCCCATGTCACAGGTGACCAAAGAGGTCCAAGAGGTAAAGTAACTTGTCCAAGGACACAAAAGTGGTTAGTGGCAGCGCTGGGATTAAAAAAAAAAAAAACCAGGGCTTTCATTCAGTATCTTTCCTCTACTCACCTTTGAAATAAACTGGAAGGTGGATAGGACTCCTTTATCGCTGTCATTAGTCATATCTCAGATGCCTGCTCTGTAAAAATCAACAGTCATCAATTCTCCACCTTACCAGGTTTGCCTGACACAGCACATTAGCACAGGTAAGTTTTACACCGAGCTCTATTCATCATTAATAAGAGTTTGTTGATCAGGATCCTCCAGATAGCATAGTTGCTATATTTCCGATGTCTCGAATAGACAGACCACTGAGCACAGAAGAGGAAGGAGCTCTTTAGGAGAATGGAGGTGACGTAGCATAAAAACAAAAAGCATGTGCTTTGGAGACAGACCAGGATTCAATAACTATATGTCTGCTCCTTCCAAAAGCTGCTTTGTCAGAAGGCAGCTCCTTTGAGATTTGGAACACCCACCGTCGTGATGTTGCATTTGGGTTTCCTGTTTGTTTTCTGTGTCCCTGGCATCCTATTGCATGGAATGTCTCTCCAGTGTGGGCCTCAGTTTCATCTGTTCTGTGACAGCAGGGTGCTCACTTAGTCCCTGTGTCTCTCCGTTCCCAGAAGTTGGTGGCAAAGTCATAGTAAATAATGACAACCGTGTGACTCTGGAGGACTTTCGAGCACTTTCACATATCTTATCTTATTTGATCCTTAGGGTTGTTTTTAAGGAGTAAATGGAGAAATGCAGGTTGTGTAAGATCACCTTACGGTTGGCTTGATTCGTAGCTGTACCCCCAAGAGGGTTGATTAGCGGGGCCAATATCAGCAGGAAGGGAGATGTGACACAGGACTCTGTCCTTGACCAGGTTCAATTCAACAATTTTTTTTTTCAACTACTGGAAAAAGCCACAGAATGCAGACTTATCAACCTCTCAGAAGACACAATACTAGGAGGAGTAGCTTCTTGGAACGCTAAAAGTCAAGGTTGTTTTTAAAATCTCTAAAAGCATAAAATTTTATCCTTAAATCCCGAATGTAATGGATATGCTAGACAGGCTAGAGCACTCCTGAACTGGTAAGACTTCACGTGACACAGTAGTTGTCCTTAAGGTTGGTGTAAGCTCCAGGTCCTGGAATGTTTTCCCTGGCTCTCCTCACTTCCATAGCCGCTACTTGTCCTTCCAGTCCCCAGGTAAATGTCACTGCCTCTGGGAAGTCATCTTGGTCTCACACATTGGCTTCCTGTTGCTCAAGCCGGAAGCGCTGAAGTCATCCTGAGGTCCTCGTTGTCATTCACATAGAGCATACGATCTGTCTAAAACAGTGCCGGTTCTGTCACCCAGTAGATGGTAAACATAGCTTTATTTATTATTTATTAACGTATAATGTAATTTTTATTATCTATAGTTTTATTTATTGTGCTTTTGTTTGTCCCCTCCAAGAAAACCTAAGCTTCTCAAGTAAGGGATTTTTTGTCTTGTTCCACTGCTACTTCCCAGAATCTACAACGGTAACTAATGCATGGTAGGAACCTAATAAATATTCAATTTTAATAAACGAATAAGTGAATAAGTGCAGGAAAATCAGGTGCCCCACTTTCGTGCTCCCATATCACCCTGCAATTCTCTCATCATAAGACTGAATACACTGTGGAGTGACTGGGATTTATTCCTACTTTTAAAAAATCTTTTAATTATACGTTTGCCCATGAATAAATTCTGGTCGTCATGTGATGGTTTACTTGTCCAACCATTTCACTAGACTGTAAACCACAACGAGCCCAGAGCTGGTCTTTCTGGCTGACTGCTGTGCCCCCAGCACCTGGCGCAGTGTCCTGCACAGAGAGAGAGCATGTCTGTTGAGCACTCGGCAGTCTCCTATTGTCCTATGTGCATTAATTCATTTCATCCTCACAACGACCCAATGAGGTTAACTCTGTTATTCCTATTTTATAGATAAGGAAAGTGAGGCTCTGTAAATTTAGGAAGCGTCCCCAGTGGCACATGGTGGGTGATGGATCCTGGAATCTGACCTAGGGAGTCTGGCTCCAGAGTTCAAGCTCTAAGCTACTACACTGAATTGCCTCATTTTTACGACACACCCAATAAAACTCGTCCAATAAATGAATCGATGAAATACGGCTGCCAAAAATAAAAAAAGGCAACATGTTCTTAGGCTGTGTAAGCAAAGGGTCGAGATAAGAGAGGTTATAGTCCCAGAGTAGAGTACAGGTCAGCTCGGTTTAGCATAATTTTTATTTAAAAGGAAATCGGTAAATTGAAGTAGGTCTGAAAACCTAAACCTCAATGGCAAAGGGTCTGGAAATTATGAAATAGTCAGAGAGACTGCTTAGCCTTTGAGGAGTTGGTGGTGGGGACTTCAGGGCCTCTCTTCAAATCCAGGGATTCCTGTTGGAAGGGGGTCAGTCTGTGGTTGCAGATCCCAAAGGCAGAGCTGGGCAGATTGGTATAGGTCAAAATAAGTTAGGTTTTAGCTCCCCGTGCGGAAGAACAGACAGAAACATTCAAAAACTAAGGGTCCATCTATGGAGGAATGGATAAACAGAATGTGCTCTACACATTCAATGGAATATTATCTAGCCTTAGGAAGGAAGGAAATTCTGACACATGCTATAATGTGGACGAATCTCAAAGGCAAGATGTTACATGAAATAAGCCAGTAAGTAAAGGACAAATATTGTAGGGTTTCAATTATTCAAGATACCTAGAGTCTTCAAAATTATAGAGACAAAAAGAACAGTGGTTACCGGGGCCCGAGGAGGCAAGGGAATGGCGAGTCAGTGTTTAATGAGTATAGAGTTTCCATTCGGGATGATGAAAAAGTTCTGGAGATGGATGGTGGGAAGGCGGATGGCGAGATGTTGCTAAACTGTATACTTAACAATGGTTAAAATGATAGCTTGTATGTTATGTGTCTTTTACAACAACAGAAATGAATAAAATGTAAAAACACACAGGGTCTTTTCTGTGAGACAGTGAGCTTCCCACCATCGGCAGTGAATGAGCAAGGCTGGGTATCAGGAAAAATACAAGAGCATTCTTGAGTTTGGGTGAGGGCTGGACTGGATGGCCCTTAAGGTCCCTTTCAGTTCTTAAGTTTTTATTGATTTGTTTTAACATTTATGGAGACTCACTATGCATGGATTATCTCACTGACTCTCCACCTCTCCATAAGCTATCACTATCATAGTCTCCATCTTACAAATGAGGAAACCGAGGCTTAGAGATCTCAAGTAATTTGCTCCAAGCCTCTCAGGTACCTAGAAGAATGGGAACTCCACGGACAGCACTGTACTACCGTGCACAGATTGCACCAAGGAGGGAACCTAGAAGGTTTCGTGACTGATACAAGGTTGCACCAAACTAGTGTCAGGGCCCAGGTCTTCCAATACTGTCTGGGGCTCCTCCAGGAACTCCATGCTGCCTCCCACTCTTTCCTCTTCCACCCCATGTGAGCGTGCCTGGTCAGTCCCAGAGGGCACTAGCTGTCTTCAGGAAGTCACACCCTCAAACAGCTTTGAGGATGTTATTACGGCCAGCATGTCTTATGAGAGATATAAAGCCTGGACCAGCGAGCATTGGCTATACCAATATTGTACTTCTCAGGGTCAATCTTACTGGTTAATAAGCGAGTTCCCTTGTTACTTCCATCACCATTTCCCATATCACAGCCTCTGTGTGACCTCACTTAATAGGTGGTTGTAAATGATGGTGTGAGAACATAAGCTCTTCCATAGACTCAAAGCCCATTTTAGTTTTATGAGCATTGTGCTTTATGTATGATATGGTCTTTAAACTTTTTGAAGTAGAGTCCTGCCCAGCACCGCCCGACAGAAAGACGATGCGTGTCACATATGTGATTTTAAATTTTCTGGTAGCCACATTAAAAATGTAAAAAGAAGTAGGTGAAATTAATGTTAGTAATATATTTTATTTATGTAAAATAATTACTGATGAGATATTGTACATCCTTTTTTCATACTGCCTTTGAAATCGGTGTATATTTTATACTCACGGTACACCTCAAAACAGACTAGCCACCTTGTAAGTGCTGAATAGCCACATGGAGCTAATGACTAACTAGCATAATGAGCAGTGTTGGCCTAGTCTCTTATTTCAAGGAGTTTGATGGTGAAGAGTCAAAGAGAAATAAGGCTGTGTTTTTAGAGGAGCTGTGTCTAGTGAGAGTTTTATTGAGTCTGAGATGCTTGATCATGTATGTTAACTATGGGGGATAAAGAGAGGACAAACTAAAAAATGGAGGCAGGAGGAAATAAGTAATGGTACCTCACCCAGGAAGAAGCTGGATGGGAGGGGGAGGGGGATGGAGAAGAGACTGTGACAGGTGGTGATATCGAGGACCTAAGACTTGGAGGTTGGTGATGGTTCGGTTCTTCCTCTATAATTATTTCAAATCATTTTACTTTTTGGTGACTTTTGACTTTCATTCTTATTTCCTTTTCTCCACCCCCGCTCTCTTCCAGTTGTCATGGTGATATCACCAGCACAAAGCTGAGACTCAAGACCTCTTCAGGTTGGTCCCAAGTTGGTCAACTGTATGACTCAATGTCCCCCCTGTGGCTTTTCCTCCTTTCTAAAGAGAGGCAGTTGAACTATTCAGGTATTCGTTCAGTTGGTCATTCAGACAGCCAGTGTCAGACAGTCAGTCAGTATGTGTCAGTCAGTCAGTGTCTGTCAGTCGGTCCATGAGTGAGTGAGTGAGTGAGTGAGTGAGTGAGTCAGTCAGTCAGTCAGTCAATCAGTCAGTATCGAATGCTTAATGAGCACCGAACACTGTTCTGAGTGCTATCTGATTGTCACTTCCTTCCGATTCTAATGTTTTGCGTTCCCCTGACTTCTGGGTGGTGCTTTCTCTGCTGCCATGTGCTGGATGTCACGGACTGAAAATTTCTATTCCCAAAGGAAACCAGAAACTCCTCGTGCAGGTAGAGAGTCCTAGCTAGTGACAGAGACAGAGGGGGAGAGAAAATGCTCACTAACAGGACGGGCCAAAGCTGCGCCCACTACGCTTTCCCACTCAGAGCGATTTTCTCAGTGTCAGTGGTCTCTTTAATTGGCATTGGAGGTTTTGACCGACACCCACCTAAGTTCTTTTTACTATGTACATATACGCCACAGCACTGAGAGGGTGGGGAGAGAGGTCAAACAAAAATCTCTGGACTGATCTTCTGTCTAGAAGCCTGATGTGTAACGGCTTTCAGTTAGTGCTTGGGGGGACTGTGTGATCTCACCTATATGTGGAATCAAAAAGAAAAAAAGAAAAAAAAAACTAAACAAACTTATAGAAAAAGAGATCAGATTTGTGGTTACCAGAGCTGGGGGTGGAGATGGGAGAATTGCATGAAGGTGGTTGAAAGGCACAAACTTCCTGGCTATAAGATAAATAAATTCTGGGGAATGCGATATACAATATGTTGATTATAGTTCATAACTATATGCTGTGTGGTATATTTGCAAGTTACTATTAGAGTAAGTCTTAAAACTTCTCATCAAAGGGAAACTAATTTTTTGTAACTATATGAGGCAATGGATATAAGTAAACTTATTGTGGTAATCATTTTGCAACATACGTATATCAAGTCACCCTGCTGTATACTTTAAACTTATACAGTAGTATGTCAATTATATCTCCATAAAACTGAAAAAAAAGAATGAGATGATCAGAAAGGGTTTTAAAGTCCAGATGTCAAAGGAGAATCACAGATAGAAACCTCAGGAGCCCTCGTCAGTGCAGAGATGAACGAAGAGGCAAGACCTCAATTCGATATCCCATCCTTCAACAGCCTCCCTGATGCTAAGTCCCATGGCGGGAGGGTAATGCCGATGGTACACCAGCATTTCATTGCCTTTGGCTGCACGATTGCTTAAAGCCCTCTTAGTTTATCTTTATACCAAGAAATGTCTGATTCATCTAGTTCCTCTGCTTCTGGCTCTGTGTCACCAGGCCACCATCTAGGCCACCCTTTGGTTCCCATGAGGGTTGCCCGCAGAAAGGGAATACGCCAGGGCTTTCACACATTTAATTCTTATTGTAAACTGATGGGTAACTTGGCATCTTAGTCCTACATATTAATCTTGTGTGTTTGATAAATACAAAACAGCCCCTGAGAAATCAAAGTACCAACAAAAGTGGGTTTCTGAGCCTGGACGTCTGCAGCCCACACCGGACTGTGTGGTCAGCCACCTCAATGTTAATGAGTGCCACCAAGCAGGAAGTGGCCTTCCCCCTGATGGCCACCCCCAGATAGTGGCTTATCCATTTGACACTTCATTTTTTATTACTTTAGTGCTGGACACTGAGCTGGGCTTTGTGGACACCGTTCCCTTGCTTTCTCAAAGACTCTGGTTTTGTTTACTACCACATCTTTCAGAGAAATTAAAGTAACAACCTTTTCCTGCCTTTTCTCAAGCTGAAAAACTACCTTTAAAAAAAAAATGAAATAAATGCAGACGGAAGGAAACTTCTGCAGTCCTATCCTGTGCCCTACCTCCCTGCCACCAGGTCTTGCTGACATGAAGGTTGTCCTTGAATGAGTAGTTTGTCCTGATGGGGCCCTTCTTGACATCGGCTCTGTCCTTGGTGCTTGCTACATGGACAGACCAGCGGGAGAGAGCTTCAGAGGCCATCTGGAGTCAGGTGAGAGCCTGCTGGGAGGCAGGTGGGGAGCAATCAGGTGCATGGGCACCCACGAAACAAATAATTTGTCCCCAAGGTTCGAGCCACCATAGAGTCCCCAGGGTTCCAGCTGGGTTCAAAGGTTTTTTCTTTCAATTTAACTCTGTTTTGAAGTGCCAGACATAGTTGACAAAGTTATGCAAAGGGCGTTCAGTGAGCATTAAGTGGAAGCTGCTGACCTGTCCATCACTTGTTCACATGCCACATTTAACCTCCTAAGATGCTCCTACACGGGACATCTTAGCTATGTTTATCTCCCATGGACTTGCCAGGTCCTTTTAGGTTGATTAGGGAAAGGGTGGGTTCAGACCTATATCAGAAACCATCTGCTCTCAGGCCAGAAACACGTATGTGAAGCAAGATGTCTCAGAAAGGTGGTGGGCATAGTAAGATAAGCCGGGAGTGACCAGCTGGGAGGAGCACGCCCATCCCAGAACCCAGGCGAAGAAAGGTTCTTAAAGGGGCCACATGAGGTGTGTTTGTTTCCCATTTGCTTGGATTGTTCAGAATATTCAATTGTATGATTAAGGCTTAAAGGACACATGCTAGCTGTCATACGGTGTAGCTAATTGGGCATGGCATTGTCCAGTGGCAACTAATAGTGTATGTTCATTTTATGTTCTCTAGGAGACAGTTTATAAATGGTAGCTATTCTACATAGATCATTCAGAAGCAACACTTCAAGATGTTGTTGAAATAAATCAGGGATGCATAAGAATCGCTTAGTGCTAAAATACACATTCCCAGGAACCACCTCCAGAGATACTGATTAGGTAGGTCTGGGGTAGGGCCTAGGAATATGCATTTTAGAAACTCTCCTGACCACAACCACCATCTGCCCTGTGCCCTCATAAATGTACCAGCTGATTCGGACATGCAATATCAGCGAACCCCACTTTGAGAAAGTCTGGGAAAAGGGCACAGGGCTTGTAACCTGAAGGCCCAGATTTGGGAGTGGCTGTGTGACCTTGGACAAGTCCCTTAACCTCTCTGCGCCTCCATTTCTGTGTCTATAGAATGAGGGAACTGCTCTTTCAGGCCTTGCCCAAGATGAATAGTCCAGAAGTCTGGCACATTCACAGTGCCCTCTCAAGGCTGTGGGGGTTCCAATCTCCTGGAATGGGAACCGACCCTCAGACTAAGCTTCGCCCTAAAGAGGATCAGTAGCCAAACCACAGAGGAAGTGGATGGGAGGGGTCTGGGGGAGGGGAGGCAGGGAGGAGAGGGGAGAGCCAAGAGTCTCCTGAAAGACTGCTGGCTCCACAGTGCCTGCCTGGCACAGTGGCCAGCTCTGGGGCACTTGTGCCTCAAGGTATGTTTACTGCAAACTAGAGAGGGAGACAGGGATTACATTTACCTTGATTTCCAGGTCAATGCCTTGCAGAGCTCCAGGCCTGGAGGAGATGTAACAGAAGCCACCTGACAGTGACACATTCCCAGGAGTACTGCCAGCTGCTGCCCTGTCCATCCTTCCCGCTCCAGTGTGCCATTTAACTAACGTAGAGCTCGCGACCCCCAGAGTATGACGGGAGAAGTTCTCCAGGCCAGAGTGCTGAGTGCTTTGGGGTTGTTTCCAGGAGGATGATTCGAGACGCCAAGGCTTCACGGAGCCACAATTCTGCTCCGCTTCTTTAGGCTTCCAAACTAAATCTCATTTCTTTTACTCAAAGACTATACCATTAAAAATAAATAAATAAACCAACTAGAACAAAATAAATGACAGCTATTTCAGCAACAGCAACAGAAATATACACTTTGAACATCTTTCCATGTGATTAAATATTCTACAACATTTGTAGTGCCTACACAGGACATGTCAAAATGGATTTAACCAATCACTACCATTAGATATTTAGATTGGTTCCAGTTTCTGCTCAACGCTGGAACAGCCATGCCTACAGAGAACCCCTGGCATACAGCCTTAATTATTTCTTCAGAAAAAATTCCCGTAAGTGGAAATTTCCTTTTTCAGAGAGTCTGAATATTTTCAAGGCTTTCTGAGATATTTTGCCAACTATACCTCCATTCACACACACATCAGTATGTGATAAGAGTTCCCTTACCCAAACCGAAGCCAACGCTAAGTGTTTAATTAAATGAAAATATGTTGTCCATTGGCTAGACAAACAATGAAATCTCATAGTTTTGATCTGCCATCAGCCACCAAGCTCAACTGCTGTATGTCTATCGGACACTCGTGTTTCTTCGTCGTTGATTTACTATTCATAGGCTTTGTTCTGTCTTTTATTAGGCATTCTTCTTTTTCTTATTGATTAGTAAGAGCTTCCGATTATGATGTTAACTTTTTTATGTATATTGTTAATACTTTCCTTTTTGTTTCGCCACTTGCCTTTACATTTTATTTATCATGTTTTGACATACAAATATTTTTTAGTTAAATATATTAGTATTTCTTGCTTCAGATTCGATCTTTGAAATTTTTTCTTAAGAAAGTCTTTCTCCAAAATTTTTGTAAACGTTCACCGTTTTTTCCTCTGATAGTTCCTGGTTTTATTTCTGTAATTTTTTTCTAGTCTGAAGGCTAAGATGGGACTCCCTTTTTTTTTCCGCAAAGAGTTAGTCATTTCATGAATAAGTCGCCTTTTTCTTACTGATTTTAAATAGGACTTTAATTATATACTGAATTGAGTCTGTTTCTGGACTTTCTTCTAATTGATGTGTATTCTTTTGCCAACATTATGTTAATTATTGTAATTATGATAGATGTCATTTCTAGTATTATGGAAAGACCTCATTATTTCTTTCTTTCCTTTTCTTTCAACATGAGTTCAGTTGTTTATGCAAGTGTACCTAGTCCTCCAAAAACATTCTGGCAATTCTATTTTTTTCTTCGTTACTCGTAACCTCATGAGAATGATTCTTTTTGTCTTCTAATTCCTTTATTATTTATTTATTCATTCGCACTGTAATTGAGAGCTTCTCATGTACCATATCTGACTGAAAGTAATGGGAGCTACAAAGGTGAATTAAAATTAAGCAACTCAGTCAGTGGTGAACACAGATGGAAGCTAACAGAAGATGCTCTGGGAGTGCTCGAGAGATGTCAGGGGTTTTCCGTCAATGATTTTTCTTAAAATCAAACATGGTCTTGACCAGAAGACATGGTTAGAGAAGAAAAAAAGTATAAAGAAACACGTACTAGGCAAGACATTATACATTTTTTTTTTTGCTCTAATCATATCACAAATATCACAAACTAGGCCTTTAACTCCTCTGTGTTCCAAATCCATACCATCCAAGGAATGAATGATAACCTCTGTGTAAGTGGAGAGTTAGAGAGAGAGAGAGAGAGAGAGAGAGAGAGGGAATATAATGACAGACTGGTAGAAGTAAAGGAAAGAAAATTGTGTCTGAAATTAAGAGGAACACAAAGACACGTGAAATTAAAATACTGAAAGTAACCTAAAATATTTACTCATGCTCTTCATTTGTTCACTTTCATTCAATTTTCATTTCTACAAACAAAAAAGGATAAATGTTTCTAAGAAGTCACTGAAAATTTTCAACATATCCCCTTATCTAACGTACGACGTACAGAACTTGCATGTCAGAGAGTTACAAAACAACAGAATCTTAGAGTTGACGTCTGCCCAGTGCAGCCCTTTCTCCTAGGAGTGGCTGTCCAGTCTCTGCTTGGCTACTGTCTGATCAGGCCCTGACTCACTGCCTCACTGAGCTCTTTCCATGTTTAAACAGCCCAATTATTACAAGGTTCTCGCTGCCATAAAGTCAAAATCTGTCTCTCAATAGCACCACCTCCCCCGCCCCGCACCCCCCGCCCCACACACACCCCTCACACATTCCCCAGCCGTGGTTCTGCCTTTTGGAGCCAAAGTAGGCCCTCACTGCTTTGAAGGTGGCCCTCAGGTCCCCCTTCAGTTTTATCTTTCACAGGCTTGTCATTCCTGATTCCTCTAACTAGTCCTTTTAGGACATGGTCTGGATTTCTCAACATCCTGATCTCTGGAAGTGCAGTAAAATAGCCAACATTCTTTGGAAAGTGAAACCGAGAAGCGAACACAATTCTCCAAGTTCCATCTTGTGCAGTCAATTGGGAACACCTCATTCCTTCCTCGGTACTTTTTTAGATGAATGCACCTAAGATTACACTCATGTCTGAGATAACAGACTTCAGCTCTAGCTAGTTGGCTTTGCCGACGAGAAAACAACTCAGGCCCTTTTCACATAAGGGAGAGAACAAACCTCACAGGGAAGATGAACTCCTAACAGGTGTTAGTGAAAGGAGGAGGCTTTAAAGCCAGGAATCAGGAAATAAGGAATAAGGAAATGAAAGACCTTTCCATGTAGAAACTGAAGAATCCTTGCTGTGGAATATGGGTGCTGTGAAAGCCTCTGGGCTGAGGGAAGGTGGGTGCTTGCTCATCAGTGAAGGAATCTCTGGACGATCACTCTGAGGTGCCTCTTTCCAAGCACAGGGTACACAGGGTGCACAGGCAGACGGAGCATTTGATAATCCTGCTGTTGCCACTTTTCAGTTTTACTTCCTGTTTCTCAGGATAGGTTGGGAAAAGCAAGAGAGCTGAGATCTCTGCCCTACTTATGCCAGCGTGTGTGCTAGACTGTGCAAAATGGAAACTGATATTCAGGACCCCAGTTACTCTGCATCTAGACCCTTGGGATCTTGGAGAGGTTCTGATGGGCCCTCCTGGTGGCTTCCCTCTAATCCACAGACAGCCTGAGCCCTAGGGTGCCCTCCTCCACTCACCTTTCCCTCCCCTACAGAACAAAGCCATCAGCAGCGCCTCAGCGGGCTCCGTAGGCAGGAGCAGGCTGCTGAGTGACTCCACTATTGAGCCGTGGCCCTAGGGCACAAGGCAACAGAGGGGCAGATCAAGAAAACTGGCAGCCTCCCTAGCTGCGTCTGATCGGCCTTCTCCTGTCGCCTCCAGACCAGAAATATCAGGCATGTTTACAAATCAGCCTTGCTTGAAATCCAGGAGGAGGCCTAATTACAGAGCTATGGACCTCAGTTTTCTCTGTTACCCTAAATCCTGGCATCGACCATAGTGAGTTAAGTCAGGAACTAAACACGGGCTATCAAGGGAGAGAGGGGGCCGGAGGAGGGGTGGGGGAGGGTGCAACCTCATTGAGTTTCTATTGGTCGAAGAGGAGCATGTGATCCTAAGAGACTCAGGATCTTCTCAGCACACAGAAGTTCCCTTAATCAGTTTATTGTCAGTGGGCCTGGCCCGCCTCACCTGTTTGGGGCATTGTTTTCTATTAATCTATCTGTTATAATGTAAAATCAATTTTGGAGTAGGTTTCACATATCCCCTTACACTGCTAGTAGTCCTGGCAAATTAAGTCACTGAAGAAGTACAAATCAGCTTGGTCTGTCTTAACTTTTGCCACCATATAAGGCAGAGAGAAGGTATGGAAAGAGAGGTGCTTTCTCTCTTTCTGGTTCAGCCAGTTAGAAACTAGGTCTGCCTTTGCAAAGCGTACAGCTAAGCCCCGGGCCAGTGGTTATAAAAATAGAGGGAGAGGAGAAAAGTTGGCAGCATCCTGTATCCTGCCTCTGACCCAGGCTCAGCTCTGAGCCCCAGGACCCTTGGATGCGGAGGATGTGAGTGGAGAAAAAGAAACCGTTCCATGCTCCATGCTCCCTCCTCCCTGCTCTGTGCTCCATGCTCCCTCCTCCCTCCCTCCTTCCAGAACCCTAAGCATTGGGCAGGGGACACGACCCATACTCTCCTCCCTTATCCTCTCAGCCTCCTATGTGATTTGGGACATTTGCAGAACTGTTACCTTACCTTGAACTGTTAACTTTTCATTTCTATAGAGGCATACTTCAGAGACATTGCAGGTTTGGTTTCAGACCACTGTGACAAAGCGAGTCACAATCTTGCTTGTGGAGCCTTCGGTTTGGGAAGAAAAAAACAAAACCCAAAAAACAAACAAACAAAAAAAAACAGGCGAAGCCCAATAATGCAAAGCACAAAAAATGATGTCTGTCTGTATTTTATCTCCCAAAATCAGTGGTGACTCCTGCATGTCATCCCTGTGCTCAAGATGAAAACTAATGTTTCTTGAATGAATGAACAAACCTCTAAGGCTCTTGCAGAGAAGCCGGGCCCTTAGGGGCTGTTTCTTCACACTAACCACTCTGGGGAAGCTTTTTGGAAAGCTGTAATTAGGAGTTGGGCCTGTTTCTGTGTCCTCCCCTTAACCTTTACACTCTGGGTTGAAATAGCCTTACAAAGGACATTCATGAACTATCCAACGATTTGAGATTTTCCAAAACTGTTGTACATTGGCTAATTCTAGACAAATACAAGAGAAGAGAGAGTTTGCAGATATCCACCTTCCAGCTTTGACAAGTTCAACTCATGGCTTATTTCGTATCACTTATATTCCATCCAATTATTAGCCCCCACCGTGATATTTTGCAACAAATGAAACACATCATGTCATTTTATTTATAAATATACAATGTGTGTCTCTAAAAGTTAACAACTCTTATTTTAAATAATCACTTCTGTGCCATTAGCAAAATGTATCTTTGAGGCAGAGCCTGCAGGCCAATAAGCTCCTTTAAGATAGGCCTCTGTCAGGCCCCCATTAATACACATGGGATGTTGTGGGTGCACCAAAAGCTTGGTTGCTGCCCACCCTGCCACTCCCCCAGCTTTTCCTAGCGGCCTGCCCTTGAGGGGATCGGCTTACATGGAAGCCAGTCTGGTTTGGAATCTCAGCTCCACCACTTCCTGGCTCTGTGGCCTTGAGCAAGATACTTAACCTCTCTGTGCCTCGATTGCCTCATCTAAAAGCTAAGTTAATTAATAGCACGAAACTTATAGGGTTGTTATAAGAATTAAATATGTTCAAAATAAAATGAAGCTCTTGGAATAGTACCTGGCACATGGGAAGTACCATGTGTTATTATTACTCTTTACTTAGTACACGCACAAAATCCCTGAATTAACTGACAAATACTAATAACCCCTCATCTATATGCAGCAACATATGTATTTCACAAAGCACTTTTATGTCGTTATCAGGCACAATCTCGCCATATGAGGGTGAGGGAGCAGAGGGATTCAGAGGTATAAATGCAGAACAGGGTAATGCAAAGATTTCACTCCAATTAGCCTTCTTTCTGATGGAGAGAAATTAGAACTAAACCGGAGTTCTAACAGCAGAAGTTTGGTTAAATAAAACATAGCACATCCATATGTTCTGTCATCATAAATGAGGCAAAAGAACATTTAAAGATATAAAAATTCTCCATGCTGAGAGTTAAGTGAAAAAGGAAAGTTATAAAAACAGTGAGTAAAGTATGAATCTTCTGCGCTTTTTTCTTCCTGGTGGTATATTAATGCTTGTTTAAAAGACCAGAAAGATAACATCCAAATATTGATGTTTGTTATTTCTCAGTGGAGCAACAAAAAGTCATTTTCCGAATGCTACATAATAAACATGTATTACATTTACAATTAGGAAAGGTTATTGTTTAAAAACGGGATACATAATTGTATATGGCAGGTGATTTAGTTGTGTAAAGATATGTGAAGACAGCAAGATGTTAGTGGGAGAATTGGAAGCTAAAATTTTTCAGATTTTTCCAAATTTTCTACTTGGAGAACAATACTTTTTTTTCAGCAGGATGGTTCAGATAGGGAAACTGAGGCACAATAGGTGGGCAGGCAGATTCTCTAGCTCCACTTACATCTTGACCAAACCAGAGCATGTATGGCCAATCTTCCTCAGAGATGCCTCCTTTGAAGTTCATCCCTGACTGGTGACTTAAGGCTGTAAGTGATTGTCACATAATATCAGGGGTGCAGTTTCCGAGCCTTTCCTCTTATTCTTAACAAAATAGCAGCAAAAAGAAGCCACAGGAGGAGAGAAGAAACGGGTTGCAGGGCCTCGTGTGTGTTCGAGGTGAGGGTGGGGATGCTCGACACCCCAGAGGCACCATCTGGCCATCTGTATGGGCGGAAAGCCAGTCCTCAGCTGGGCCGTACTACAGCTGTGCCTCTCCAGATTCTGAAGCAGCAGCATCTCCCGACTCCAGATGCCAGCTGTTGGGGAGGAGCTAGCCCTGCAAGCAGATGTGTCCATAAGTGATAGCAGCTCACTCGGTTCAAATATTTGGTGCGTCCCTAATCTACTTCCCCAACAATGTTTCTGGAACGAAATGAAACAGGAGCAAAAATAAATAGAGGCAGGCAACAAAAAGAGGGTAGGAGAACGAGAGAAAAATATTTTCTCGATAGAGCAGTTGGATTTGACGGCACCCCAGGAGGTAGACCACAAGTAGGGTGGTGTGGCCCAGTGGGCAAAGTTGTGGCTCAAGGACCAAATGTTTCTCTTCTACCCGCTGCCTATGATTGTATGACCCAAGGCGTGTCCCCTTCCCAGGGCAGTGCCCCTTCAGCAAGAGGCAAATGTTGCCAAAAGGGAAAGGTTTCCTTGCTCCTGGAAGTGGGGTTACCAGTGCACGTCCGCCCTGATACCCACAGGAAGATGCGGTTGGTATGGCCTTCCCACACATGTCTGTTTGGATCCTGCTGTCAGGTCAAATTGCTGTCATTGTCAGACTCACGGCTTCCACATCTGCAGGTGAAGAAACAGCGCCCAGCTCGGTGTTATCACACAGGGGGGCTCGGGCTGGATTGGCAGCCCCCGGCCCTATGTTTGAGAACGGAACCAGGTCTGGATGCTCTTCAGTGCAGTCCACTCCGAGTGGCCCAGTGGCCAGCGGCCTCCCTGGAGGCCCACACTACCCAGGAAGGTGTTCATATAGCTATCCATTGGCCGCAGTATAAAGTGGACTTTGGAGATTTTTTTTCCCCAGGTGAAAAAGAAGTGAAAAAAGTACCCGTGGCCTATTGCCATTACACTTTTACACAGAGCCCTGGCAGCTCTAGAGATGAGATGTGCCCAGTCTGTTTAAAGGTAGTTCCTTGCCTGTTTTGGAGCAAGGGGAGTCTCTGGCAGTGACTTCAAGGTAGGAGAGCCTACCTGAGGATTTGGATAGTAGGAAAGAATCATTCTGCCTTACCACCTAGCTTACTAAGTTTTCCTTTGGAGATGTTATTCAAATCCCACCAAATCTTCCCCATCAGCATCCGTTTGGCTTAGCAGATTGATTCAGGTTTAGGGTGCAGCTCTCTGGGCCTTGCGCTTGGCAAGGTGTGGAAGAGGATACAACAGGAGAATAGGACTTGGTCCTGATGACCTCAATCCAGAGAGGGCGACAGAAGTTATACCATAGGCTGACCCTGACCAGAACAGGTCAGACAGCAGGGTCTAAACCGAATTACGTGACACAGTCCCTGAGTATGCTCATTCCAAATTAACACCAACTCCCAAAAAACATTTAGACAGAATCCTAAAATGCATCCCCTGTATGTTTTGTACCAGTCTGGGCCATCGATGAACGTGTTATGGAATGGTCCTCTGCCTCAGGCTGCAGGAGCTATAGGATGACTGCTCAGTACCATGCCTGGGTATTCTGGGTGTACATTAATGTCTTCCTATAAGCAATAGCAGCTGGGCCTTTTAAAAATGTACCTGGTGGTATTTATATATGTCCCACCCTGAAGATATCATAAAGAAGAGAAGATATTTATCAGGACACAAAATTGATGTCAAAAGCATGCAAGCTCTTCTGACAAGGTCCCACTGCAGGCCTCAGACACACCGCACATGTCCACCTTGCATTTGCTGGGTGTATTTTCTTTTTATATATATAAAACAATGGATTCAGTAAAAGTTATTGGGCAACTCTTCTATATGTTGGGAAAACAGTCATTAACAAAATAAACACAAATCTCAGCTCTAATAAAGCTTATATTTTAATGAGCACACTATTGAAAATAAAATGAATGAGTAGAACAGAGTTTATTAGATGAGGATTGGCTGCTATGAAAAAAAATAAAGCAGGGAAAGAAGACGGTGAATTCTCAGAGAAGATAAGAGGAGTATGTTTTTAAACATGGCAAGCAGAGATGGCTTTGAGTAAAGGTAACAGTGGAGTACTTAATTTCTCAATTTCACACCCAGTAGAAATATGCGTGTATGCAGAAAAAAAAAACCATGTATGAGACTGTTTACAGAATCATTATTTGTAACAGTAAACAACTAGAAACAACTCTATCACTTGTATCAACACTAGAATAAGTACAAACTTTCACATATTTACACAACAGAATTACATACAACAATGAATCTGATTTTACTTCAATTACAATAGAGCAACATGTTGGCATCTCAACAACATAATAAGAGAAAAAGTCAGAGAATAGAACCTGTATTAGATGATTCCATTTATATCAAGATTCAGGTAGATAATATTGATAGAGGTTTAGAAGTTAGGATAGTTGTTACCTTTGGGGAGGAGAATGCACAGGAATGTCTTTATGATACAGGGATTGTTCCATTTCTTGGCCCGAGTCGTGGTCACACAATTGTATTCTCATGGGATAATTTTAATAATTATATTCTCATGGGCTGTTCAATTGCAACTTATGCACTTTTCTTTATGTAGGTTATATTTAAATTTTGAGAACTTAAAAATTTTTTTATTTCTGGATACCAGGGTTCTTATTCTTCTTTTCTTTTTTTAAAGTAATTTATTTTATTATTAGTTTCAAGTATACAGTACATATTGAGTTTATTTTCTTAACTGACAATATTTCTCTCTCTTTTAAAGGTCCAGATCAAGCCTCACATCTACTCCTCAGTGAAGTCGCCAACTGCTCTTCCAATTCCAAGTCAGCATTATTAGAACAGAACTAGTTAATGATTTATATTCTATGTTTCGTACTTAATGTTTCTCTTAAGGTCCAGAGGGTGTAGCAGGTAATACCTCTTTAAGCCACACCAATGTGCCTTCACAAAGCTGACAATCTGCCACCAGGTACAGAATGGTAAATGTCGTTCTAAGTATGCCGTGATTGTCACTTAACCCCCTATTAAATGAGCCCCAGTGGACATTTATCTAGCTGCTTTGGAAAGCAGGTGGATCACTATTTAATGAGAGCCGTGATTTGCACCTTAGCTTATGCCAACTAGATTTTTCTGTTATATTGTTCAAACCTATGTTCCTCAGTGAAAGGATTACTGTCAAAACAGTCATTATTACAAAGAGTAATTTGTATAGTTAGTGGTAATGCCAGCAAGATAATATGTGAGATAAACATCATCTTTGCGAATTATGCAAAAAGCATGAACACATCCAAGAAATATTACAAGACTGAAATCCACTTAACTGCTGGGAGGACAAGAATAAGCAAACCATGGATTTTCTTTCTAATTACATATCTGGTCCCAAAGCTAATGGTTGATGTGTTTGCCTTGTTATACAATTTAGAATTATAAGCTATTTTCATCATATATGTGAAGCTGAAAAATTACATTGTGTGTCAAAAAGATACATGTTTCTATATAGACATCTCCATCCAAGACAGAAATATAAAACTGAACAGATAATTCTTCACCAGAATGGACGTGAACACAGAGGTAATTGACAAATTCTTTCCTCCTTGCTAAGCGTATTAGTCTTTGTGTCCTGCGTATGGGATATACTTCCTTCCTAGATATATTGAGGAAAAGTCAGTCTGAATTCATAGAAGTCTAATATAGAGACTTTAAAATACATAAACAAAAGTTCCAAGTCCCTAATATAAAATTAGGCCTTGCCACACCTGTCCTAGTATAGTTTGGGCTTTATTGTAACTTAAAATGATTTTTAATTCAAATATCCAAGAGCCAGCCATTCTGCTTACAATGAATTACTATAGATTATTTACATATAAAAGGATATGTTTTAAATGCTTTAGTTTATATTCTCTTTAGTAAGTAAACAGTACTTGCATTAGTTTCTTGTGGCTGCTCTAATTACAACAAATTGGTGGCTTAAAACAACACATATTTATTCTCTTACTGAAGTTCCGGAGGTCGGAAGTCTGAAATCAGTTTCGCTGGGTGGAAATCAAGGTGTCTACCAGAGGGGTCCTAATGGAGGCTTTTAGGGCGAGTGTTTCCTTGCTTTTTCTAGCTTCTACCTGCATTCCTTTGCCTCCAGACCCCTTCCTCCCACCACTACACCCTCTTGCTTCCATTCTTACATCCCCTACTGCTTCCTCTACCATCTTGCCTCCCTCTTTAGGGACCCTTGTGATTACATTCAAGGAGCGCCTGGGTATCCAGGCTAATCTCCCCATGTCAAGGTCCTTCATTTACCATATCCGCATGTCCCTATCACCGTACAGAGTAACATTCGCAAGTTTCCAGGATTAGGACGTGGGTATCTTCTGGGGGGCCATTATTCAGCCTACCACACCACGCACTTAACCTTATTTACAGGTTCCTTCTTTTAGAGAAGGAGCAAAGACAAACTTCAGACCATGGAGCCATCATAACAGTTGGAGTTGAAGTTGCAGGCAGTGCTGGATCGGCAGTGAGGAGACCTGAGTTCGAATCGCATGCTGCCACCACCACAGTAGGGTGGCTGGGGAACAGATGGACCTGCTTTGACATCGCGGTTCTGACTTATTAACCGAGTGACCTTGGGCAAGTTACTTGACACATCTGTGGAGTAACCACACCTTCTAGGCCAAGCAGTCCCTGGGATGAAATGAGCGACTCTGTGTGAGCAGGGTAGGTGTTTAGGAAATAGCTGTCTTCCCTGTTCGCCCTCCCTACCCTACCTCACAGGGATGAAATGATGCTCGCGATATTTTTTTTTTTTTAATGTCTGAAAGTTAAAAGGATCTCACTAATATACATTCATACGATTATCATAGACGAGGTCAATTCAGCCCACCCTCTGATCATTTTTCACCTAAACTGAGAGCCAAGTTTAGGGCATAGAAAGCAATAAGCCTTTTTATGACTCTTTGGAGAAGTGAATGAAGTTCACATACAGAACAGCTTTGGGTATAAAGGGATCAGTGAAAAGAAAACAAATAGGAGAGAATACGGGCTTTCGGAGTTTAAGAAGTTAGGAAAGGACCGTTGGTGTTCACCTCCCCCTTGGGAATCACAGCGGATTTCCGCAGGTCAGTTCTTGGCAGTTCAGTGTCCCCGTCTGTGAAACAGACATCGCAAAGAGTATCTAGCTCCAATTATGTACGAACAATACTCACATACGATTCGAAATAACGTTTGTGCGGTGTCGTGTAAATGACGCTGTGCTCTGAAAATCTAAGGTGGCATCATAACCAATTGTTACGAGACACGATCGGGAGGAGCAACGATTTCACCAGCTTCAAAATGTGTGTTCTGGGTCAGCATGGAAAAAGCAGGCCACACCACTAAGACAAGGACTTTGCAACCAAATAATGTAAACGAGTCGCTCTAGATTTCTCAAGCCTCACTTTCTCCCCCTACGTAACCAATGTGAGCACTTCCTTCTTTAGTGGCGAGCCGTGTGTGTTCTCACCCAGTTGCCTCGAAAGAAAGGCAGCCTGCCAGACTTGGTTACGGCCCTCATCTCCAAATCTCTACGTGTCTCATTTCGGTCATTCCTCCAAACTCAAACAGCATTTCTGGTTTCTAAGGCAAATGGCTTCCAAGTGGCTCATTTACAGCCTTACCGCTCTCGGGCACCCTGTAGCACCCTGAATGACAGGATCAGAAGCACCTAGCTTGCTCTTCCTTGAGCGCCCGAGAACAAAGGGGAAACCCATACCAGGATGAAGCTCTCTGGGCTTTGTCAGCTAAAAAAGGACTGAGGAGTAGATGGCTCCTCCCCTTTCCCTGGGGCCCCGCTGGGCTCATTCTTGGGTGTTAGTCCTATTCTTAGTAACAAAGCGGTTTTCTTCTAAGTGTCGAATCTTGTGGTTTTCTTTTCTGGCTTTGCTCCAGCTGTGTTCTGGGACGGCTGAATCCCTGGGCCTCAGTGTTCCCACCTTCTCATTAAGCAGAGTGTGTTCGGTGGATCATGAACAAGAAGGATTTTGTAGGATTTACAGTCTTCAGATATAACACACACTTATTTTGCAGATAAGAAAACTGAGGCCCCGAAAAGACAAGTGACTTGGCAGAGGTCGCACAGGGGTTGAGTGCGAATTTGTGTGTCTTTGTCTCGTCTCCTTAGCCAGCTCCTCAACACCCCAGGGCCAGGGGCTATGGCTAGTCTGTCTTTTGAGCCCCTCCAGGTGTCCCAGTCCACAGTGGGGTTTCCAAAGACACTTGTTGATTGGGAGGACTGACTGATGGAACACAGAACTGGTGGATTGAGGTTGGAGAGAAAACAGATGCTCCAGACCGTGACGGTGAAGCAGGCCCACACAGGCTGGTGGGGCGAGGGTTCTGGGCAGCCGCTTACCAACCAGGTAACCTCGGACAAGTTCCTTGACATCTCTAAGCCTTCATTTCTTCAACTGTAAGATGGGGATGACAATACCTACTCCACCTGGTGAAAGAAGTTCATACGATTCAATAAGCCTGAAACATTCAATAGATACTAGTTTATTTTTTGTTGTGGTTCTTATTACTGTAATTAAGTAGGGCACACGCTGGGTCACTGGGGGAGGCAGAGAAACAATGAAAACCTAATGAAAAGATGTAGTAAAGCCCAGGGAAGCCAGTCCCTAACCGCCACTCCTGAGGTTGGGGAACCTTACAGGACTGCAGGAAGCCTCGTGGGCCTGGTGGAGAGTGGAAGGGTCTGGGGAAAAGAAAGTAGCTGCAGGTCCTGGTGCTCAGAGCCCTTCGCTCATGCACCTGTAATTAGCCTCCGTGCCCCATCGTATCACCTCTTTGCTTCCACTCCTATCCTAGACGGCAGGTGACGCTTTTAGACACCTCTGACTCAGTGCTGAGTGTTGGTGTTGACCTGGCTTCACCTGTGAACAGAGGGGCATAACCAAGGGCAGGGACCACACTCTATGTGACTTCCATCCTAAAAAGGATGTTGCCCCGGAAGCCGTCTCCTCCAGCATGCCCACCTGTGACTCTGCCAGCTCCGGCAAGATGCTCGGAGAACGGGAGGCCCAGGAGGTTCAGCCGGGCCGTGGAGACAAGACGAGCCAGGTGTACAGCTGCGTGGGCCACTCTGCTAGGTGGAAACCGAAGGGGTGCCGACAAGTTAAGGGGCACAATTTTCTTCTCACCCTGGAAGAAAATGGTGGCAGAGATAGAGCAGTTGCAAAGCACTTTTGAGGAAATCTTGTTTCTGGGGTACTAATGTCACCTCTGGGGTACTAATGCCTAGGTTAGCTCAGAAAATGGTTTCAGGCAGTGTGACTTCAGCCAACAGGTGAGGTTTGGCATGGGTGTGGTTCTTCCAGCTCCTGAAGCGGGGCCCTCTCCCAGATGTCAATCCCATGAGTAATCACAATGTGGTGTGTGTCGATGAACCTCTTTTTATCACTGCGGAAGCATTAACTAATAGTTAAACAGTGAGATCATGACCAAACCAGAGGGATCCGGCATTCTAATGGACGTGGAATAAAGAGGGAATCCAGTAAGAGTAAGGAAATTGGCTCTGGAATCCAGAAGACTTAGGTCTGAGCTCCAGCTGTACCACTGGCTGTACAAGCTATGCTTCTTTTGGGACTCAGTTTCCTCATCCATGAAATGGGAATAACAATCTTTCTTGTCCCTTGTGGTCAGGGTGAGGTTCAGGTGAGATATTTATCTGCAAAGGTGCTTAATAAGCTGCTTAATGCTGTACAGTTGTAGGAGGTGGTTATTGCCAGCAGTCCCTCTGGCAGTTTGTTTCAGGGAGTTTTGAAGTTAGGAGGGGAGTTGTCAGCTATGCCTCAGGTGATAGAGCCTGGGACGCGCCCCCCCTCCACCCTTCACCTGTGCTGCTGTTGGAGAGTGTGTGTGCCTTCCAGTCTGCAGCCAGCACAGCCCTTCTTAGTTAAACAGCTGGGTGAGAATGTGAGATCCTCTGGCCTTACAGAAACCAAGCCTTTCCATTGAATCCGAGCAGGCCCACTGAAAACTACCCCTCTGAGAAGGCGAGGAGGTGAAGCCTCTGATGGTTTGGTCCTGTGCTGGCCACCCAGCCACCGAGTCATTCTGAGGGCCTGCACTCATGTGGGGACCCTCTTCCCACCTGGACTGCCCTAAGCCTTCAGGATTCTCTAAATGTGGAAGCAAAATAAGATGATGGCTCTACTAGCTTCTAGAAGCTGCTGTGTTGGCATGGGGGTAAGAGTGGCAGAAGGGGAAACGTGTGTGTGTGCGTGTGTGTGTGTGTGTGTGTGTGTGTGTGTGTATAAGTGAGAGGGAGAGAGATGGGGACAGGAAGAGAAGGCAGGCAGGGCAAGGGAGGGGAAAAGCAGGCTCATTCAGTCTTTCACTCAAAAATGCCAGGGTAGTTTCTGGAGCCAGTTCTCAAAGGAAGCTGGGTTTGGATCTGACCAAGTTTTATAGACTCCTGAAGCCCAACTCAGAGGCCTGGGACTACCCCAGACAGTGATGCTTCTAACTCGCAGTGGGGACCACTTCCTGCAGACTCAGGCACCTCCTTTGAGCACAGACTCTGCAATAAGGTGGCAAACAGCACAATCCATTTCAGTCATTTAACAGCAAAATGGCCTTCTCTAAGAAATATGAGGGGCATGTTTTAGACCTCGCTTCGCCCACTCTCAGACCCCTACTCAGAGTCTAGAGGAATTCACCTTAGCCAGCTGACATTTACTGAGTACATCCTGTCTTCCAAGCAAAGTGCTAGGTGCCAGAGACCGAACAGTGAATACAGTCTATTCCCACCCTTCAGCCACTGTCAATCTTATGGAAGAGAATATAATCAAATCTATTTCATAGATGAAGAAACTAAAGCTCTAAGATTGGAATGTCATTAAAACATTAACTGGTACTTTCTTTCATTCATTTATTCATTTCTTTCATTCATTTATTATTTTGTCGAATCCACATGAGGTGCCAAGCCCTGTACTAGGCCCTGTAAACTGATACAGATAAATCAGGCACATGCTGCCCCACCACGGGACACCTACACAGACAACCACAAATATATTGGCACACCCAGGAGTTTATATTTTGGTTGTACACTGGAGCCTTATGACATTTATCTATGTAGCTTCAGTTTTACCAAATAAACACCATTTAGTGGGAAACAGGGGAACTATGACATATGTGTGCGTACGTGTGCGTGCGTGTAGGCAAAGGCTACTGAAATTGCTGCCCCAGATCTCAGGAGTGGCAGAGGGAGAAAGACGACTGGAGAATGATGTTAGAAAAGAAAGCCCCAACAAATTTAAATAATGGGGTGACACTTGCAGGCAGAGTGGAGACAGTAGTATAGCCTAAAGCATGGGCTGAGCATTCAACTGTCCTTAAGCGCATAGACTAGGGATAATCAGTTGGATCTGCCCTTTGTCAACTGCGTGACCTTGAGAAAATGGCTTATTCTCTCTAAATCTCAGCTTCCTGATCTGTAAAATGAGGATAACTGGACATATTTCATAAGGTGTTTACAGACCTTATCTCACGAGGATTCACTGAAATACTCTATGTAATATGACTGGTGTGTCACAGGAACTCAGTAAGCTGTTGTCATCAGTCTCATCGACATTATCATAAACATTAATAAACAGAAACCTCTTTTAAAATGGAGGCAGGAGAAGAGAAATCACTCACGCACGTGTCACTCAATGCATAGTACTGATCCAACAGGAAGAGACATACCTTGCATCCTGGACAGAAGGCGATATTACATTTCTCCCTTGGCAGGAGAAAGAAAAGATTCCTCCTTGCCCAGTAACAACTCTGTCGATGAGGGACGGCCATGACTCAGCCGAGGAAAAGTCACCGCAGGTGGACCTTTTAGTTTCCTTGAAGGGACTCTGTTTACAACAGCCCCTCCCAAGCTCACCGAAGATCACGACTCTCCTTTGTTTCTACAGACCTGCATGTGGTCTGCCATCAGACTGCATGTCCCAAATTGCAATTCTTTGTTGTTTCTGATTAAACCCATTTTGCTGGAGAAATATCTGGCTGTCTGTTTATTTAAGGGAACGTTATCAAATGTGTCCCATAAGGAAGGTGTAGGAGAAGATGACAATGATAGAGCAAGGGTATTTTTCTTTTTCTTTTTGTTATTGCAGTATAATTAGCGTACAATATTCCGTTAGTTTCAGGTGTACATCGTAGTGATTCTATGTCTATATACATTTCGAAATGATCCCTATGATAAATCTAGTTACCACCTTTCACCAAACTAAGTTAGTACAATCTGATTGACTATATTCCCTATGCTGTACATTACATTCCCATGACTTATTTATTTTATAACTGGAAGTTATAAATAACTTAAAATAACTTAATCTTTTTAATAAAGATTAAAATAACTTAATCTTCTTCGCCTATTTCACCCTTCAACATCTGCCCCCTCCGGCAACCACCAGTTTGTTTCCTGTATCTATGAGTATGTTTCTGTTTCATTTGTTTATTTGTTTTTTAAATTCCACGTGTAAGTGAAATCATATGATATTTGTCTTTTTCCGCATGATTTATTTCACTTAGCATAATATCCTCTAGGTCCATCCATGTCATTGCAAATGACAAGATTTCATTTTTTTTATGGCCAAGTAATATTCCATTATATATACGTACCACATCTTCTTTATCCCTTCATCTATCAATAGACACTTATGTTGCTTAGCTATTGTAAATAATGCTGCAATGAATGTAGGAATGCACATTTCTCTTTGAATTAGTGTTCTACTTTTCTTCAGGTAAGTATCCAGAAGTGGAATTGCCGGATTGTACGTTAGTTCTATTTTCAATTTTTTGAGGAACCTCCATATTGTTTTTCACTGTGGCTGCACCAATTTACATATCCACCAACAGTATACAATGTTCCGTTTCTCCACATCCTCACCAGCACTAGAACAAGGGGATTTTTCTGGTCAGGACAGGCTGAGGTAGAATGAGTGGGTAGAAGGCCCCCTACCTATCTCTCTGGGGATTTCAGGCAGCCATGGGAGAAACCCACGCCCAGGGCTGAGCTTTCAGGGCCAAGGCTCTGTCTGGGTGGGAGGGAATGTGTTCCCTCTAATAATGAGTGACTGCGGCTATGAGCCCCTGCTCTGGGGATAAGAAGCTGGGGCCCCTGAATAAGGACAGCAGTTTATCAGTCCTGTCTCCACCCGACCCCAGGAGGCTCTCCAGAAAGAGATAAGCCCAACTCATCAGTCTCTCTCCTATAGAGCAGGTAGTTTTTATTTTAAAATAATTGTACATTTTTTCTGTTTACACAAATAATAAATGCTTGTTTTAGAAAGTGTAGAAAAGTCAAAATAACAATGACTTTGAGTCTCACCACCCTAAACAATCGTCCTTCTATATTCCAGATTAGTTTTAGAGCATTATTTTTTGCTTTTTAACAAATAATGTAGTTATAATCAGAATATAATTTTATTCTACTTTCTCCCTTAACATTACTTCATAAGCTTTTGTTATTACAGACTTTATATACACAATTTTAAAAGTCTGCCTTTGATTTTAATTAGATGATGTGTTCTTATCTAATTATTCCTACATTGTTAGACTGTTTCCAATTTTACACTATTATAAATTACATCACATTAACATCTTTGAATGCATCATATTCTGCAATTTTAATTACTTCCTTAGACTAAATCCTCGGAATGGAATTCAGATAGTTAAAGGGCATGGACATTTAAAAGGCTTTATATACATATATTAGGCATCTCAAAATGTTTTCCAGTTTCTTTCTTACAGTATATGTAATATGTACTCATATAAAAATGATAAAAATTAGAGCTAAGTAAAATGGATGGAAAAAATTATTAATAGTTTTACCACCCTAAAAAAATCACTTCTCACATTTTCACATACTTCTTTCCACATCATTCTGGGATAATTTATATATATACAAATTATATCTTTCACTTATTTTCACTTATTTCTCCACATTCTTAAACATCCTTCTAAAACAATTTTTAGTTACTGCAAAATGGCCCATTGTATGTATATATCATAATTTATATCTTATTGATGGTTACTGAAAATTTCCCCCTCAACGTTTCATTCTTTTTTTAATTTTAAATCTTTAATTTCATGTTTTTCAATGCTTCACTTTTATAAATGACACTAAAGCAGATGCTAAAAGACATGAGGACCCTATCTTAGTGGAAGTCACAGAATTCTAAATCTCGAGCATTCATGTACCTCAAGAGATTCACTCATCCAACACCCTGCAACTAGATTCAAAATCATCTATATCTTCATTTTAGAGATGAGGTACACTGAACTACAGAGAATTTGAGTGGCTTATACAAGTTTACAGATCTAGTAAGTATCAAAGATAAGAATCAAAACCTAATGTGTTGGGTCTAATGCTCCTTCCATACATAATTCGATTTGATTGTTTTTATTCTGAAACATTCTTGTTTGTTGAGTATTTTGAGAACTAGAGGTGCATAAGATGGTAGTATGCTAAGAGAAGCCTACAGAGGATTGATCTTTTATTCATTATTAGCCCGAGGGAAAGTCTCTGTTGGTGTGTCACTGTTGTCTATCCCATTCAACATTTCCATGAAGATGGATCAAGCAAAATTATACAAATTTCAAGTAATATATAATTAATAGGCTGAATGGCAAAAGCAAGATTCTAAATTTGGTGGACCTAAAAGGTGGACCAACAGAGATTTCCTTTCTAACAAAAAAAGAAAGAAAGAAAAGAAGGAAGAAAGAAAAGAAGGAAGGAAGGAAAGAAGGAAGGAAGGAAGGAAGGAAGGAAGG